>NC_080066.1:96030412-96396412 GCF_949987535.1 Balaenoptera acutorostrata | reverse complement strand
TAAAAATTCTGTAACCATCAGAAACTATAAGGGACCGCAAATAAAATACTTCAAACTAGCTACATAAAAACTGAAACCTAGGTTATGGTGTACCAGTTATCTATTGCTGAGTGACAAACCAACCCAAAACATAGTGGCTTAAACCATGACATTTTTTCTGTTTATGAATCTACAGGGCTTGCAGGGACAGCTTGTCTCTGTTCCACTTGGTGTCAGCTGGGGTGGTTTGAAGGCTGGGGCCTGAAATCATTTGAATCACTTGTGTGTCTGATGCCTGGGGTGGGAAAGACTCAAACAGCTGGGGACTAAACTGCAGGAGCCCCTCTAGCTCTCGGTGGGGCCTCTCTAGTACGGAGGCTTCGAGGTAGCCAGACTTCTTACATGTTGGCTCAGAACTACCAAGGAACATATTGAGAAAGAGAGAGATCCCAGGTGGAATGTTTTTATGACCTAGCCTCTGAAGTCATATTATTCATGCTGTACTCTATTAGCAAGGCAGTTACGTAGGTCTACCCAGGTTCCAGGGGAGGGAATATTAACCCAACATCTCAGTGGAAGAGTGTCCACACCACACTGTAAGTTGAAAGTGTGGGATGTGATATATTGATATGGCCATCTTTGGAAAATACAATCTGCCATACATGATTCTATTTGTTCTGTAATAGTGAAAAAATAACTTCAAAGAAATCAAGCCAGAAAATAAAAACAAAGGAAAACCACGAGCCATCTGATTGCATTATTTCATGTAGACAGATCATTGCCAAGGGTGAATTTGTGCTCCCCTCATCAATTTAAACATGTCAAACCCATGGCAGCCATAACCATCTTTCTAGATGCAATTCTGGTCCTGTCACTGCCCCTCTTAAAATGACCCTTTAGCTTCCTGTTGCTCCCCAAATAAATTCCAAGCTCCTTAACATGGCTTATAAAGCCCTTCACACCTGGCCTTGTTTATTAATTTCTCACCTCACCTTCTGATGCTTCCTCCTTTGTCCTTTATGCTCCAGCTACACTGAACCATTTTCCAGTATCCAAACTTTATTTTGCCTTCAGGCCTTTGTACTTGCTATTTTCCTCTTCTGGGACTTTTCTCTGCCCCCATGCTCTTATCCCTCTATTCTCTCCAACTGCTACTCATTTTTCTGGACTCAGCTTCGCTAACTCGGTCTCTCTCCTACCTCCCACCCAACTGGCCTAGGGCTCTCATATCTCCTTCCCATATGCTCTCAAAGCACTGTGTGCCTATGCTAGGGCTCTACAGAATCAGAGACTACAGCACCAGTTAACTAGGCCGTATCTCCCCCTCCATCAACCCACGTGGGAAGATACAGTTTTGTTTTATTCACCACCATGCACAGTGCCTGAAGCATGGCAGGGGCTCAACAAACATTGGTTAGATGAATGAATCTGTGCCTTAAATAGCCCACTGGGTTCAAGTAGACAGCCCTCTCACAAGCCTAAGATTGCGATGACAGTGTCCTGTCTTGAATCTTATAACTGAGGTAGGGCCAAAGCTGGTTGGGATAGTTTGGAATTTTCAGGAAAATATCAGCTGTTTTATGTGGCTGGAGCTGTTCCCAGTATTGGGGGACTCATTCCAAGGCAGGGCCAGGGAGTGCCTTCAGGGCATCTTCCCTTTTCCAGCAATAGTCCTGGTGGGCAGGCCTGCCTGAGAGGGACACACCTCGGCAACAGCTGGTAGGACATTTGTTTACTTGCTGTGCCTACATCCAGAGCCTATTTCTGGAGCAGGTATTGGATGCAAGCCTGTGCCATTCCAGCACTGATCTTGCCAAGCCCTGTGCCAGGAGAGAACAGCGGCAGTCACTTACCTTATCTCCCTGGCTCCAACCAGCCTTCTCTGGATATACCTAGTTGTTACTGTTTTGCCCTGTTGGGAATTGCCCTTCTCTGGCTCTAAGGTTTAGCAGTAAATATTGCTCCATGTGCTCTAGCTTTCTGTCTGTTTCATCAAGGACATGAGGAAGGAAGAAAGTTAGGGGTGATAAGAAAGGCTCTCTCAACTCATAAATTTTACTGATTTGAGGAAGTCTTAACTGGAGTTCCTTGGGAGTTTCCAGGATCAAAGGAAACAGATCAGCATTTTTGGCCAATACAGTTTTTCCTATGGTTAGTCCAATTTCTGAAAGGGAACTGGAATACAAAGAGGTCATTTGACTTATTTATGATCCCACGGTAAGCCACAGCACGGATAAAGATAGCACCCAAGACTCTTGGTTTCAAATTTAGTACTACATCAATCGCCTAAGTTAAATTTATGTTAAAAAGTTAGCTTTGGGAACTAATATCAAATTTGTTTTTGGTAAATAGAGTTTCACCTTTTTTTAGAGCCATCACTTAAGTTGTCACCTCTAAACCAATTAAGAAACCATAGTTACAACCCATTAGACTCCCTTCTGTGGAAGCCTGTCTCTGTAGAGGAGTGAAGTGAGAAGGCAATGGAGATCTGGGGCCTTCCCCCGCCGCCCCACCCCAGGTTTTCACTCTGGGCCAAACATCTTTCAATCCTACAATTCCTTTTCAGTTCCTCTGAATCACTCCCCACCTTTTCATATTAAGATTTCTGTTTCTTAGGTCAAAAATGGGAGGTAGGGAAAAGGCAAAGTTGGAATCCTGCCTGAATGACAGAAACGCTGTTTTCTGGTACAGAAACATTCTCTAACCATCCATGATCAGCTGCTCTTTGGGAGAGTATTTTCAGACCTTACTGCTTTTTTTCTTAAATTGTTGTTACTGAGGAAGAATAATTTTGTTTATCATGCAGGGAGAAGGAAAACATTAGGTGTTTTTTTTTTGTTTTTGTCTTTTGGTTTTTTTTCCTTTCTAAACCTATCCATCCATCTGAAAGCCATCAGATAGCCTGTAGGAAGAGTGAGGTTTGGCACCTGAACCCCAGGCAGAATCCCTTGCAAGCTTAGTCCAGGGCTGGATGACTGTCAGTGTCTGGCTTGCTCAAAGTGTCTGGGGAACAGAGGGTCACTCTCTCTGTCAAAGGCATCATACTAATAAAAAGCAGTAAGAATAAAGCTAACACCAGTAGTCAATGGCAAAACAAAAAGGAAAGCCCATCTGGAAATTACGACAAAAATATTCATATAATTAACCAAGTATATAGAATCACCTGGTTGGTTCCCATCCTTTTGGACAAGGCAAAATTTCTCAATCTACTTGATTTAGAAATGAGCAAATGTTCTCTGAAGGTTTTTATGGCCACCTGCTCATCATTAGGGATTTGGAACCTATTACCCAGAAAGATGCTCCACTGGAGCCATGACCTCAGAATCCTACCCTCAGGGCACCGAGGTTTGGCTTGTCAGAGGGCACATGTTAAAAACAGGAATCTGGCAAAGGTTACCAGCTCTCCTGCGTTGACATGCATTTGTCTTTACCTCCTCACTGCCTGGGAGTACCTCTCTGGGAGGAATCAGGTTAATAGCACCACACACAGCTAGTCTGATGAGAAAAGTTTTATGTGGACAATACCAACTGAACAAGAACACCATAAACAAGGTAGGAAGCATAGGCTTAGCCAGGAAAGCTGCCACAAGGAGCAGGTGTGGAATTATTCAGGAGTGGTTTCAAATACCAATACCATAAACACAAGTCTAATTTGGAACCTGGCTCTTTTTAAGTGCCAGAGGAGGTCAGGGGAGAAACCATGCATGAAATAAAAAATATACATGTATACACAGAAACACCTATACTTTCACACTTCTTTCGTTCATTTTCCCCACAAGAAACAAATCAGATGAAGGAAAAGCCCAGCCTCTTTTTCCTAAAGTCCCTATATTTATTATGGACTTGTTAGAGAAGCCTCAGATGGGTCTTGGATTCAAGGAAGCAGACTTCACTCTCTTCGGTGCCACGCATCCCTGACAATTTACCAAGGGAATGCTTGGAACACAGGCGGGAACATCCAGAAGAGGCGAGAAAAAATATGGCTCACTTAACTTATACATTATACACAAGGGTATCAGTTTCTCCAAATACTTTCACACTTGGTCCTTCGCTAGGTTCTTAGCAGACTTCTCACCTGCAGCAACAGAGCTCAGACAAGCTGTGAGACAGAGAGGAAGGCGGTATTTTGATCCAGCACACACTGGGTCAGTCACTTTACCCAAGACAGTCACACGTGCCAGCCCCCAGCAAGTCCTCAGGGGCCCGCAGCTGCTTGCTTGGTGGAGCGGAAGGCTGGGCTTTTTCCCTCCCTAGATTTCTCCTTGCTGCTGCCGCTGCCGAGCTCTCTGCTGTTCCCTCCGGACCCAAGACAGCTGCTGGGCGTGTGTGTGCGTAATTTATTGTTCCACTGCTGCTGGCTCGTCCCCGGGCGCTGGCTTCTCAACCTGCGACTCTGGAGGAATCAGATACTGGACCTCCTCCGTACTGATGGCTACTTTATCTGGCTGGAGCCACCTCTTGAAATGGTCCAAGGTGCTACGAAAGAGCAGGAGAAAAGGGTGGCTGCGTCAGACCTCACTGATTAATTACTTAATGATTATCTCAGTTACTCAAAGACTGCCTTCCCGCCCACCACCAATTTCTTCCTATAATTGTTTTTCACTGCTAACACGGGGGAGCACAGATACTCCTCTGACAGCTGTGCATCCTGGCAGCTCCGTGGCATAATTTACCCCCTAGTGGGCACTTGGGCGACAAGCGGCACCAGGACCCCTTCAAATGCAGAGTCTCTGAAGGCTTGATGAGAACAGCTGAAGAGCTTATGCCTCAGTCCCATCTTTGTTTCCTCAAAACGGGAGAGAAGAGAAATTGTCAAGGGGAGGAAACATTCAAATAAATACCAAATTATTAGTGAGGCAGAAACCTGAGCATCTTGAAATCTCTTATATCTGAGGTAGTCTGAGGCTCAATTATACTTATAGCACTTAGTTGTACTAAGCACGATTTTTTGTGTTTCTGTTTGTTTAGTTCTTTCTACAGCAAGATGCCAAGATGGAAACATCTGAGTAGCAATGTCCCCCACAAAGGAATGGCCACTATGCCAGGGGGCTCTTTTTTGTTTGGATCTGTGGGGAGGGGGAAGTGTCCCCCTCCCACCTTCCTTGAGTACCCAGGATCCTCCACCCTAAAGCTATTAGACATTCACGGTAAACTGCAAATGACTGGGAATAATATAAACCTCATTCTGTGCTCTTCAATATCAAAAAATCATAAGCCAAGAAATAAGGCCATAACCAGCAGATTTTAGACACCTAAAATGAGGGAATCACGTTGTGGACAGTAGGATTTCCCAGCCCATCGCTCCCTTACCAAAAGCACGCCATGAGGAGGGTCACACATCTGGCCTTTACATACATGAAGAACCACACAATTCCACTACAAAATGGCCTGTGTTTAAAACATAAACTTTGAAGTTTGAAACCAAATGCATATCTACTGTTTCCTGGCGCTTGTTCTGAACACTGATAGAAAGAAGCATTCCCACAGATGCAGGCTCAGGGCAACAGGTGCCCACAGCTCAACAGGTGCCCATAGCTCAGGGGACTAAGGTGCTATGTGGGCATTTAATCTTCATCTACCATACTTTTCATAAAATTGTTTCAATTATTTCTATAAGGAAGGGAAAACCACATTATTTTAGGTATAATAAATACACAGAAACATGAACTTGAGGCTTGGTGCTGATCTGATTTCTGAGAAGAAGAATTCCTATTTGAGAATTATGCAGGAGAAAGTTGTCTTTTCTTCTCACAACTGGAGAGGAAGGAAATATTCAAGAGGAGAGAATATAATGCCAAATTATTAGTGGCTCAGAAATCTGTGCATCTTCATCTTTTGTGTTTGGGGCAGTTTAAGGCTCAATTGGGAAAAGAAAAGAGTAAAATGTATATTATTTTCTGAACCCTCAGAGGGAAGTTGACCTGACCTTAGATGCCACACTGATTTCTGAAGGATCTGGGGGCACGCTGATGCAATATTTGAGATAATGTAAGTGAAAATACTTTGCAAATTAAAAACTAAAATGTAACCATGAAGTTCTATTCACATACTGTCCATGATTTCAGCAGCAGTATCTTCATCTGATACCATGGGACTCTCAAAATCAGTGTTAACGCTATGATATAAACTTAGGTTAAGTCATATTCCCCTAAGACCCTGTGTTAAAATTCAGGTTTTTATTTCCCTCACTGATTTTCATTTTGAATAATTTCTTACTGAATTTTAAGATTCTGTTAGGAAGAATAATATTAAGAATAGCTAACACACAGTACTGACCCTGTGCCAGGCACTGTTCTAAGTGCTTTATACATAGTAACTCATTTAATGCTCATAACAACCTTATAAGGTAAGAGGTACTACTCCTGCTTTGCAGAGCAGGATACTGAGGCACACACAGGTTACTCACCCAGAAACATACAACCAGTAAGTGGCAGAGCTCCTACCCCCGGTGTCAAGCACCATCCTGCTCTTTGTGGCAGAATGCCCTCTCCTCCTTTCTGCATCCAGCCCATCTGCAGATACTGTTTTCCTCTGGTACAAAACCAGACCCCAGAGGGAGCTCAATGGTCTTTCAACTCCTAAAGCAGATGAGTCACTTCCGCTCATCTGGCTCTTTTCTTATGCTGCCTCGTTTGGTTAGGTATGTCTACATATATATTTGTCAGCTCTCCCCACCTAGTTCTGAGGACCAAAAAAAGGCTCTAAAACGTCCTTACACCTCCCCTCCATGCCTGTGACATCAAGCACAGTGCCTTCATAGTAGATGCTTAAGAAATTCATTCATCTGGTCTACACAAATTTGAGTGTCTACTCAAATTTGACAGAAATATGACAGAAACTCTGTAAGGCAGTGGAGATTCATAGGTAAGAAGACTTGGTTCCAGTTGTTGATTGATTACTATTTTCTCAAGCACAGTGTGTACTTAAAATGAAGACAATAGTTTATTCTCAACTCTGTTCAACCTGTGATCAAGATGTAGGTGGGGGGGCTTCCCTGGTGGCACAGTGGTTAAGAATCCACCTGCCAACGCAGGGGACACGGGTTTGAGCCCTGGTCCGAGAAGATCCCACATGCCACGGAGCAACTAAGCCCATGAGCCACAACTACTGAGCCTGCGCTCTAGAGCATGCGAGCCACAACTACTGAGCCCATGTGCCACAACTACTGAAGCCTGCGCACCTAGAGCCTGTGCTCCGCAACAAGAGAAGCCACCGCAATGAGAAGTCCGCGCACGGCAATGAAGAGTAGCCCCTGCTCGCCACAACTAGAGAAAGCCCGCACGCAGCAACGAAGACCCAACGCTGCCAAAAAAAAAAAAAAAAAAAAAGATGTAGGTGGGGAATTTGCTTTTTAGCAAAAATACTCATTCCCAAAAATCTGCCACTGGACTAAGCAAATAAAGCAACCTTACAAAGGATGATTTTAGCTCAGAAAAGCTGATGTTGATATCAACTTATATCTGGACTCAGATGTCGCTCTCCCTGATTTCTTTAGAGGAAGAGAAATGCTTTCAGTGAAACAGACCGTCACCTGGAGCTGGACTGAGAATCAATTACCTCTCATCAGAATCAAGTCCATCCACAAAGAATTCCGATGCTAACTTCTCCTGGAGGAACCGATCCCAGCATTCCTTCTTTGCTTGGGCCAGGGTTCGAAGCATGTCCTTGGAAGTCACTTCCTGATGTAAACCTTTGATTCTTCTCAGTTTCTTCTCTAAAGAGAGAGGAAGTTGAACTTAACAAGGAAAGTGAGTATGAAACAAAACTAATCTAAAATGCAAAATGCCAGACTTCCCTGGAGGTCCAGTGGTTGAGACTCTGCGCTTCCACTGCAGGGGGCACAGGTTCAACCCCTGGTCGGGGAACCAGGATTCCGCATGCCACACAGTGCGGTCAAACAAAACAAGACAAAACAAAATGCAAAATATCAACTTAAAAATTCTCTCACTGATGAGTACAAGCACACTCCCTGAAAAAGAGCTCATTTTTTTAAGGAGGACAAACGTACATTTTTCTTTTTCCATCCCAATGCCTTCTCTCTGCATTGTATCAAATAACTGTTTAATTGTTTAACCCCAGAAAAGGGGTTTATAGGTTCTCATAAACAAATTGATGGCATGGTTTCTTTGAAATCACAGAAGCCCAGCAGGTATCTCTCTAAGAAATGCTTGTTTTCCCTGGCTTGACATGTGTATACTATTTTCTTTTTTCAACTCCTGAAAATAGTCTCTGGGAGGAGTAAATGGTTTTTTTGTTACAGTGTCATAAAGTGGTTTCCAAACCTCATGAGAAAGAATTAGATAAAATGAAGAGAGATTTGATGGTTCATTAGACACAAAAATTGACTTGATGAGAACTCAATAATAAGAGACCTGTAAGATCTCTACGTGTGATTAAGTTCTTGATTAAAGAAAAGGAACCTCCCAACATTTTTTTTGAAGGTTGTTCTGCTTGTGGCCTGGATGTTGGAGCCTAACAAAAACAAACATCTTGTAATCCCTGTGAGAGTGGTCCATTATGGCTTCCTGGTGATACATGTTTAGTTACTCTTCTTTGCATTTTAAGTATAATTGATGAACAGATAGCCCCTTTAAAAGAATACAAGTAAGGGTATCACCATTTGCCTTCTGCCTTAATTTAGTCTTGCCTCCAACTATAATAAATAGGTAAATGATGACTTTTTGGAGGGGAGGGGTGGACATCAAGCCCACCAATAGAAACTTTATGATTTGCAATCTTGCTTTCATTTCTAAACAAGCGGCATTAGCTGGAACCCACTGATCAAAACAAACACCTTTTGTTGCTACAAGTTACCACCAAAAGCTCACCCATGTAAAAAAAAAAACCTACAGTTGATAAATGTTAAATATTTGAGGAGTTTTTTTCTCCTGGAGGATGGGTAAAGGATTATGTATATCTCAGGTTGAACTGGTTAAAAGTTTTTAATTGTTGCTCTTAGTGGATTCTCTGATATAAGTTTATTTGGCAATAAAAACAATCTTTATGTTGTCAGGCCTTGATTGTCAAGGTGGGAGGTAGTCTTTTGGGCTGGAAAAGGTCTTCCCCTTTCTGAGGGTGCTGAGTCCCTGATCAGATGTGATCAGGCAGAAACAGGTGCCTCTCATCCTCCAAACCCGCTTGCCATTATCTTCCAGACTCTGCCATAGGCATCAGGAATCCCTCTTATTTTCTTCAGGGGAGGACATTTTAATCATCATCTTAACTGATTTTAGAAAAGATCCGTGGAGTTTTTAACTTTCTGAACCAGTCTTCACCAATCAAAAACATCACTGAATCCATGAAAGTTTCTTATATGCCCTGGGCACAGAGCACCAACAAGCCGAAGGATCTGGTTCTTCAGCTTCCTCAGACTGTGGCTTCTTCTCCTTATCATCATTAAACAGATATTCTGACTACTACAACAGAACTGGTAACCTCCTCGGCCATTGCTGCAAGTATTACTATACTATCTCTGGTGGCTTCCCAACAAATTTCATATTACACCCTCATCTTTCTCATTAGCCATCATTCCACCTGTGTTTTTCTCATATTTTTTTCCTCCAGTACATCATTAACCAAATTCCTTCTATTTTTCCAAGAAACTTCTTAGCAATCATGTAAACTCTATTCTGACTCTTCTTTCTGTCCTTCCTCAAATGCTTCTTCTTCCTGAATTGCCTTTCCTTCCTCAAATAATTATTCTCAGGTTTGGTTTTGTGACACATTGATGCATCTCATGGATGTCTAATAATAAAGGTTAACACAATTCTGAAGATTGGCGATCACTGCCGAAGACTGATATTTGTCTTTCCCCTAGCACGGGACAATCTGAATCTCTTTCCTGTGTTAGGAGTCTCTCTAAATACTTAAGGCCACAGGACAGGGCAGTGAAGATGTGTTCAGGAAATATTTAAAAACTAAAATGGCGGGGCTTCCCTGGTGGCGCAGTGGTTGAGAATCTGCCTGCCAATGCAGGGGACACGGGTTCGAGCCCTGGTCTGGGAAGATCCCACATGCTGCGGAGCAACTAGGCCCGTGAGCCACAACTGCTGAGCCTGCGCGTCTGGAGCCTGTGCTCCGCAACAAGAGAGGCCGCGATAGTGAGAGACCCGCGCACCGCGATGAAGAGTGGCCCCTGCTCGCCGCAACTAGAGAAAGCCCTCACAGAAACGAAGACCCAACACAGCCATAAATAAATAAATAAATAAATAAATATTTAAAAAAAAAAAAAAAAAAAAAACTAAAATGGCTAACAAGAGGCAGGATGAATTTTATGTCAATATACTCCCATCCCAACCATCAATCTATTAAATATAACAATTTCTCAAACTGTAGCATCATAAATCCACATGTAGCTCTGGGACCATGACCTTCTTCTTTCAGGATGCATAAGGTATGACACTTTGGGGTTATCTGAATACATGGGCCACCAAGAGTGTACAAGAGTGTCCTACAGAATGCCAATAAATAAAGCAGAATTTAGATGAAACAGTCAGAGGCAGGAGATGACAAAGACTGTTAAGGGATGTACAAGGAAAAGGGGGCTCCTTCCCAACAACCAACCTGAAACACCCCCTAGAATTACATCTGACAGATACATGGGGTAAGGACAAAGAAACAAACAAAAAAACAAACTGAGAATAGAAAACCAGGTTTGATGTAACAGAACTTCAGCATGCTTCCTTAAAAACCACCAGCTTCTGATTAAAAAAAAAAGAAAAGCCATCTAACTTACCTAGAGATGCTAAATACACTTCTGAATCCTGCAGAGGAGCCCAAGGCTTTACAGCTGGCTGCACAGCAAAGTCTGGGGCTTCCCTCTGGCCTGTGCCTGCAGGGTAAGAATCCATAAAGGAGTCTGAGAAAGCATTGCTGGCACTATCCTCTTGGTCAGGATGTGGCAGACAGGAACAGATTTCGGCCCAAAGATCCGGGCCAGATCTTGTAGTTGTAGAGTCAGTGTTCTCAAACATTTTCATTTGGAATCTGAGCTGAAAAAACAGAAGCTCAAGTGAATAAGGACTGACTTAGGAAGGAAGGTAATAGCCTTTTATGAAGTTTCTCTTAACAAAATTTAAAATGTCTTCTATTACATTCCTATGTTATAGAGAAAAAGATGACAAAAGGGTAATTAGGTTCCTCTTCTGGCTCTGCACTCAGGTTGTTTTCATAATGAAGTTTGTCTTTTAAAATGGAATTTCTTTTTTAAATTAATTAATTAATTAATTAATTTTTTGGCTGTGTTGGGTCTTCGTTGCTGCACATGGGGTTTCTCTAGTTGCGGCAAGCGGGGGCTACGCTTCGTTGCAGTGCGCGGGCTTCTCATTGCGGTGGCTTCTCTTGTTGCGGAGCATGGGCTCTGGGCACGTGGGCTTCAGTAGTTGTGACACATGGACTCAGTAGTTGTGGCTCGTGGGCTCTGGAGCGCAGGCTCAGTAGTTGTGGCGCACAGGCTTAGTTGCTCTGCAGCATGTGGGATCTTCCCAGACCAGGGCTCGAACCTGTGTCCCCTGCATTGGCAGGCAGATTCTTAACCTCTGCGCCACCAGGGAAGTCCCTTAAAATGGAATTTCTATAAGCCAGACACAAAAGGACAAATATTGAATGATTCCACTTATATGAGGTCTATGCAGTCAAACTCATAGAGACAGAAAATAGAATGGTGGTTGGAGGCAGGGATGGTAATGGGAGTTACTGTTTAATGGGTACAGAGTTTCGGTTTGGGAAGTTCTAGAAATGGATGGTCGTGATGGTTGTACAATAATATGAATGCCACTTGACAGTACATCTAAAAATGGTTAAAATGGTAAAATTTATGTTATGGATGTTTTAACACACATACGCACACACACACACAGGAATTTCTAGGACATTTCCAGTGAGGACAACCATTCTGCACTTTTCTCCAAAGATCTCCAAAATGCAACCACTCTGTCCTCAGCCAATTAAATTCTGTTTTCAATAGGACACAGACTAAAGGCCCTGCACAGTTCCATATACAGTACACCAGGATAATTAAAATGCTGCTTGGTGAAAACTGTCAGAGAGTACTGTCATATGCAAGACTCATGTGCTCATTACATGGAGACGCTGGGCTACACGGCTCATGTTCTTATTTTAATAGAAAAATGGAAAGATAGACATTGTCATCATTTTACAGATGAAAAAACTGAGGATCATAAGGGTAACTTGTCAAAGGCACATTACTGATACAGAGTGAATCCCTGATTGGAAACCAGACCTGTGCCTCTCCAAAAGCCATGTTTTTACCCAATATCACTCTGCCTGTTTGGGACTCTATACTGAAAGTAGCCTGAGCAGAGCTAAGTGGGAAGGGCTACCCACAAAGCCTGGGGGCTTTCGTAACTATCTAGTCTAATAGGATGAATTGACACCTTCTTACAGGAGGGACCTTTGAGATTAGGAAGGCTGCCTGGGAAAAGGTCTGAATAATTCCAGGAGTGAGAGCCCAGCCAGCGCAATGGCCCGGAAGTAAAAGGGCCAGACATGTGACGGAGTCCCTGTATGAACTGTCACAGTGAGGCTCCACTCCTATCCCGAAGTTGTTTGAACCCACCCACACCAAAACTTTGCTAGCATCAGAGCCCTGGTCCCCTGGTCCCCCGGTCCCCCGCAGGAAGTCCAGACCAGCGCGGAAAACCCTGGTGTCCAGATCCCGGGCCTCAGTCACTCCGGCCTCAAGGACTGGCTAGGCGGGACGACTCAGGCCCCGAGGCACCTCTGTGGTATCTCGGAATGTGGCCGGAGCAGGGGATACAAAACGCTGGGCACCCCCGCGCATCTCCACCTACCGCAAACGCCTGCCCAGCAGCCCGCAAACGCTCAGCTCAGTTCAGTCGCTGGCAGCCGGGGAGAAATAGGGAGGCGGAGTCTCCAGGTGACGGATCCCTGGAGTCCTCCAACCACCGCCCAACCTGGCGATGTTCTGTGCGTCAATTGGTCGAGTGGAGCTCAGCTGGGTAAGGAAGCGAGAAGCAGAGTGCTAGGAAACGATGGGCGGGACTATTGTTGCCTGGAAACGGTGGAGCCCCGGGCCTCAGTCTTCCCAAGGGCTAGGTTGATTCCGCTTATATCAATCAGTACGTTACAGCTGCGCGGACGGCGCTTTCCACGTGTTTCCTGCTCAGATAGGGAAGCCCAGTTTCCAAGGCCTTGACTTTTCTTGGTTCCCTGAGCAAGTTAATCTCCTCGGCAGTTCTCTGGGCTGGTGTTTGTCCCCGAAAATTTCAGCCCTTCGATACGCAAATTAGAGGACTTTTGCTCCTCGAATGGGGGATGGAAGCGATTACTTTCCTTACTCTCACAGGAGATCCAGGTCCCGTTCACCAAGTTATGAAGCTTTCCCACATTCATTTAGTCAATAGACATCAAGCTCATGCTGTGTTCGAGGCATTGTGTTAAGCGAGAATTCAAGACAGGTAAGACTTGGTATGGGTCCCAGCCTTAAAGCTTAGGAGGAAGAGCCATGGAGACAGACAAGTTTACAAATAACAGCAAAGAGTTATAGAGGATATGACGGAAGTGTGGCCAGAGTACATAAAGGAGAGAGTGGTCATGGGAAATGTGTGTCAGAAAGTCTTTTTTTTTTTTTTTTTTAAAGGAGATGACTTTTGATATCCTTCAGAGGTTATCCGTTCGCTGAGATGCAACCCTCCCAACCTGATCCGCAATTTCCAGGGCAGGTTATTCTCTCCCAAAAGACACATGTGAGGAAAGACATCAGCCAACCATCTGTAGAAGTAGCTTGGCTGAGGGTATAATCTCTAGATGTGTCCAAAGCCAATCAATGTGGCTATGGTGGTAATAACTACCACCATGTGAAAGGGAACTACAAGGTACTCTGTTACATTTATAACCATTCTTAGAATATGCAAACAGAAGGAAGTGGAAAGCAAGAAGGTTAGAAAACAAATGAGCAAATAATAGGCAAGATTTTGGCAGTGCTTATTCACAGGGAATATATGAGGATGGGCGGATCCAGAGTCCTCCAACTGCCACCTGACCTGGTGGCACGAATCTGGTAGCATCTGATTCATAGAAAGGATCACTGTCATAGATTTATGGGTGCGTCATTGAGCTGCTCCATGGCCTTTCAACTAACTTATGAAGTTTTCTCTAATTTCCTGCTCACCAAAAAAACTTCTTGATTTCATATTTGGCCTCTTACATATCTTGATACTAGGATGAGGATGCCTTTAACAGGAGGCACAAACAGTGGCTGGTATAAAATTGAATACACCTTTTAACTTAAAGTTACAGTTGTAAATTAACAAATGGTCACCCTTAGCGATTCATCTGTGTCCTTTGAGTTTAATTAGTGTGTGCACTGAATAAATCCAAACCAGATCCTGGACTTGCAAAGCTGACACCATAAGCCCTGGTGATCTCCCCCTCCCCAAGGACTGTTCACACTGGGAAGCCACATGAGGGCAGTCAGCATCCCTCTATCTTAGTCTCTGCTTTAACCACAATGTGATTAGTACAAATATGTTTTTTTTTTGTTTTTTTTTTTTTTAAGAGCCTGGGTACAAATATGTTTTATATTTGTTTCCTCAGCCAGCCTAGGCCTTCACTGAGGACAGGAACCATGTCTTTCTTACCTCTGTATCTCTAGAGCCAAGTGATGCTTGGCAAATGTTCAAAATTTGTTTGGTGTCTGTTTAAATTAGAACCCTCATGGTCAAAGACCACACTAAATTGGAGCTAGACCTTGTGATTCACTCTTCAGTCCCTTCTCCAAGTTGCAACCAGGGTAATCTTTTCGAAATGGAGATTAGATCATGTCACACACACACACACACACACACCCCAGAAATTCTTTGACAGTTTCCCATTGCTCTTAAATTAAAGACTTAAATCCTTATCATAGTAAGTTAGATGGAGTTCTTAGTTCAAACAATAGAGCTCATTCTAGCCAGTTTAAGCAGTAAAAGGAATTAATTAAAGCTGCTGTGTACAATAAAATTTCTGTGATGATAGAAATGTTCTGTATTTGAGCTGTCCAATAAGGTATCCACTAGCTTCATGTGATTATTGAGCACCTGAGATGCAGCTTCTGTAACTGAAGAACTGAATTAAAAATTTTTTTTCATTTTAATTAATTTAAATTTAAATAGCCACAGGTGGCTAATGGCCATTCTGTTGTACACCACAGGATTAAAGGATATTAAATAGTTCACAGAATCTCAAGATGGACCAAAGAGTCAGACTTGGGGTCTATACCCACTGAGTAAACCTCAGTGTCTAAACCTCACTGAGGGACTTCTCAGGGAGCACCCCAATGCCATTGAACATAGACACTGCAGCTGGGCACTGGACACAAGAACTTCCCCGTTAGTCCCCCAAATCAGATACCTCCAATGCTATCTTGTCAGACATGTGTTCCACACTGTGCCTGCTTCCTCTGCTATATGCCTCTGAACCAAAGGTTCTGCCTGATCAAAGGAGCCCAGGTGATGGATGCCCAAGTTGCAAGGGAGGCTGGGAAGGCCAGTTTCTGGATTCCACCTCTTGGAGGCAGTACTTAATGTGGGAAATTCCCCACACAAAGAAGAGTGTTGAGAAGATGCTGGATGTCCAAAGGGTACGACAAAAATTTACTTTGCGTGGTCTATAAAAGTCCTTTTCAAACTTTAATATGCAGACAGATCATCTGAGGATCTTGTTAAAATGCAGATTCTCACTCAGCTGATCTGGAGGGAAGGAGGAAAAAGATTCTGCGGTTCCAGCAGATGTTGTCCATGTTGCTAATCCACAGACCACATTTTGAGTATTTAAAAAAAAATAACAACGTTATTGAAATATAATTCACATTCCATACAATTCACCCTTTTGTCATGTGGCTGGTTCTCAGAAGCCTTGGCTTCTCTTGATTTGGATGTTTCTGAGCCTGTTATCCAGCTCTCTTGTGAATCCTATGAGGCACTAATATCCTTTCAATAATTCCGTCTCTTATGAAGTTAACAGAAGTTGGTTTCAGTATTTTGCATTTAAGAACTCTGACATCTTCTGATCCTCTTGGAGTTTTAATCTCAGGACACGAGCATATGGGAGGCAAATGGGAGATCTCTAGTCCTTCTCATGCTGTTAGGGAGAAGGACAAGTGTAAAAACATTGTTTCTGAGATGTGTGTGCTTAATTACATATATAACAGCTTTATTGAGTTATAAGTCACAAAATATAATGCCCTTTAAAGTATACAACACAGTGCTTCTTGGATATTCAGAGTTTAGCAATCCTCATTTTGTTTTGTTTTGTTTTGAAATAACTTTCAAGAGTCTTTCCAGACTCAAGGGACTTCGAGTATATCTACATGGAATCTACACTTAACGAATCATTCTCACAGCCTCTCAACTCAACTCATTCTGCTCACTCCTTCACTCCTATTCTTAACGCAGTCCCGCCTCGGCACTAGGCCTCACTGATTGGTTGGTGCCGAGTGACGTCATCAGAGCGCGACCTGGCCGCCGCGGCTGGGTGGTCATGTGGCTGGGCGGCCGCCTGTGGCTCCAGGTTTTTGGGCAAGTGTGCTCCAACCTGCGGCGCCTCACCTTGGACAGGACTTGGGGTGGCCGTAGGGGCCCCATGGCGGAAACGCTCTCGACCGGGGCCGAGGCAGCGAGCGGGCTGGGGGCTCCGGCTCAGCAAAATGGAGATGCGGGTGGCGACGCGAGGGGTGAGCAGTCCCCAGGGCGCCCGGAGCCAGCGGGCCCAGGAGTGGAGCCGGCTCCGGGGGACGCGAAGCAGGCCGCAGGGAGCGGGGAGCAGGCCGCGACTGCAGCCCCGGGCCCCGGCAAGCGGAAGAAGCGGCGGGGCGCAACCGGGGAGCGCGTCGTGCCGCCCCCGAAGAAGCGGCGGGCAGGCGTTAGCTTCGGCGATGAACACTTTGCCGAGACCAGCTACTACTTTGAGGGCGGCCTGCGCAAAGTGCGGCCCTATTACTTTGACTTCCGAACTTACTGCAAAGGCCGCTGGGTGGGCCACAGCTTGCTGCACGTCTTCAGCACCGAGTTCCGAGCCCAGCCTCTTGCCTACTACGAGGCCGCGGTCAGGGCGGGGCGCCTGCACCTCAACGAGGAGCCAGTACAGGACCTCAGCGTTGTGCTCAAGGTGGAGTCCTCATGGGGCCTGCCCAAAAGGGGGCAGGGTTTTATTTCACAGTTACTAGGGCATAGGTACTGGAGTAAAATCGGGGTAATTCTGAAGCGTTCTCATTTTCACTTGGAACACTCTTAGCGCCCGATCTCTGCGGGTAGACAGCCTGTATGCTTCAGAACTCAGCCCACTTATCCCCTCCATCAAGGCGTCTTCGGTGTTTCCAAGGCACAGAAGTTGTAATTCTCATAGCTCCTTTTATGCACTGTCTTGTGGCACTGGCGCTTATGACTTTCTACCTTGCATTGTAGATCTCTGTACAAATAGTAATAACCGAGACTATCATTTATATCTCCTGACTGTGTGCTGGGCACAGAGTTAAGCATTAGGTACTTTAACATTTAATTCTAATGACAAACTTGTGGAGTAGATACTGCCACCTCATTTTACCTGTGAGGAAGCTGAGAAAACTAAGGTGAACCTCACAGAGGTAAGGCAACAGTGCCACCTCCAACGCCTGTGTCCTTATAACTTCTGCTTAAATTATTTATCGTAGAGCCTGATAAGATAGAATTGTGAAATGACAGAGATTGAGACTAGAATTGTCTAGCCCAGTGCTTTGACTCTTCTTTAAAATTCCATCACAGCTGAGGTACCAGACACCCTTGTTATTAACACTGCCTCACCATAATTGTGAGGGGATGCAAGGCATTGGGAGAGTGAGTGGTTTGAATCCCCTCTCCCATCCCAATTTTGAGAAGCACAGGTCTGGACTGACCCTCACATTTTACAGATGAAGAAACTGAGGCCTGGAGAAGTTAAATGACTTTCCTAAGAGCATACAGTAAGCCTGTAGCAAATCCAGGTGTAGAGCCCAAATCTCTGGACTTAGAGCTTGGTGTTCGTTCAAGGTCACAATAAGTGATGATTTATGGAGGTTTTTTCCTTTATTTTAGAAAAATTTACTTTTTGAATATAACTTTGTGGTAGAGAAAATACGAATAAGCAGAATAACAACAACAAAAATCCATACTCTTACCACCCAGAGATATCACCATTAACGTTTTGTGTATATCCTTCTATGAGTTTTTCAATGCCTGCTATCTACCTGTATGTCTGTGTTTTTGCAAAGTGAGACTACACTATGCACACTGCTTTTTCTGCTTAAGGATGTACTGTGACCATTCTTCCATGTCAGTAAGGAAGAGGGGAGGAAGCTGTGTGTGCTGCTGACTGATTAGAGGTGGCTGGACCCTGGGCTGACTGGTTGCCTATGTCATTGGCAGGACAATGACTTCTTACGGAACACAGTGCACAGGCATGAGCCACCAGTTACAGCAGATCCCGTCCGCCTGCTAGCAGAGAACGAAGATGTGGTGGTTGTAGACAAGCCTTCTTCCATTCCTGTCCACCCCTGTGGCCGCTTCCGACACAACACGGTCATCTTCATCCTGGGCAAGGAGCACCAACTCAAGGAGCTACACCCATTGCATCGGCTTGACCGCCTTACCTCTGGGGTCCTTATGTTTGCCAAGACAGCAGCCGTCTCGGAGAGAATTCATGAACAGGTTCGGGACCGGCAGGTGAGCCAAGCTTTTGCCTCCTGCAGGCCACCTTCCGACCTCATGAATGCTCTGTGTTGAAAGGGTGTCACTGAGTTCTAGATCTGAAGTGAGCCTTCATGTTTATCTGGTCATGCCTTCTATCTTCAGGAAGGTCAACACCTAAAGTGCCAGAGACAGGTTATTATCTCTCATGTTTCAAAAGATCTTTAGAGATGAAATATACTGCCTCTCGGTAATTTGCAGTTTTGAAGATTTAAAGTGCTGACAGGCTGAGCAAGGTTTTTAAGACTGTGGGGAGAATCTACTTGGTGGGAAGAATTCTGGATGGCGTTGGAAGATGCTTGGGTAGAAGAGTTAAATGGTGGTGATTGTGGTCTTGAGACTTGTAATTCTGGATCTGATTGTAATATATTTATTGTTTACTGTATACCAAGCTCCAGCACCAAGTACGTTAGAGCCCAGCTGACTGAATCCGTATAACAGCCCTGTTGGGGTAAATGCTTTTCTAATCAAACATTTTCCAGACAAGTTAATGGGATTTAAAGAGGCTAAGTAAGTAATGTGCCTAGGATTGCACAACTGGCAAATGGTGGAGCTGGGGTTTGAATCTTCTTCTGTCTGACACAGGTCCATTGTCATCACTGCAGAGGGTTTGGGCTTCATGCGTTTAGGCTTTGTGCTGACTTTCTCCCTCTTCCCTCCTGTGTAGCTGGAGAAGGAGTATGTGTGCCGGGTGGAGGGGGAGTTCCCTGCCGAGGAAGTAACCTGCAAGGAACCCATCTTGGTGGTGTCCTACAAGGTAGGGGTATGCCGTGTAGATCCTCGGGGCAAGCCCTGTGAGACAGTGTTCCAGAGACTGAGCTACAATGGCCACTCCAGTGTGGTACGATGCCGGCCACTCACAGGCCGCACCCACCAGATCCGAGTCCACCTCCAGTTCCTGGGTCACCCCATCCTCAATGACCCCATCTACAACTCAATCGCCTGGGGCCCCTCCCGAGGCCGAGGTGGCCACATTCCAAAGACAGATGAGGAACTACTGCGGGACCTTGTGGCAGAGCACCAGGCCAAACAGAGTCTGGATGTGCTAGATCTCTGTGAGGGTGACCTGTCTCCAGGACTCCCAGACTCTACAGCCCCTTCCTCAGAGCTGGGCAAAGACTGCCTAGGAGAGTTGGCTGCATCTGCCCAGAAGATGGATGGAGCAGTTGAGGCAGGCCCTCAGGATCTGGACACAGTGCCCTTGGCATCAGGGAAGGCAACGGAAATCGATGTCGTGGATCAAGAGACAGACCCACTGTGTGCAGAGTGCCGGCTAGTGCGACAGGACCCCTTGCCCCAGGACCTTGTGATGTTCCTGCATGCCCTGTGCTATAAAGGGCCAGGCTTCGAGTACTTTTCACCAGTGCCTGCCTGGGCACAGGATGACTGGCAAGAGGACTGAGGGCTGTGGCCAATGGAGGGATTGCTTCTTGAACTGGAACAGGGATGGGCCATGAAGTAGGAGCTGGCCACATGGGGTGGTACTCAGACTTTCTCAGGGGTGAGGTTGGGCTCTTAAAGGACCTGCTCATACTTGCTACCTCCTTCCTTCTTCTCCCTCCAGCTAGAGTTTGGGGACTTTTTGGTTTGTAAATAGATCTCTTTTTCTAATACCGTGTGTGTCTGGTTTTCTTACTACTTGTCATTTTGGTTTTTTAATTGAGGTAAAGTTCACATAACACAATTACCATTCTAAAATATATAGTTTAGTGGTGTTTCATACATTCACAATGATGTGCAGCCATCATCTCTTAATTAGTTCCAAAACATTTTCATCACCCAAAAGGAAACCCATACTCTTTAAATAGGTAATCCCCATTTCCTCTTCCTCCTAGCCCCTGATTCCATTAGTCAACCTTCTGTCTCTATGGATTTGCCTATTCTGGACATTTTTTACAAATGGAATCGTATAATATGTGACCTTTTGTGTCTGTCATCTTTTGTTTAGCATAGTGTTTTTAGGGTTCATCCAGTTTTGTTTTTTTGGCCACACCATGTGACATGTGGGATCCTAGTTCCCTGACCAGGGATCAAACCCACGCCCCCGGCATTTGAAGCACGGAGTCAACCATTGGACCGCCAGGGAAGTTCCCTGAGTTAATCCAATTTATAGCATGCATCAGTACTTCATTCCTGTCTATGGCTGAATAATATTCCATTGCATGGTTATACCACATTTTGTATATCCATTCATTGGTTGATGGACATCGGGTTGTTTCCACCTTTTGGCCATTGTGAATAGTGCTGCTATGAACATTTGTATACAAATTTTTGTTTGAATACATGTTTTCTGTTTTTTCAAGTATATACCAAGGAGTGGAATTGCTGGGTCATATGGTAATTCTGTGTTTAATTTTGGGGGAAATCACCAAACTTTTCCACAGCAGCTGAACCATTTTACATTCCCACGGGCAATGCACGAGGGTTCCAGTTTCTCTCCATTCTCACCAACACTGGTTATTTTCCATTGTTTTGATTGTAGTCATCCTAGTGGGATTGAAGTATTATCTCATTGTGGTTTAGATTTGCATTTCCCTTGTAACTAATAATGATAAACATCTTTTCACGTGCTTGTTGGACATTTGTGTATCTTCTTTGCAGAAATGTCTATTCAAATCTTTTGCCCATTTTTTAATTCAGATTGGCTTGTTTTTGAGTTATAAGAGTTTTTATATATTCTGGATACAAGACCCTTAAAAGATACATGATTTGCAAATATTTTCTCCCATTTTGTAGGTTGTCTTTTCACTTTATTGGCAGTGTCCTGTGATTCACAAAACTTTATCTGTTTATTATTTATTATGGTAAGAACACTTAACGTGCGATCTACCTCTTAACAAATTTCAACGTGTACAATACAATATTGTTAACTGTAGGCATGGTGTGGTACAGCATCTCTGGAACTTAAGTATCTTGCGTAACTGAAACTTTATACTTGTTGAATAGCAATTCCCCATGTCCCCCTGCCCCCAATCCCTGGCATCATCATTCTACTCTCTGCTTCTACGTGTTTAACTATTTTAGATACCAGGAAAGAAAAACTCATTTTCCGTTACTCACAGAATACTCTGTACTTCAAATATGTGGTGGTTTCCCCACATCAAGCAATTCTCTGACACAAGCTGGGTGTCCTACACTGTAACTCATCTCTGACACCATCTACCTGGAGATAGGGTCAGATGCCACAAGTTAAGGACTTGGTCCCACAAGACTTGCCCCAACTTCAAATGCCAATGGCAAGTCCAGATTGTTACCTGTGCTTCTGACCAGCTGTGAATCAAAGGTTCTCACAAACACCTCCTCAGGTTCAACCATTTATTAGAATGGCTCACAGAACTCAGGAAAGCAGTTTCCTTACTCGATTACTGGTTTCTTACAAGGGATTTTAAAGGACAGGAAAAACAAGCAAGATGAAGAGATACACAGGGCGAGGTCTGGAAGGGTTCTGAGCACAGGAGCTTCTGACCCCATAGAGCTCAGGTGTGCCACTCTCCAGCATGTGGATGCCTTCTTGCTCACCAACTCGGAAGCTCTCTGAACCTAGTCATTAGAGATTTTTAAGGAGGTTTCATTACTGAGGCATGACTGATTATATCATTGGCCATTGGTTATTAAGTCAATCTCTAGCCCTTCTCTTCCGGAGGTTGGAGTTTGGTGGTGGCGCTGGAAGTTCCAGGGTTGGTTCCTCTGGCAACCAGCTCCCATCCTTAAGGGTTTTCCAAAAGTCACTGCATTAACATAAACTTTTTTTTGGCCGTGTGGCGTGGCATGCGGGATCTTATTTCCCTGACCAGGGATCCAACCCGTGTCCCCTGCAGTGGGAGTGAGGAAGGGGCATATTTTGGGGTGACATTTTGGTTTCCTTCAGCTGGATCATATGGTATTTCTGCTTTTAATTTTTTGAGGGCCCTCCATAGTGGTTGCACCATTGTACAATTCTATCAGTGCACAAGGGTTCCAATTCTCTACATCCTCTCCAATACTTGTTACTTTGGTTTTTTGATAGTAGCCATTTTCATCACCCAAAAGGAAACCCATACTCTTTAAATAGGCCATGCAAATGGCCAACAAGCATGTGAAAAGATGCTCAACATCAGGGCAATGCAAATCAAAACTATCAAAGATATCACCTCACACCCATTAGGATGGCACATACTGAACAGTAGTGTGGGTGGAGAAACACATTTAGTTTATATGCTTTTAGTGGTTCATACTGGTTGTTAACCACCTACTATATGCCAGACATTATTTAGTGCTGGGATACAGAAATGAATGACTAGGCCCTGCCCTGATAGAGCACATATGTTTAAGTGTGCAAAATACAAAGGGAACCAGTGGACGTATGGCATAATTCGGTCTGGAAGTACCAGCACAGATTTCCTAGAGGAAGAGGCGTTTAACAATGAGTTAGAGTTTGCCCAGTAGAGACATGAGAAGGATTCCAGGTAGAGGGGAAATGTGAGAGAAGGCAGACGTATTCCAGAGCTAGAGAAGATGGAGGCAGCACCCAAGGAGAAATGTTTTCGGGACTTTTGGCCCTCTGGTCTCAGTGTATGATTCACTGTCACTGACTATGGAAGTCTTTGCATGGCTTGTATTTCAACAGGGCGCTCTGAACTACAAAGCATAGAAACAGCCTGGATAAGACAAGATTCACATGGATCTGAGTATCTGCCCAACTTTGTGAAAACTCTATCTCTTTAATCTCTTATGAGCCAACCAATTCCTCTTATCACTGAGACCCTCCTTAACTCAGGAGCTCTGGTTTCCTAGGACTGGCAAAAATCAGATGTCTGGTAAAACTCATTCATTCAGCAGACGTTTGAGTACCAACTGTGTACTAAGTTTATACCAGACTCTGGTTATATAATGGTGAATAAGATAGATGTGGTCCCTGCTCTTATGGAGTACACAGTCTGCAGTGTACAACATGATGTGGGGAAGACCAGTAAACACTTAACATGCAGGGAAGTCAATGTTCTGTGTGATGGGAGGAGGAAGGGGCCAGAGGCTACCTCCATACCTAGTCTGTTGTCTTCCAGGGTTCTGAATGGGAACATTAACCTTTGCCCATTTTCTTTCCCTCTCTAGTCCTGTTTGTCTTATTCGCATTCTTTTAGTCAGCTTCAGAGGTTCTTGAAGTAAGGACACATGGATGGGCTTGATAGGGTCCCTGGATCTCTTGAAATTGTATGCAAAATTTTCTGTATGTATATTTTTTTCTGAGGAGTCTATATATTTCAACAAATCCTTCAAATCTGCACTGTCTAATACTAGCCATGTGTGGCGATTTAAATTTAAATTAATTAAAATTAAATAAAATTTAATATGCAATTATTCAGTTGCACTAGCCACATTTCCAATGTCCAATTCACTTGGTCTATTGCACAGCACATGTGGAGAGCACTTCCATCATCACACGAAGTTCTATTGAGCAGCATTACTTCAGTCTCTATTGAAAACAAAAATCCCTGAGTACCATGACTCCACTAGTCTGCAGACACTTAAGAAACAGGGGTTTTGTGTGCGTGTGTGTGTGTGTACGTGCCCATGCATGTGTTCTTCCACCTTCTACGTGCTAGTCAAGTAATTGGTCTCTGTGTCAGTCAGTTACTGTGCTAGGTGCTAGAACAGTTGTAGAGAATCTGTGAAAAAGTTATTGCCCTTAAGGAGCTCAGGTTGAATCCAGTTTATCTTTCCTCTAGTTAACAGTTGGCTGGACTTGAATGTGTTTTTTTCCCCTTGTAAAATGTTACCCTTTTTATTTATTTATTTTTAATTTATTTGTTTTTGGCTGCATTGGGTCTTCATTGCTGTGCACGGGCTTTCTCTAGCTGTGGCGAGCAGGGGCTACTCTTCGTTGCGGTGTGCGGGCTTCTCATGGCAGTGGCTTCTCTTGTTGCGGAGCACGGGCTCTAGGCACGCGGGCTTCAGTAGTTGTAGCACGTGGTCTCAGTAGTTGTAGCTTGCGGGCTCTAGAGTGCAGGGCCAGTAGTTGTGGCGCATGGGCTTAGTTGCTCCGTGGCATGTGGGATCTTCCCGGACCAGGGCTCGAACCCGTGTCCCCTGCATTGGCTTGTGGATTCTTAACCACCGCACCACCAGGGAATCCCATGATAGCCTTTTTAAAAATTTAATTTTTATTATATGCCCCCTCTCCTTACCCCTACTCTGGAGGTAACTACTATTAATAATTAAATGGTCTTTTTATGGACTGTTTTCTCTTCAGAGATACATAAATCTATCTGTATTTTTAAATAAAAATGGGATCAGGCCTTACAAATTTTTCTGCAACTTGCTTTTCCCTAGGACTTTTAAAAAATAATAGCTGCCTTGTGTTCCATTGTGTGACTACACCATACATTAATCCATCCCCTATTGTTGAAATTTTAGGTATTTGCAGTTTTTCGTTATTACAAACTATAGTGAACCTCCTTATAATACCATACTACCCTCCAAAAAGATTAAACCAATTTACATTCCCATCAGTAAGTAGTGTGAGAGGTAGAGGCAAAGGCAGCTGAATGTAGTGACTGAAACGGCTGGTTAAGCAACTGCATTTTCAAGTTTGGCTTTAGTTCCAGCTGTGGGTTGTAATCATGGGTTTCCCAGAATGTCTGTATCTCTCAATGGATGACCTAGGTTTGCTTGGGTCAGTCTTGCTCCCAAAGGCTTAGTTTAGAGAAAATGGGCTCATTTCAAAGCCTCTTTAGGCTTTGGATCACTGGTCCTCAGGGCTGAGGATTTTCTAGAACACAGAATTATTGAAAACAAATTATTGAATTATTGAAAATGGAAGCGGAGCAGCTTAATGAATGTGACGAGGTTTGGGATGGATAAGTTTATTGGAGTCAGAGGTATCATCACCAAGGCACTCATTCTGCTTAGAACACTGCTTTGCACATGGCAAACAATATTGTCTATGATTATGACTATTGTTTTCCTCCCCTCCAAACCCTCTGTGTACCCTCCTTTTCCTTTCATTTGAAGCGTGTCCATATTTTCAAAACTGCAACATTTATATCAGCCATTAACCACATCAAAACAGTTAAGAATTGCCTACTAAAGTTGACCAGTGATTCCACTTGTAACTGTATACCTAGAGAAACACTTGTATATGTACCCCAGAAGACATGTATAAGAACATCCACAGCAGCATTCTTATAATAGCAAAAGACCGGAGACAACTGAAGTATCTGTCCATAAGAGAATGGATAGATAATTATATATTCAGACAATTGTATAATAAGCAGCAGTAAAAATGAATGAATTATATGGATAAAACAGTGTTGAGTGAAAGAAGTCACAGATGAATGATTCCATTTATATAAAATTCAAAAACAGACAAGACAAATATATATATATATATTCCTAAAATGTTATATATATGTATGTATGTATATGTATATATGTATATTTGGTAAAAAAAAAAAGTAAAAGGATGATTAACACAAAATTCAGTGAAGTAGTTTTCTCTTCGGTGGGAGGATGCGAGCAGGGAGGGGCACACAGGAAGCTTCAAAGGTCCTAGTAATATTCTATTTCTTTAGCTGGGTTGTATATACATTGTACTGGTTTTATGCTTTTAAACTATACATACACAATATATTACATGTATGTATTATATCATTGTATGTATAATATCTTTCAAGGTAAAAAAAAAAATTTTTTTAAGCGTTAAAAGATCTCTCTCTCTCTTTTTTTAACCTGTGGTTACCTCTGAAATAGTGACTCTCCGGGTCACCCACTGCACAACTCCCAAGGTCTACTTGACCTCCATGCAGCTGGTGGGCACCACTCCCAAGTGTCTCGGCCATGGGTCGCTTTCACCAGGGATGGAAAAAGAGCACCATATGTCTGGAATTTTGGAGACAGTAATGATAAGCAATATATAATAATTTGCAAAAGTGACTGACCACTTTAATATGCCTTAGCAGATTGAAATAATGCTTCTTTATCATAACAGAGCTGAGAGATCTAAAAGCAGTTTAGAGTTTTGGTATTCTAGATTTGGCATACTTTCAGACACAAAGAGAGCCCTGTGCATTGCATTTCCTAACACTTTATTAATGTGGCATCTAGACACAAAATTCTTGAAAATACTTCATTAATTCAAGTAAACAATAAATGATACAATTTTTCTGGTTCTTTTTTCTTGTAAACTTTCCAACATTTGAAATGGAGTAAGAATAGCTTTATATTTCAGCCTAAATGCTAAATTGTCCAGAATAAGAATTGAGGCAAAATTATAAGGATTAAGAATTTTACAAGCAAAGGAATGTTAAAGATTGCCAGAAAATCACCAGAAGCTAGAAAAGAGATGTGGAACAGAGTCACTCTCACAGCCCTCGGATGGAACCAACCCTATTGACACCTTGATCTCAGACTTCCAGTCCTCAGAGCTATGAGATAATTTCTGTTGTTTAAGCCAAAAGAAAAAAAAATTAAGTCCTCCATCATGGGCTAAAATAAAGGTTGCCTCTGTTACTCGCTGGGTTATACCAAAAAATGATTACTGACAGTCATTGAAAGGAGAGTTGATTTTAAGTGATCCTTTTAGTGAGCACATAGAAACTACTGTCAAGGAGCTATTTCAGTTTTCTGAAAGCAAAATTTTATTTTAGGTGTCAAGTTTCTATATTATTCAAGTATTTAAAAATCAGAATTTAAAATCTATAGCTGTATTAGCTATCAACAGAAAGTTGATCATTGAGACGACTTGAAATTGTTACTGGTCTGTTGTTATCACTCAGTATGCTGTCATAGTTCAGAACAAATATAGCCTTCATTTGTCCATTGTAACATTTCTAAGCATTTACTGAAGGCATGTGATCTAGAATTGATAAATGTAAATCAAAAGATTCAGATAAAAATACTTAAGAAAGTCAGAATCTTTGAGAAAGCCAGAGGGGAAAAAAGTGCTTAGAGTCAATGACCTTTTATTTAGCCCAAAGAGAAATATGAAAAACTTACCACTCCATAGTACCAAAATCAGAAAAGGAATTATTGCTTCTAACTCCATGGAATCATCAGTCATGTCCTCAGGTCCTTCATCCATTAATTTCACCCATTGAAGTTGGGTTTGACCCAGTTTTACTTCATTCTGGAGATTTCAAATGAATATTTGAAATTTGAAATCTGGGGCATTGCTCATCCTCACTGTGATGAGAAGGAAAGGTGTAACTGGTTCTTGCTTGCTATCTATCCATAGCTATCTTTGCAGAAGATACAAAGCATGGGATATAAGCAAGTGTTATTCCCCCTTTCCCCTAGTCTATTGCCATTTATTCACTTTGTCTTCCTGAACAAGTTTACTATAAACTAGATTTCAATTTTTGCTCTATCGATCTTCAATATGAAAATATTGTTTACTTTTCAGCTTAGCAGGCATTCCCAGAAGTTGTTATGGCAAGGTGGATGTTTTCATATGATAGCATGCAGCTGAGGGAATTATTTGAGGAAAAAAAAAGTTTTGAGTTGATGTTGCAGACTCAGAGAAGAATGCCTGGATTCATTCTTGAACTTCTCCAGGTCTTGTCACAACTGTCTTCCCAGAGATGATTCTCAGTGGGACCATACTTCCTAATGGTAAGGAACAGAATGAATTCACTTCTGATATTGCCTGCCTCTCAAAACCAGTCTTTGTTAAGTCTTGCAGCCCTGGGTCTGAGTTTCTCTTGTAAGAGTTAAGAAACAAACTGGAGGCACACACACACAAAAAAAATTCCTGGATTTCACTTCTTCCTTCAGAGCTTTGTCCATGAGGGCTGCTGACACATAAGGATCTGCCCAGGCAGCAGACCATCACCAACTAAACACTGGACAGTTCTTCCCAGAGCACCTCATTCTCCAGAGAGAATGGGTCTTCTTGAAGCTGGACTCAGAGAATGAAGATCCATTCCCTGGCACTGAAGTAACAGGAAAGCTGGAATATCTTGGTAATGCATCTGGCTGTGCAATGGTTCTTTCTCTCCTGGTCTTCCAGAGGTGAGAGGTCCTGCAATAGTTCAGGATAGGACTTGTGAAGAACCCTGGTGTTGATGGAGAATGATTTCCTTGAGCTGTGGTTTGTTGACAAATTTGGGGGAGTAATGGGGATATTTCAAAACGTATGAGCCATTCAGGCAGAACTGTCTTGTCCAAGTCTTCAGTTGCAGCTTCTCCAGTAGATGGCGCCTCTAACGCTTTACTGCCTTCCTTCATTACATTGATAAATTTTTCTCCATTACTACTAATCCAAGTCCCCCACACTCCTGCCCTCAGGCTTTTAAATAATCTGGCATGTTGTTAATCCTTTTTTTTTTTTTTTTTTTCCCAGCTGTGACTCCAGACAGGATCCAAGAGGAGTTTTACAATCTTTTCTCTGGGTTTTAAAGAGACTTACTTTACCCTTCTGTGTTAGCCTGAATCCTTTTGATTCTCTCAGAAACAGGTAAAATAAGCACAGTTCTTATACATCAGGAGATCACAGAAATGCAAAAAACTGGGACTGTCATAGCAAGACTTACTGCAATTTCATATGAAAGAAACCACAAATGAACTAAGCATGAAAAGAGGTAAAGAACTGAGGAAAAGAAAAGTGAGCTTCCACTCACAATTTCTTTTTTTCTCTAGACACTTCCAGTGCTTTATAGTTTCAGCTGAAGATTTTCCTTTAAGAAAATAACCCACTCACTTTTTATTTATAGAGACTGGACACAATGATAGACCTTATCAATTTTCCATAGGAAGTCATCACTGCTAGAAGCAGGCAAAACTCAGAAAAATGACGGAGACTTGTCAGTCTTTAGAGAGGATGCAGCACCAATGCACAATTTCAATACTATTTGGCAAGTGCTGGGGGAAACACAGGGAGCTTCAGGAGCATCTAGGAGGGGTACGAAGGCCCAGAAGCAGGAGAGCACAGGACTAGGTGAGGGAAATCTAATAAGGAGCTGCAGGTTGCAGGGCTAGGGGAGTCTTCTTGATGGGGGTGACATCTAAGCTGAGATCTGAAGGAGGAGCAGGAGCCAGCCAGGCAGGGGTTGATGGGAAGGAGGCATAGGGCAGCAGGAGCATGATCCAGGGAGAGGAGTAGGTAAAGCATCTGCAAAGGTCTCGGGGAGAGAGAGCAAGGCCTAGTTCAGAGGAAGGTTAAGATCAATGTCTTGATGGCACTTTAGAAAAATCTCTCAGGCGCTCTTAACCTTTTTTTGACATAGATCTTTGGTAGTCTGGTGAAGCCTATGGGTCCCTTCTCAGAATATTGTTTTTAAATGCATAAAATTAAGTTTGTTGTAATATACAGTCAACCAGTTAAGTTGGAATACAGTTATCAAAATAGTTCAAAAATCTGTGATATAATACCAACTGAAGCAGAAACAGAAAGACAAATACCATATGATGTCACTTACATGTGGAATCTAATCTAACATATATGTGGAATCTACGACACGAATGAACTTATCTACGAAACAGAAACAGACTCACAGACATAGAGAATAGAGTTGTGGTTGCTAAGGGGGAAGAGGGGTGGGGAGGGATGGATTGGGAGGTTAGGATTAGCAGATGCAAACTATTATATATAGAATGGATAAACAACAAGGTCCTACTGTATAGCACAGGGAACTATATTCAGTATCCTCTGATAAACCATGATGGAAAAAGAATATGAAAAAGAATGTATATATATGTATAACTGAATCACTTTACAGCAGAAATTAACACAACATTGTAAATCAACTATACTTTAATAAAATAAATTTTAAAATTAAAAAAACATCTGTGATCTAATAGTATAATGCATGTACTTTCTTATGAATGCATAAATTTACAAGATCTAATGGCAGGTCCAACAACTACCATTATCTTGAAGTAGTAGTAATGAGCATAAAGCAATAACAGTAATGTGATATAACAATATCTGTTATTTCTATTGGTGACAAAAATCACGGGTAAGGTTAATATTACTGTAGTTTGCTGCTTATCTTTATTGAAGGAAGTGCTTTCAATTAGAGATGAAAGAAAATAAAGCTGCAGTTTTTTCCCCAACGAAGTAACCAATTGAATTCTATCCATGGCCCCCTTGGGAGTGTGTAGAATCCGGGTAGAAACACCTCCTAGCAGCAGAGTGGTGAATGGATTACAGAGCAAGGCTGAAGGCAGGTGCTGGAGTGACCCTTAGTCCTCAGCCCAGGCAGGTATCAACATTCCCAAGGGATTTGGATTGACGAAGGAAGAGCCACTGGAGCCTGAATTCCACCCTCAGGGCTGAAAACTTTGCTGAAGACACCTGCCCGGTGCCAGGTTCTGGGGTACCGTACACTGCAGAGAGAATGTGTAAACCATTACCGCAAGGGATTGATGACCACTTTTTACAAATTTCCAGCACCATATAGGATGATGTTAAGAGCCACCAGAGTTCGACAGACTTGGGTTACAATGCCTTTTCTGCAATTACAGAGGCTGTATAACCTTGGGCAAGTTTATCTTTCAATGTCCTCATTTATAAAATGGAGTAATAAAAATGTCTCTCGTGATCACAGGGTTATGGTTAATTAAAGTGCTGTAATTCATTGTGTTGCCTGTAGATAAATACTGGATAAATGAAGGTTGTTAAATGTGAGTTGAATGAATCTGCCCGATGACCTTTCAAGAGGGGAATCTATTCTTTTTCTACTCCTTGTTTTTCCCTCTTTGCTTAAATCCAAGAGAGGAATTAAGACCTTCTACCTTTGGGAAGGTAGATGTTCAGTCTCTGGCTTCTAGATACTACCAAGTTTCCACGTGTTGTCAACATCTTTTTAATGTCGAATACTTTTCTTGAACACCTGCAACCTGCTGGGGGCTGGAAGAGAATCCTCAACACTGTCTCGCGGTAGCTTTTGAAGTGAAAACCCTGGGGTAAGAATCCACAGTAACTGAAGTTCCTCAATCAGGAGCTGGGTTAATTAATATTGACCAGACCACAATTGGAACATATGGGAACAGTAATAATCGTGGAATTCTATGCACTGTTGTTTACTTCATTAAAAAGACATTAAATCCATTTTATAATTAAACTCCGAATCCCAGAAAATGTCTCTTTCCCAACTTTTTCTTTATCTGCGAGGTCACAATGCTCCCGAACCCGTCTTTCAAAGATTCAAACAGGAGGTTGATTGTGCTAGAGTAAATTGACTAGTAAATCATACCTGGAACAAATATTCAACTGTTTCCATTCCGCAAGCAAATTTACGTTCATCTGTTCAAATCAGAGGCAAAAGCAATTCTCGACGAGGATGGGATTCGAACCCACGCGTGCAGAGCACAATGGATTAGCAGTCCATCGCCTTAACCACTCGGCCACCTCGTCCCCAAAATCTACTCCTTCCTGCTAGCTATAGGGAGTAAAACTAGGGGGATGTGACGCAATGTGATAGAAGCCGCCATTTTGTACGGAAGCAAAGCTCCTATCCTTTTAATAGCAAGAAATCAAAAGAAGATGGCCGCTCCCATACTGTGGGGGATCTGCAATGGGAAGGGACAAAGGAAAATTCGGTAGAAAATGAGATAACCTTGAAAGAAATAAAATCGGCATACAGGCTGCAAAGAAAGTTTGATTAAAGGAGTCTTAGGAAGGCTCTGGACCCTAAGGGGCGGGGCCGACGCGTTGAGCGGCTTTGCGCATGCGCTCCAGCTAGGCGGTTAGATTTGAATGCTTCACTGAGGCCGTCTGCGTGTTGTGAGGTGACGTCGAGGGGTGGCGGTGAGGTGCCTCTCTGAGAAGCGCGCGGACCACAAACAAATCTGCGGAGAATTTCTCAAGCAGTTGGGCCGCGGCGGGTAACTTTCGGCCTGGGCTTCGCGCGGAGGCATTTAGGTTTTGTCTGAGCGGTCTGAAGACCCCGCGGTGGGAGGTGGGGGACACTCCTATAGCCAGGCTGCCTCGGAACTCGCTGGGCTCAGGTACGGACTCTTCTCCGCGGGTGCGGGGCTCTTTCTTTCCTCACCTCGGCCTGCACATGTGCCGCCTCCCTCCTCCCTAGCAGTCTCCATCCACACCTGGGACCCACGGTGGGGGGACCCGGCTCGCTGGCCCGCGGCGTACCCGCCCGCGGCGCCCCGCCCCGCCATCTTCTGTCAGGATTCCGGGACTCTTCCTCGCACCCCAGTTTCTTCTCCTTGGGGAACTCGCGGCTGTTTGCACTTCTTAATCTTTTCTTAGCTATAAGTGAAGTGACAGCAATAAGTGATTTTAAACTCTCGGCTTATGGTTTATTTACAATGTCTGATCGAGTGCTAGCAGCACTGAGCAGATTTTGGGTTTCCGGCGGATGTAATAACGTAAACAAGTAAAGCCAATATTAGTACACCACAAATAAGTTTTTAAAAAATCTTCCTTTGTCCATTATTAGGCCAGAGTTAGGAGTCTTTTCTTGCTGTTTATCTCAATACTAAAGTTTAAGAAAAAGTTCTAAAAAAATACATTGCCGATTGGAATTTTGAAGATAGGTTTATAGAGAGATGGCAGAGAAGACCAAAGCAGAGCTTACTCTAGGTATTAAGATTGAAGTTTTCGGTTGAATTGAATAAGTCGAATTCCTCAGATTTGTATTGGGTTCTTTGTTGTCTTGTGCTAGGGCTGGGAGCGGATGATTCAGTCCCGCATCTAGAGTTTACAGTCCAGAACGGGAAAGAATTAATATACACAAATAACTATAAAACAGGACAATGTAAAGGATTATAGGACATTCTAAAGGAATATGGGAGCACAGAAAAGCTTATTTGATGCTTTTTGGCAATGGAGACTAAAGGAGGCTTCTTGGAGAAAGTGGTATTTGAGGTGGAACTTGAAGGGAAGAATGATTTATAGAGATGAGTTAATGTAAGATTTTGCTAATTAAAGTTTGGGTTCAAAGCAGTATAATTCTTCTTGACTATGTGAATGGCTCGGAACGTTTACAAGATGACAAATAGATGTAAACTGAGTAAAAATATTTGGAGTGGTAGTATTAATGATGTGTTTGATGCTAAGTAAGAGATGGTAGAAGATACTCTAGATATTGTTAGTAGGACAGTGCTGTCCAATAAAACTTTCAATGTTAATGGTAATGTTTTATTTCTGTGCTGTCTAACGCGGTACTCATTAGTCCCACGTGACGAAGACCTGCAATGTGGCTATTGTAACAAGAACTATATTGTAAATTTTATTTCATTTTAATTAATTTAAATTTTAATTAATTTAAATTTAAATGATATAGACTCTAGACCTGTTCTGTATTGGACAGCACAGATCTAGAGTCTATATCATTGGACACTATGAAATATATTAACTCTAGATAGTGGTGAAGTAAATGAAGGAGTGGACAAATAGCTAGATAGTAGATTTTCAGGTTTTGCAGGCTCCACGGTCTACATGATCTCTGTCACATTTCTTCTTTCTATGCTTTTTTTTTTTGTTCTCTGTAACTGATTTAAAATGTAAAAAACTACTGTTAAAGGCCCATTTGGCCCAGCAGCTGTAGTTTGTGGACCTCTGGATTATTCAGACTAGTAGTTCCCAAATTTTCTTGGCTCATGGTGCCCCTAGAACAAAAGAAATACCTAACAGTTCTATCAATATTTATTAAGTGCTTAGGCCCAAACAATTTTAGAAGTTGTTGTTAAATGATTCTAGCTGCTTAGTAGCCATTTGAAAAAAATAATATACATAAATTGAAGTAAAAGATAATATTTTAATTTTATTCATAAATAATTACAATTATTTACTAACTGGATATGTGTGCCTGTTGAATATTGCGCACCTTTTAGATTTTGGAATCAGATTGGATACTGCCACCGTCATTTCCAGTACCACATTGATCAAAAGTACTTGCTTTATATCACAGCAACTGCCAAAAATCCAGCTTTGCAGTAATATGTTATCAAAACTAATGTAATGTGAATGGGTACTATTTTGAGCTAGCAGTGATGGATAGATGTTGAGAATTGTTGTTTCTCTCAAAAATTCAAAATATCCCAGAGCACCTTTGTGAGTAAGCTGTAGCACCCCTACCTGTGTGCCAGGTGCACAGTTTTGGAATCAATCAATAATCAATTAATGTGACAGTGATCAGAAGTTCAACCATAATAGCATTTTACACATGAAGCTTAATGTGAGAACCTGGAGTCTCCTATTTCTGTTGGAAGTGGAACTTACAGATATGTACTGAATAGAATATTCTTAAAAGAGGACATCAATAAGCTTTGAATCTTATTACTTAAGTGCCAGCTGGTCTGCAGGTTAGACAAGAATGATGCACAATGACTGTTTCAAACAATGAAGATGTTTAGGTGATCCTGATTTGATAGTATTTACTATTTTTAATTTGTGAATTTTTAATTTATCACTGAATTTGAAAATATTTCCAAAAGAAGAAAAAAATGCAAGACATAGATCATGAAGGCAACTTTAAAGAATTGTTTCTTTTTTTTATTTTAAATTTTATTTATTTATTTATTTTTGGCTGTGTTGGGTTTTCGTTTCTGTGCATGGGCTTTCTCTAGTTGCGGCGAGCGGGGGCCACTCTTCATCGCAGTGCGCGGCCTCTCACTGTTGCGGCCTCTCTTGTTGCGGAGCACAAGCTCCGGACGCACAGGCTCAGTAGTTGTGGCTCACGGGCCTAGTTGCTCAGAGGCATGTGGTATCTTCCCAGACCAGGGCTCGAACCCGTGTTCCCTGCATTGGCAGGCAGATTCTCAACCACTGTGCCACCAGGGAAGCCCAAAGAATTGTTTCTTAATTAGTCATACAACAAATATTTATAGCTCGTATTATTCACAAAGCACTGTGCTAGATTCTCAGAATATAACAGTGAACATAAGAGACACCAGCCCTATTCTCATGGAGTTTACTGTTGGGGCAAGTGTATGTTGATGCAAATAATCAATAATCAATCTATAATAGAATAGAAGAGAGTTTTATTTTAGCCAAACTGAGGACTATACCCTGGGAGACAACCTCTCAGATAGCTCTGAGGAACTGTTCTGGAGAAGCATGATTTTCCGCACAGTTTTATATTTTGTCAGAACAAAGAACATCAAACATGACAAGGGTACTTTCCTTCAGAGTTTCCAAAAAAGACAGATTAGTAAGTACACAGCAAGTCAGTATGGCCTGGGAGCCTGGGTAGCGAGCCTTATCATAAAAGGAGTACTAGCACTGAGGTCCCAGAAAGGGAGGCATTTATCTCTATCTTCAAAACAGACATTCTTTACTTCTGGACAGTATACCCTTTTCTTTAATGGTTAAAGCAGATGTACAATGTATGTTTGATAAGCCATAACACAGGCTGTTTTAATTAGAATAAAGTTCAAGCCAAATCATGTATAATCCAGAATGGCTTCCCCATACTTCAGTATGTGAACATTTCTTCCATCAGGTAGTTTGGGAAGATAAAAGGAATAATTAATTTACATAATGGACTTTTAAATTACAGTTGTGGTAATGCCACAAAGGAGACATACACAGTCTACAAAGAGTACTTTTCTTGGCTTCTTGCCAAGAGAGAATAGCAAATATAAATTTAATGACGGGAAAAAGCTTTGTGTGTGCAGCAATAAAAATGCCAGTGTGGTTAGCATAGAGAGTGAGGAAGACAGTGGTATGAGATGAAGTCTGAAGTCTGAGAGTCAAGTAGGACCCAAATCTTGTAGAGCTTTGTAGGTCCTGGTAAAGAGTTTATTCTCAGTACAGTGGGAAGCTTTTAAAGGGTTTTACGTAAGGGAATGTCTTAAATGTGATTTATGTTTAAGAAGATAACTGCCTACTATGTGGAGAAAGTATTTTAGGGGGATAAGAGTGAAAGTAGGGAGACCAGTGAGGTAAAAATTGCAATATTCTACTTGAGAGATGATGGCAGCTTGAATTATGGTGGTGGCACTGAAGATAGAAGTGAATGAATTTGTGATGTATATTGGAAACAGAACCACTAAGACTTGATGATAGATTGAATAGAAGTGGAAATAGCTGTCGTACTTGTTTGATCTCAGGAAAAGTTTTCAGTTTCACCATTAAGTTGATGTTTGCTGTTAGTTTTTTAAATAGATACTGTTTGTTAGGTTAAGGAATTTACCTTGTATTCCTGGTTTGCTAAAATTTTTTTTAACATGAAAGGATGTTAAAAGTCAGCAAACTTTTTTTTTAATCTGTTGAAATGATCTTAGGATTTTTCCCTTTTAATTTGTTAGTATAGTAAATTGTAAAATTGATTTTCTAATGTTAAACCAATATTGCATTTCTGGAATATAACCAACATGACCGTGATATATTGTCCTTTTCACAACCTTTCCACAAATTGGTGGCTCTTTTTTTGCTATTCTTTTTAGGATTTTTATATTTATTGTAGTGAAATTAGCATGTAATCTTTCCTTTATTGTACTGTATTTTTCTGGGTATGGGGTGTCTGTGTGTATATGAGATGGAGGTGGTTGCGGGTAAGAGAGCTTTTTTTTGGTTGCTTTGGGTCTTCATTGCTGCTCATGGGCTTTCTCTAGTTGTGGAGAACGGGAGCTGCTCTTCGTTGCAGTGTGTGGACTTCTCATTGCGGTGGCTTCTCTTGTTGTGGAGCACGGGCTCTAGGTGCACAGGATTCAGTAATTGCAGCACGCGGGCTCTAGGGCACACGGGCTTTAGGAGTTGTGGTGCTCGGGCTCAGTAGTTGTGGCTCGAGGGCTCTAGAGCGCAGGCTCAGAAGTTGTGGCACACGGGCTTAGTTGCTCCGCGGCATATGGGATCTTCCTGGACCAGGGCTCGAACCCATGTCTGCTGCATTGGCAGGCGGATTCTTAACCACTGTGCCACCAGGGAAGTCCGAAGAGAGCTTTCTTTAGATACAAAATAAAGTGGTGAAGGTGGTTGCTTTTGGGAAAGAGGATAGTATGTAATAGCTTAAATTTTTAAATTAAAAATATTATTTTAAGTAGATATAGGTGTTATCTGTGAACAGGAGGTAAGTGAAACCAGAAGAATGGGTAAGCAGACTGAGAAAGTGATGGAGGACAAAAGGAGAGGGTCAGAGATCAAATCCTAGAAGATGCCCATCACCTTATATCTGTATTAACAGCTAATTAAATAAATCAATACTGAAAAATAAGCAGACTTTTACTTCAGGTTCAAGTTCAATATGAAGTATTGTTCTTTAATTTGACTTTTGTTATATATGATGAAAGCATGTAAAATAAGATATCTTTTAAGTACCTTTTTTGTTGTTGTTTTGGTTTTTTACTTATTGCTAAGAAGCGTAAGAACATTGATTCTGAAAGTTTGTGTATGTGGTATTTTTTTTTTCCTAAGTAAGTATTTTAGTCTTTTTATCTACCTGTCTATTTATTTATTTTTGGCTGTGTTGGGTCTTTGTTGCGGTGCATGGGCTTCACATTGCGGTGGCTTCTCTTGTTGCGGAGCACGGGCTCTAGGTGCATGGGCTCCAGCAGTTGTGGCACATGGGCTCAGTAGTTGTGGCTTGCGGGCTCTAGAGCGCAGGCTCAGTAGTTGTGGTGCACGCTTAGTTGCTCCGTGGCATGTGGAATTTTCCCGGACCAGAGCTCGAACCCGTGTCTCCTGCCTTGGCAGGCGGATTCTTAACCACTGTGCCACCAGGGAAGTCCATATGTATGTGGTATTAATTTAGTATTGTGGTAGAAATGCTAATATTGTTGAGTCAGAATCTCTAGCTATTCTGTTTTTTGAAATCTACAATGGAATTTTTTCTTACCCAGGGTTAAAGTTCTAAGGTTAAAATGCATAAAGTGAAAATATAGGTATGGATAGGTAGGAGATAAGACCAATTAAAGAAACTTCAGGTTATGCTTCTTATTGCACACTCTTTCCAAGACAAATACTCATTGAGTGAGATTGTAAACATAATCAACTACACTGTTTAAAATGTTTCCCCCACCCAATTATTTATTTATTTATTTATTTATTTTGGCTGCCCAGGTCTTTGTTGAGCATGCAGACTTCTTAGTTGCAGAAGGATGAGGGATCTAGTTCCCCAACCAGAGATCGAACCTGGGCCCCCTGCATTGGGAGTCCAGAGTCTTACCCACTGGACCACCAGGGAAGCCCCTAAAATGTTATTTTTATGTCTTAAATTTTTTTTTGCTGGAGTACTTAAAGTTAAATTTTCATAAGATAAATATGCATTTATGCAAATCCACTTTATGCAAATATCAATATTTTGATAGCTGATTGACTATATTTTGAGATTGAATTATTATATAATCCATAAACTCATATAAACTAGGACAAATTTTTATTTGAACCATTAACGTCCATATCATTCCAATCAGAGTTAGTCACTGATTTCCTCTTGAATATGAGAATTTTCCAGGATTGGGAATTATAAGAGAGTAGTTTAAAATCCTCAAAATTTCTCATGTTTCATAGCCCCATAGTGAAGTTTTTCCTTTTTTTTTTTTTTGGCCCTCCCACAGAAAGTAATCCTGAAATTACAGCTCTGCTCTGCTCTTAATCTCTTCACAGATTACAACTTCTCTTCCTTTTTTCTCACCTTTTCTCATTTTGTGTATTTGTTACAGAAACGGTTTTTCTTCGAAAATGGATGGGATGTCTTCAGAGGCTAATGAAGAAAAGTGAGTTTGGGAAATGCAGCTAAAAATGTTCAACTCTTTATCAGGGAAAGATACTTTTCCAATTAGTAAGACATGTTTATAACTTCTGAAATGTTTTTGCAGTCTGTTCCAGGGAAAAGAAGTAAATATTACAGGGTCACAGCACTCCCTGCCATATCTTTATATAAACTCATCTAGAGTCAAAACTGAGAGGGACTTTAGAGACCACTTCCTATCTCTTCAATTTAAGGATGAGAAAATTGAGGCCCAAGGAAATGAAATGATTTGCCCAAAGCTGGCGTCACAAACTAGTGGCAGTTTACAGCCTACAGGCATATATATATATGACAAAGAAAAAATTGTCTAAACAATAAACAATGTTTTTTAATTTTTGAATTAGTTGCCAAAATTTCAAGATTTCATACAACAATTAGATTTTCAGCTTTTCCTGAAAAATCAAGTGGTGCAACACTGGGCTCATATTCTTGTTTGGCAACAAATAACATGAGCGGAGTACATAATAGCTGTGATGATCAAACCAGGCAGGAAGGAACTCCCTTTATAGTCTCAGTACCACCTATTTTTCTTGCATCTGCTAAGTTATCTGTTTGGCCACCATAGCCAGCTGAATATTCAAAACCTGGTCTAAAAATCACACTGTAGTAAAACCAGAACTAGAATCTCTTGATTTACGGTCCATTTATCTTTTTTTTTTTTTTTGGCTGCACTGCAGCTTTCGGGATCTTAGTTCCCTGACCAAGTATTGAACCACGGCTATAGCAGTGAAAGCACTGAGTCCTAACCACTGGACCGCCAGGGAATTCCCTTTCTTTCTTTTTTTTTTTTTTTCTTTTGGTCCATTTATCTTATAATTGTGCTTATATCAATATGGTAAATTATGTTTTACTGATTGTTTTTCAAGAGAAAGTCTTATGGTATACCATATGTATTTTAAAACACTGACTTTCTAAATACTGAATTTAAGACTTGTAATATAAATTTTATTAAGTGAAAGTGACACAAAGTGTTAAGTGATGACCAATTTAAAAGCATGTAAGGGATGTTATAATGATGGGTTTTAGAAATTCAGTCTTTTACCGCTGTGTATGTAATTTTTTTTTCCTCTTTCAGTGACAATGTAGAGAGACCTGTTAGAAGACGACATTCCTCAGTAAGAAACACCTATTTGAGCTAATAATTGTTACCTTTTATTGAATGATGACTACATAGCACAGTAATTTTGAATGACATCACCATCCCAACCCCGCTGGCTTCTATTGCTCTCTGGATAGACTCAAATATTTAACCTGATTACACAATTCTGTAAATATACTAAAATTCCTATTTTATAGGTTTCATGGTAATTTAATACATGCTATGCTATGTAAATTATATTTTAATAAAGCTGTTTAAAAATATATTTAAACGTGTACAAAGCTGTAGCAAGACACACAATAATCCAACTCAAACCGATTTAAGCACAAAATTTATTGGGTTATGAAATTGAAAAAATCCAAAGATAGGGATGATGTTAGGCACAGTTTAACCAATCAGGTGTTCCAACAGTAGCACCAGAGGTTGTAGGGTACTTTCACTGTAAGCATCTTTGCCAGAAACACTTTTGCCACATAACTAATTGGCAGCAGTGCAATTTAGCTGTAAAGGTTAAATAACTAATTGATAGTTTGATTTCATTTCTTCATTGATGCAGTACTCCCATTTTTATATTACATAAATCTTAGATACGCCAGGTCTCCAAGGCAGAGTTGAACCCATTTCTCCCATAGAATTTTAGAACATCTGTCAACACACGTATGACATAATGCCAAGAGCAAACAACAGTGTGGAAGGGTTTTATAATGCAATACAAAGCTCAGTTACAAATATGTATCCTAGTATTTGGAAACTGATAACCTGTCTAATGAAGGAAGAAACTTTAATGAAAAAGAAAAAGCACGATGCCAAATGAAGAGAACGAATCAATAAACAAAACAATGTATAAAATACTATGAGCAAAAGACAGAAGGCAAATGCGTAGGTACAACCCACAAAATAAAATCAGTTATTTGCTCAGTATTGCCATGAATCTACACACATTTTAAATGTATTCAAGTATTTCATATCTTGCAATAAAGTCTTTAACTTTCTTATTCATTTTTCATGTTTCATTATGTCCTCTTTAATGTCCCTCTTTTATCTTTTATAGCAAAATTGCCTTACGGCCAGTTAGTTATGCAGCAAAAATGTTTGCAACAAAGATGTCTGTGGCAAATACGCTTATGGTGAAAGTACTGGACACGATCACCAGTACTAGGATTTCATTTTTTATACTCTGATCACTTTATCTGGGTAATCTCCATTATCAGAACGGCTCTTCCTCGTGATTACTATAGTACATCTAGCTCTCCCAACTTCCAGGTTCAAGTCCTACATAAAAAATAGTGTCTATTTCCTCAGGATAAAAAAAAAAAAAAAAAAAAAAAAGAGAGAATACTCAGGATTGAATCATGTTGGCTTGATTATCTTGATATGGGTCAAGTCCTCATTACCAAACCAGTCACTATTGACAAAAGAATATCATGTGCAGATTGTTCTCAGCCAGGGCTACCTGTTGAACTCTAGAGTTGGAGTAGAGCTTTACCCAGACCACATGGGATGAGAGTAAGCAAAATACTTGGGGAATGTGGGCAAGGAGAAGGGAATAGATGCCGAATATTTAAAGCAGCCACAAAGTATACCACTGAGCAATATGAATTTGAGGAGTTTTAGAGGTTTTTACAGGAATTTTACCATCTCTACCTTTCTGCTCATGGTATAACTTGAAATGAAGTGATTATTAATAGACATTGCAGATTTTCTTGAATAATTCTGTTCTAGATTTTGAAACCCCCAAGGAGTCCTCTTCAGGACCTCAGAGGTGGGAATGGGAATGAAACTGTTCAGGTAAGTCTCTGGTACAAATGCTTTATAGATGACTGTTTTCAGTGATATTTTTAATAGTTAGAAACTTTATTAGCTATATGAAGGGAGAATGTCATAAATGATTCTCAGTTGAATATGTACAAGTAAGCATCCCATGGCCTTAAGGTTAAAATCCAAACACTTGAGCAAGCTGGCACTCTTGATTTTTAACCCCTATTTGCTTTTCCAGACTTCTTTCTTGCCACTCTCATACATGTATCTCACCATTCAGAACTGTTTACCATTCCCCAAACAGACATGAACTGTCAAGCCTGCAGGTATTTACATGTGATGTTACCTCTGTCTAGATGGCTAGTCCCTCATTCTTCGTTTATCTGCCAATATTTTATTAAAAATTTGTTTTTCAAACACACTGAAAAGTGGAAAGAATTTTAGGGTGAATGTTCATATAGTCATTACCTAGATTCTATAATTAATATTTTATCATACTTGGTTTATCATATATTTGTAGTCCCCTTTTTTAAAAATTAATTAATTTATTTATTAATTTTGGCTGCGTTGGGTCTTCGTTGCTGCACACGGGCTTTCTCTAGTTGCGGCGAGTGGGGGCTACTTTTCGTTGTGGTGTGCAGACTTCTCATTGCGGTGGCTTCTTTTGTTGCGGAGCATGGGCTCTAGGCACATGGGCTTCAGTAGTTGTGGCTCACGGGCTTAGTTGCTCCGCGGCATGTGGGATCTTCCCAGACCAGCGCTCAAACCTGTGTCCTCTGCATTGGCAGGCGGATTCTTAACCACTGTGCCACCAGGGAAGCCCTGTAGTCCTGTTTATCTGGTAATTCCTATTTGTTTTCAAGACTCAGTTTTGGTATCATTTCTCTCAGAAAATCATCCCTTAACATCTTCTGTTGTAATTGTTTACTAATGTCCATTCTAAATTGAGAACTCTCTGAGGTTGGGACTTCGTTATATGTTTTTTAATATATTATGCCCGGTATATAGTTCACTTTCAGTACATTTTGTTGATTGATGAAATGTGTATAGTTTTGGAGACCATATAATTCTGAGTGCTTATGCTACTTCTGCCTCTCTTATCTTTCTATTTCTCAAATACATCAAGCCTTTCTCTGCCTCAGGGCCTTTGCACATGCTCTGCCTAGAATGTTTTCCCTCTGCCCAACTCTTCATCTGACTACTAACTAATCCTTCAGGTCTCAACTTAAATGTACTTCCTCAAAGAAATATTCCGTGATTATCAGGCTAAATTATTTTTTTATATACAGTGTTTATTCACACCACTCATTACACTTTGAATTTTATATTTGTGTGGATTTTTTGTTTTAATCTGTTTCACCATTAATCCCCATTAGAGTAAGGACTGTATTGTTTCCTTTACCAGTCTTTTTCCATCACTCAGCATGGGATTTGGTATGTGTGGTGTTTTTTAATTTAATGAATGTTTGAATGAGTAAATGACAGATTCATAGACTCATAGAGCTTTAAAACCAACAGGACCTCAATACTAATCTTGAATCTAGTTCCTTCATTATATAGATGAGAAATGTGAGGTCCAGAGAGGTTAAATGTTTTGTCTAAGCCCACACAGTTAGTGGCAAACTTCATATTGGAGCTCTAATCTCCTAATTTCTAACTCAGTGCTCTTTCCAATATACCACACAAATTTCAGGGGTTTTTAGTAAGAAATATAGTAGTATTTACTATGTCCATATTATTGTCATTATTAAGCTCAAAGCTGCCTGTAGTGTCTGCCAAAGATCTTAACAGAGAGGATGATTCTTTGTTATAACAAAACTTGTCCTCAGTTATCCAGAATTAGCACAGTTAAAATTCTCTATGGATTTCATTTGTTGTTGTCTTTTGCTTTTTGTGTTCAGTATCTACGTGAGTAAAAATGTTTGCCATTGTTAAGGAAGATGAGGGAAAATAAAAGTAAATTATAATGAAAAGATGCTCAGCATCACTAATCATTAGAGAAATGCAAATCAAAACCACAGTAAGATATCAACTCATACCCATTAGGATGGCTACTATTAAAAAAAAAACAAAATAGAAAATAGCAAGTGTTGGCTAGGATGTGGAGTAATTGGAACCCTTGTGCACTGTTGGTGGGAATGTAAATGGTGCAGCCGCTGTAAAATATAGTGGTTCCTCCAAAAATTAAAATAGAATTACCATATGATCCAGCAATTCCACTTCTGGGTGTATACCCAAAAGAATTAAAGCAGGGTCTTGAAGATATGTATACCACTGTTCATAGCAGTGATATTCACAGTAGCCAAAAGGTGGAAGCAACCCAGAGTCCATTGATAGATGAATGGATAAACAAAATGTGGTGTCTATAGAATATTATTCAGCCTTAAAAAAAGAAGGAAGATGCAAGAGGGAGGAGATATGGGGATACATGTATATGTATAGCTGATTCACTTTGTTATAAAGCAGAAACTAACACACCATTGTAAAGCAATTATACTCCAATAAAGATGTTAAAAAAAAAAAAGGAAATTCTGATACATACTACAACATGGATGAACCTTGAGGACATTATGTTAAGTGAAATAAACCAGTCACAAAAAGACAAATACTTTATAAATTACACTTAAGAAGTACCTACAGTAGTCATATTCATAGAGACAGAAAGTAAAATTGTGGTTGTGGGCAGGTTGGCGGGGGAAAGGAGGAGTTGTTTAATGGATATACAATTTCAGTTTTGCAAGATGAAAAGATTTCTGGAGATTTGTTGCACGACCATATAGAGGTACTTAACATTACTGAAGTGTACACTTAAAAACAGTTAAGGGGGCTTCCCTGGTGGCGCAGTGGTTGAGAATCCGCCTGCCAATGCAGGGGACACGGGTTCGAGCCCTGGTCTGGAAGATCCCACATGCCGCGGAGCAACTAGGCCCGTGAGCCACAACTACTGAGCCTGCGCGTCTGGAGCCTGTGCTCCACAACAAGAGAGGCTGCGACAGTGAGAGGCCCGCGCACCGCGATGAAGAGTGGCCCCCGCTTGCCACAACTAGAGAAAGCCCTCACACAGAAACGAAGACCCAACACAGCCAAAAATAAATAATAAATAAATAATAAATAAATTTAAAAAAAAAAAACAGTTAAGGACTTCCCTGGTGGCGCAGTGGTTGGGAATCCACCTGCCAATGCAGGGGACGCCAGTTTGAGCGCTGGTTCGGGAAGATCCCACATGCTGCAGAGCAGCTAAGCCCGTGAGCCACAACTACTGAGCCCGCGTGCCGCAACTACTGAAGCCCACCCCCCTAGAGCCCATGTTCCGCAACAGGAGAAGCCACCGCAATGAGAAGCCCACGCACTGCAACGAAATAAATTAATTAATTTAAAAAAAACAGTTAAGATGCTTCAGTATGTTATGCTAAGTAAAATAGTCACAGAAGAACAAATACTACATGATTCCACTTATATGAGCTGTCTAAGATGGTCAAACTCGTGGAAGCAGAGAAGAGAACAGTGGTTGCCAGGGACAGAGAGGAGGGGGAAATGGGGAGTTGCTAATCAACAGGTATAAAGTTTCAGTTATGCAAGATGAATGAATGCTAGAGATCCGCTGTACAACATTGTCACTATGGTTAACAGTATTGTATCGTACACTTAATCTGTTAAGAGGTTAGATTAAGTGTTCTTACCACAATAAAATTAAAAAAAAATTTTTTTAATTTTTGAATTTTATTTTATTTATTTTTTTATACAGCAGTTCTTATTAGTTATCCATTTTATACATATTAATGTATATATGTCAATCCTAATCTCCCAATTCATCACACCACCACCCCCAAAAATTAAAATTCTTAAAAGTGGTTAAGATGGTAAATTTTATGTGAATTGTATTTTACCGCAATTAAAAAAATTTTTTTAATCTTAAAAATAGTATAGTAGGGTTACCATAAAAGGCAACATATCACTTGTTTTGTTCCCAGTCTTTCTTCTACTTAATTGCAAAATAACCATTCATTTAAAGGAGAGAGAAAAGGTAAGGGATAGTAATCACCTTCCTTAAATATGTTGTTTGTGTCACTGTGCTTATTTTTTTTTTTTTTTTAAAGGATTTTCTTATTTATTTATTTATTTATTTATTTATTTTTGGCTGTGTTGGGTCTTCGGTTCGTGCGAGGGCTTTCTCCAGTTGCGGCAAGCGGGGGCCACTCTTCATCGCGGTGCGGGGACCGCTCTTCATCGCGGTGCGCGGGCCTTTCTCCATTGCGGCCCCTCCCGTTGCGGGGCACAGGCTCCAGACGCGCAGGCTCAGCAATTGTGGCTCACGGGCCCAGCTGCTCCGTGGCATGTGGGATCTTCCCAGACCAGGGCTCGAACCCGTGTCCCCCGCATTAGCAGGCAGATTCTCAACCACTGCGCCACCAGGGAAGCCCTGTGCTTATTTTTCACATTGAAAATCATATTCACGTTAAGTGCTTCTATATTGGAATTTTTTGGAGAATCAGATTAATTATCAAAATTAATGATATCACATTAATTCAGAATAAGAACTGGTCTCTGTCTATCGTAATCTTGGAGACCTAATTCACAGTGGTTTCATTAAAAATCATACCATATATTCTCTGCCCGTAGGAATCCAATGCTTTGAGAAATAAGAAAAACTCTCGTCGAGTCAGCTTTGCAGATACTATAAAGTAAGTTGAAAAGAAAAATAATTAAAATGTTACAGGTAATACTTCTTGTGTGTCACACCAAATATGTTGGTACTAACTGATTGGGATAATTTGTGTTTCAATTAGAGAAGCTTTAGAAAATTGTTATTTAAAAGGCTGTTATGCTTAAAAGAGAAACATTGAAAGCATCCCCTCTACAGTCCAGAACAAAACAACTGTGTCTTACGGCTGCTATTTAACATTGTATTGGAGGTGCTAACCAACAAAAAAAAACTAGAGAAAGAAAATGGAGTTATAAAAATTGGAAAGATAGGGATAAATCTGTCACCTTTGCAGATTAAATAATTGAATATTAGGAAAATCCAAGAATATCAATTGAAATACCTCTATAAACAGTAAGTAGCAGGATACAAAATTAATATTTAGAAATTAACATATTTCCTATATAAAAATAATAACCAGATAGAAGATAAATGTCCTTTTTTCCATTATATTTAGTTGCTGTAAATTTAATAATAAAAGAATATAAATTGTACAGGGATTTCCCTGGTGGTCCAGTGGTTAGGACTCCGCACTTCCACTACAGGGGACACAAGTTCGATCCCTGGTCGGGGAACTAAGATCCCAGATGCCCCGTGGCATGGCCAAAAAAAAAAGAAAGAATTGTGCAAATGAAGACAAGTTCCTGAATAAAAAGATTTAACATCATAAAGATATCACTTCTCCCTAAGTTATTAATTTAATGTAATTCTTATATGTAATTTTTTATGATTATTTTCTTGATGCTGAGCAGTATATTTGTATTTCTCATTGAAGAGTTGTTTAATTGAGAATTTTCACATTCATATCTAGGTGGTAAAGACATCTTGTGGTCATTAATTTTCAGTTATATTGTAGTGAGAATGCTAATTTGTATTATTTTGATTTTTATTGAAATTTTCTGTGTGGTCTTGTATATGATCAATTTCTGTGAATGATCCATCCACTTGAACAGAAGATACATTTTGTATTTTAGGGTGTAGAATTTGATATATATCAATTATATCCATTTTATACATGTTATTTGGGTCTTCTGTAATTTTATATAATTTTTGTCACTTTAATCTGCATGAATTATGAGAGAGGTAAATTAGTCTCTAACTGACAGTGCACCCCACTCTATCCAGTAGTTTTTCTTTATGAATGTTTATTCTATGTTTATTGGTGCATAGTCATCATTGCTATATCTTCATTTGGGATTGCACTTTCTAGCATTATGAAATATTCATCTTTGCTTTGTTTATTGCTTTTTGACCCAAATTCTACCTAGACTGATGTTAAGATTTCTGTCTTTGTTATATTTTTGTTTTCATTTTTGTGGTATACCTTTGCGTAATGTTTGACCATGTATGAGCAATGGTAAAGTTAGTCTATTTCCTCTCTCCCAACCCAATTTTACTTAATAATACACTTTTGTACTATTAAAAATATGCTTAAACTTCAATTAAAACTTCATTGTATTATATAATATCCTTTGGCATTTATAATGGATGAGGTTATTGGCCTACTTCTTCCTCTTATTTTCTCCCCCTCATGCCCTACCCATCTTTTTTAAAATTTTTATTTATTTATTATTTATTTTGACCACGCTGGGTCTTCGTTGCAGCGCGTGGGCTTCTCTTGTTGCAGTGTGAAGGCTCTAGAGCGCGTGGGCTCAGTAGTTGTGACATGCGGCTCTCGTTGGGGCACACAGACTTAGTTGCAGTATGTGGGATTTTAGTTCCCTGACCAGGGATCGAACCTGGTCCCCCTGCATTGGGAGCACGGAGTGTTAACCACTGGACTACCAGGGAAGTTCTTCCCCCCCCCGCCCCCCCACCTTTTTTTTAAGTTGTATTATATCTCTTTCTCCCTTTCTCTCACTCTCTTATCTCTCTATCTCTCTCTCTGGGTATTTGACATTAGGTCATCTGTCACATTTGTGTCTTAGTTGTATTATATATATTTAAATGTTCACATCAGTTCTGTTACTATAGTTGCCCTAATTATCTCTTGGTTGACCAAAGCTTTTTCTCTTATGTTTTCCCAAGAAGGGCTCATTGAAGCAATACTCCCTGAGTTCTTGGACGCTCAGAACTGTTAGTCATAGCCTTTATACTTGAAGATTTAGCTGGATATAAAATCTTCAGTTCACATTTTCTTTTTTTCACTTTGAATATGTTTTGTTTTGTTTTTGTTTTTGTTTTTTATCAAACACCAAAGTCACTGAGGGTTTTTGTTTGTTTTTTATACAGCAGGTTCTTATTAGTTATCTATTTTATACATATTAGTGTATGTATGTCAATCCCAGTCTTGCAATTCATCCCACCACCACCCCACATTTTCTTTAAGGAACTTGTTAATGTGATTCTGTTATCTTCTGGCATTGACTGTTTCTATGAACAAGTCAGAGGAGAGCATGATTTTTCCCCCTCATAAACAACTAGATCTTTTTGACAGGCTACCTAACAGATTTTTTTTCCCTTTATCTTTGAAGTTTATTGACTTTACTTGGATACATCTTTATTTTGACTGTTTTGGGTCTTGAATCTTGAATTAACCTTTAAATATCTTTTTCTATTTCATTTAAATTTCGTGAGGGACTCAATAATTTAGAAACACAAATTATGTTTAAATTCTTTGCTTTTCTTCTGTATTATATTCTCTCTTAAGTCCTTTTATTTTCTTTTACTTTGTTCAGTTAAAATTTTTTTCTATGTCCTTTACCATATTTTCCAAGATATTTATTCACCCTTATGTCTCTTCCAGTTTTGCCTTCATTCTGTGATGATTATATTTTTTCTTCTGCTTCTTTCATGAGTTTCATCTATTTGTGTGTCATTTCCTGTTTTCTTACCATCTTTTCCTTGAGTTCTTATATTTCTGCTTTCATTTCTGTCTTTCATAGAGATGATTGCTTTGTTATGTTTTTTAAGTCCATAGCAAACTCTATGCATACAATTTTCATTTTCTCTGGGACAACATTTTTCTGAGTGTTTTTCTTATGTTAATAAGTTATGTTATGCTTTGCTTTCTTTTAATCTTATAGTGTCCTTATGGATTGTATACTTTTTACTCATCATTGAATGGGTTGGGTTTTCCTGAACCACCTATTTTCAAGACATTTCTGTGGAGGGAGAGGGGATGTAATGGTGTTCCAGGGTAGCTGTCTTTTTGTAAACAGCCTCTCCTTTTAGCTATCATAAAGGTAGCTTGTCTACTTAATATCACCTTCTTCAAATTTTGTTTTCTGTATAATTCAGACTTCTTTAACTTGGCCTATTGTGAGGTGAGCTCCTAGATCAATTTAACCTTGAATTTAAACATTTTAGGATGAGGCTTGATTGTTTCTTGTCCAGAAATCTTCCTAGGAAAGTCCTGGGCTTTGATCTGCATTGTTTCCCATTCCTCATTTGTTCCTCTCTCTCCTCCGAATTCTTTATCTTAACAAACCATTAGGATCAGACAGATTAAAGAAATTCAATTCTGTATTTGCCATATAAAACATGATTTTGCATTAGGATAAGTTTATAGTTGCCCAGGATTTCAGTTGTGGGGCTACTGGGAACATGTTTTCTTTCTTCTTTTCCTTAGAGGAGTAGTAAGTAGATGTTGGTAAGGGGTGAAGAAGGGGGTTCCCACTTAGCGGCAGACTATGTGACATCTTTCTGTTACTGAATAGTTCCAAACAGTAGGTACCTTCTGAAATATAAATTCATTGTTGTCGATTGATAGTAATTCTAATTGTTTTATACTTCTTTTCTATCCATCTTTTATCCATAAATCAATTAACATCTTCCTGGATAAACATGAGTTGTCAATATTTCATATGTATTGAATTCTGGGAGTGAGGGGTGGGAAAGACATAGTAAGATTTGGTATTATCAGGGAAGACTAGCTATTGCCTGCCAGTAGACTTCCCTAGGTGGTATATTCCTTGGTGACGTTGCTACTGTCTTCCTAGATCTTGCCCTTGGCTTTGCAGGCTTTGTATTATTTTTTTCTGTACCAAAAATGGTTCTGTCTCTTAGAGATGGACTTCTACTAAACATATTCACTAGAGATTTGTGTATAAATAAGAATGCTACCACTAAATATATCATGAGAACCAAATCAAATGAATCAGAACCCTTATTTGAGTAGTAGCTCAATACATTCCTTATAGGCATTCTACCTAAGAAAGTAAATTATAATGTAAATATGGCTTGCTGATCATGGAGTCTGAACTATTAGTTATTTGAATGATTCAGAATGTTTAATGGCACCAGGCTAATGAATCCATGTCCACAGTAGGTACGTACACACCTATTGCAAGCCTTGAATGATTCTCTCTGTATACTCCCAGTATACTCCTTGAATAGGTGTGGCCAAGGTTTGATTTAATAACTCATTTTCTCCCCTTTGTTTCAGACTGACTTTTCCTTCACATGCTGTTTTTTTGTTTTTTTTGGCTACGCCACTTGGCTTGTGGATCTTAGCTCCCTGACCAGGGATTGAACCCAGGCTACTTGGTGAAAGCGCTGAGTCCTAACCACTGGACTGCCAGGGAATTTCCTTACATGTTTTCTTTAGGAATAGTAATGTTAATGTAAAAATAACTATTTTAAATTTTCTGTTAAGCATTTGATTGTTCCTTGTGCTGTGTTAGATATTTTTGTGTAAATTACCTTTTTTCTTTTGAGTTACTACCTTGGGATTATAGTCCCCAAAGTAGAATTGCCAGACTTAAAAGAAGAAATGGTTACATAGTCATTATTACATTTTTGTTATTGGTTTTAGTACCTCTAGTAATGTACCTTTTTTTTCGTAAGGCACTGTAAAGATTAGATTTTTAATACTTAATTTTAGCTGATTTGATTGATTTTATTGTTATCTTAATTTGTACTTTATTTTTCATTACTATTTTTTCTATATTTTGTTCATTTATGCTTTTTTTTCCTTCTCATTTTGAAACGTTTCATTTTTTATTTCCTAGTCTACCTAGACGATATTGAAGAAAATATTTTAAAGTTTTTGTGTGGTTAAACCCTTTAAATTTTGTGTTATTAAAGCATGTGTCTTTCTTGGTTCATAAGTAATTTTTGCAACAGATTGTACCTTTGAAAGCTTTCCTTGTATCACAGACACTATATAGGTTGAAAAAAAAATGAGAGAGCAAGGAACAACCATAATTAAGATAAATATACATAAAGTTAAATATGGAGGAAAGAATTATTTTGCCCTTTCAGTTAGGTGTCTCCATATGTTTGCTAAATGTTTTATTAATTATATATATTTACAACTTACTCTTTGTCTACCTAATATGTGGTGTTCTAAAATTTGTATCTTGAGGCATCTAAATATATTTCTGCATTTTCTTCTTTGTATTTCTTTCATTTTTTTCCTCTGACTTTTTTTTACATGTAATTTGGTTTATTCATTGTTAGTTTTCATTGATAATTTTCATCTTACTGTATGATAGCAACATTGTTTAGTTCTAATACTTTTTTGCTACGAAACAATGTGTTGGATGACTTCATAATTATCTTTTCTGTTGTTTGTCCACAGATAATTTTTAGCTGTGAAAATTTTTAATTTGTAACTTATAGGTTGTAGATTGAGTTTAAAATTTTAAAAAATTTAGTCAATAGCCATTTTTTAATAGGGTAGCTCAGCCAATTTACATTTGTTAAAATCAGTACACCTATTCTCCCTGTATTGTTGGATAAATTTAACTTTATTGTTGCAGATTTTTGTTTTGTATTTAAACAAGAATGGATATTGGATTTTATAAATGCTTTTGACCAGCTATTAAAATAACTAGAGTTTTTCCCAGTTTAATCTTTAATATGATAAAACAAATTTTGGGGTGTTGAGTTATCTCAGCATTCCTGGGATAAATCCAGTTTAGTCATAAAATATTCTTTTATTGGGTGGGCCAAAAGGTTCATTCGGTTTTTTCCGTAAGATGGCTCTAGTAGCACTTAGTCATCTTTAACTTCATTCGAAACAATTTTGTTAGATTGTATGTGACAGCTGTTATATCAGCGTGCATTTTAAAAAAGACTTATCAAAATCGGTGAATTTTTGTGTAGCCATTTTAATATTGAAGATGGAAGAAAAAAAGCGACATTTTCGGCATATTATGCTTTATCATTTCAAGAAAGGTAGAAAAGCAAGTGAAACGCAAAAAAAGATTTGTGCAATGTATGGAGAAGGTGCTGTGATCGATCGAACGTGTCAAAAGTGGTTTGTGAAGTTTCGTGCTGGAGATTTCTCACTGGACGATGCTCCATGGTCAGGTGAGACCAGTTGAAGTTGATAGCGATCAAATCGAAACAATAATTGAGAGCAGTTAGCGTTATACCATGCAGGAGATAGCCGACATACTCAAAATATCCAAATCAAGCGTTGAGAATCATTTGCACCAGCTTGGTTATATGAATAGCTTTGATGTTTGGGTTCCACATAAGTTAAGCAAAAAAAACCTTCTTGACCGTATTTCTGCATGTGATTCTCTACTGAAACGTAATGAAAATGTTCCATTTTTAAAACAAATTGTGATCGGCAGTGAAAAGTGGATACTGTATAATAATGTGGAATGGAAGAGATCTTGGGCAAGCGAAATGAACTACCACCAACCACACCAAAGATGTTGATGTTCTGTATATGGTGGGATTGGAAGGGAGTCCTCTATTATGAGCTTCTTCCAGAAAACCAAACAATTCATTCCAACAAGTACTGCTCCAATTAGACCAACTGAAAGCAGCACTCGACGAAAAGAGTCCAGAATTAGTCAACAGAAAACGCATAATCTTCCATCAGGATAACACAAGACCACATGTTTCTTTCATGACTGGGCAAAAACTGTTAAAACTTGTATGGGAATTTCTGATTCATCCGCCTTATTCACCAGACATTGCACCTTTGGATTTCCATTCATTTTGGTCTTGACGACATTCTCTTAATGGAAAATATTTCAGTCCCCTGGAAGACTGTAAAAGGCACCTGGAACAGTACTTTGCTCAAAAAGATCCATCTTTTGGGAAGATGGAATTATGAAGTTGCCTGAAAAATGGCAGAAGGTAGTGGAACAAAAAAGGGTGAATACATTGATCGATAAAGTCCTTGGTGAAAATGAAAAATGTATCTTTTATTTTTACTTTAAAAACCGAAGGCACTTTTTGGCCTACCCAATAAAACATTGCTAGGGAATTCCATGGCAGTCCAGTGGTTAGGACTCTGTGCTTCCACTGGAGGGGGCACAGGTTCTATCCTTGTCCAGGGAATTAAGATCCTGCAAGCCACACGATTAAAAAAAAAAAAAAAAAACCTAGCAGATTTTCAGTAATGTTTATTTTGTTTTCTAGAGTATTCCAGACAGAGCCTCATATGCACGCAGTGCAGCCAAACAAAAACAAAAACATTACTAGAGGCAGTTTGCTTATATTTGGGGATTTCTGCACTAATATTCATATGTGAGATTGGCCTGTGAGTTTTGTTGTGTGCTATTCTTACTTGGTTTTACTATAAAATCAATCAGAAAGCTTTATTTTACCTTTCTCAAAACAGACTATAAATTAACATCATAGTGTTCTAATTAAAACTTCCAGATTTTCGGGAGTTCCCTGGTGTCCTACTGGTTAGGATTCTGGGCTTTTACTGCCGTGGCCTGAGTTCAATCCCCAGTCAGGAAACTGAGATCCTGCAAGCCACACGATTAAAAAAAAAAAAAAAAAAACCTTGCAGATTTTCAGTAATCTTTATTTTGTTTTCTAGAGTATTCCAGACAGACCCTAATATGAAAATAGTGAAAAAGTCAGAAATTTCAGGTAAATTTGTTACTGTAATCCCTGCTAAATCTGTTTTCTATATAATTATGCTGTGGTTATCTAACCAGATAATTGGTATAACTTAATATCCATCTTATTGCTTAAAAAGTGTAACTTGAGCCATGGGAGGCAGAACGTAAGGTACATCATTAGTATTTTTTTTTTATTGTTGTTAATGTCCTTAATCAATTTTTCTAATGCTTAATCAGTGTATTATTGAAAAACTTTAATCTTTTCTCTATTTATAGAAACAGAAGCAGGAGGAAATGTTCTATTTATGCAGTAAGTAAAAAAAATGTGATGTAAATTATACTTTAAAACTTGTTTACTCCTATTAAATGAAGTGTTTTTAAAGTTAAAATTCTTTTTGTTTTTTATTTCCATTCCCTTTTGTGGAATACTTAGGATTAATTCAGAAAACAGATTCTTTGCATAATTTAATATACTGCTGTAGTTGATAAGTATGTGCATTGTACACCTTATCCTATTAAGAGGGATGAAACATTCTACTTTCATATATAAATCCTCAAATACATGAGCTAGTACAAAACAATAAATAGCAAGTCCTCAGATTTTTTTTATTAAACTAATTTTTCTTATTATAACATTAATACAAAAATTAAATAGCAGTAGGCTTGAACAAATGAAAACATGCTTATCTTAATCATAAGAGAAATACAAACTTAAACTATATTGAGACATAATTTTTCATCCAATCAGTTAAGAATATAGGTAAAAAGTCTCTCATTGCTAGTGGGTGTATATTGTAGAAGGCAATTGGCAATATCATTCAAAATTTTAAATGCACATGCTCTTTGGCTCAGAGATTTCATGTCTGGGAATTTGTCTTACCAATACACTTGTAAACGTATGAAATGATGAATATATAAAGTTATTCACTGTAACATTTATTTTAATAGTAAAAGATGTAAAAGATCCTAAAGGTCCATCAGTAAGGGACTGGTTAAATAAATTACAATTTTTCCATGTAATTGACTAGTGTTGAGCTGGAAAAAAAAAAAGATTCTCTTTATATATTGACACAGAAAAATCTCTAGGCTATATTACTTAGGCTCCTCACAGATAACCACTGTTGATAATTTTGGATGTCCTTGCAGAAATTTTATATGTATATCCAAGTGCATGGTTTATCTTTAGCTTTTTTTTTTTTTAAACAAGACAAAAATGGGATCACTCAATGTCTTTTGGCACTTTCCATGTTGTTACATGTAGATCTACCTTAGTCTATTATAATCTGTTGTATGTCTGCACCAGCATTTAGTCAGCTCCCCATTGATGGACATTTGGGTTAACATTTTTTTTTTTTTTTTTTGGCCGCGCTGCGCCCTGGGATCTTAGTTCCCCAGCCAGGGATTGAACCCAGGTCCCCTGCAGTGGAAGCGCGGAGTCCTAACCACTGGACTGCCAGGGTATTCCCTGGGTTGTTTCCTTTGACTTACCTTTTTTTTTCTAAAGCTAAATTTCTAGAAAATGAGTTGCTTTACAGGTCATTCGTTTTTTCGTTGTTATTTTTATTTATTTATTTTAATTTTGGCCGTGTTGGGTCTTCGTTGCTGCGCTCAGGCTTTCTCTATTTGCAGGGAGCCGGGGCTACTTTTCATTGCAGTGCAGGCTTCTCACTGCAGTGGCTTCTCTTGTTGCGGAGCACTGGCTCTAGGCGCGTGGGCTTCAGTAGTTGTGGCACATGGGCTCAGTAGTTGTGGCTCCCGGGCTCTAGAGCGCAGGCTCAGCAGTTGTGGCTTAGCTGCTGTGAGGAATGTGGGATCTTCCTGGACCAGGGCTCAAACCCGTGTCCCCTGCATTGGGCAGGTGGAGTCTTAACCACTGCGCCACCAGGGAAGCCCCTACAGGTCATTCTTAAAAAAAAAATAGGGAATTCCCTGGCGGTCCAGTGGTTAGGACTCCGCACTTCCACTGCAGGGGACCCAGGTTCGATCCTGGTCGGGGAATTAAGATCCCGCAAGCCCTGTGGCATGGCCAAAAAAAAATTATTTTTAATAAAAAATTTAAAAAGAAAAAGCAAGCTCATGTATTAAGCATATTTTTATAGTGTTCTTGAAATTTAGATATCTGAAAAAATTTAATGGTAAGGTCCTTTAATTGCCTTGTAATTTTTTCTGCCAGTATTAGATGAGTCTTTTTTTAAAGATGTCTTTGGAGTTTTCTGCCAGTCACCCTATGAAAACCTTTTGCCTACCTTACTCTTTCAACTGTTGTGATTCTTGGTAATTGTCCAGAGTATAGATTTTTAAATTACTTTATTATTTTTAGGAATAAGAATCCAGAAGATAACTACTGTGAGATAACTGGTGAGTATGATCAGAATACTTTTGTTATCATACGTTTTTCTCTTTATCTAGATTCCTTGAAAAATAATATGTAAAAGAACCATGAACAAAAAATGTAGAGAAAGTGTTCGTCTTTATACAAAATCTTTAATTTAAAATTTCACAAACTTACTAATATTTCTCTCAAACCTGCTGTTCCTCTTGTTCTCTATCTTGAACTGCCACTCACTGTCGTTCACTCAAGTCAGGAATTGAGTCATGTTTTACCTTTTCCTCCTTTCTCCATATCCATTTGGCCCTATTCTCTTTGATTTTTTTTTTTTCTGGCTGTGCCGCTTGCGGGATCCTAGTTCCCAGACCAGGGATCGAACCTGGGCCCCCTGCTGTGGTAGCGAGGAGTCCTAACCACTGGACCACCAGGGAATTCCCCAGGCCCTATTCTCTTTCAATTCTGTCTCCAAAATATCTGGCCCATCTGTTAGTTATTCTCTGTTCCTTCTGCCCGTATTTGAATTCAAGTCCTCGCTGTTCTATCTTGGGCTATTGTATTTAGTTTCTTATCCTTCTAGTCCATTCTACATATTTCTAAATCTTATCATATTACCTCCCAGCTTAAAATTGTTCAGTGACACTATTTTGCTTACGGGATAAAACCCACACTCTTCAGCATAAACTTGGAAAACCTTTTATAATTTGGCTTGTTTTTTTCTCCAACTTTATCTCCAGCCTGTTATAGGCGTCCTGTGCTATATCCCATGAATAACTACTTGCATTTTCCCATGTGGACTTTTTTCCTGCCTGTATCCATTTGTAAATGCTATTTCCTCTGCCTAAAGTGATCTTCCTAATACAATTTGTCTAACAGTCTTCTCATCTTTCACTTAACTTAGCTTTTCACTTAGCTTAACTTTAGTGCTTTCAAAGTAGCCAGTCCACAAACTGTTATAGTCTTGACAGAAAAGGAACTTGCAATAGAATGTAAATCAACTATGGCAGTAAGCTCCTGTTTAGTTAGTGGCATTTTTTGCTTAGCAAAGCTCTACTGATGAAAGGAATTTTACATCAGCTGCAAGCTGCTTATCTCAAAATGAATTAATTAATTGATAATAAGCAGTTCACCATCTGGCAACATACGTTAAGTAATACTGGCTTAAATCGAGCCTTCACTGACAAAACCAAGGAGTTAGTCACTCTGTTTTGTGCTCTTACAACACCCCTTTTATTTCTCAGTCTATTGTAGATTTTTTTTTTATATAAGTTTATTTATTTATTTTTATTTTTGGCTGCATTGGGCCTTTGTTGCTGCACACAGGCTTTCTCTAGTTGCCGCGAGTGGGGGCTACTCTTCGTTGTGGTGCACAGGCTTCTCATTGCGGTGGCTTCTCCTGTTGTGGAGCACGGGCTCTAGGGCATGTGGGCTCAGTAGTTGTGACTCGCGGGCTCTAGAGTGCAGGCTCAGTAGTTGTGGCGCACGGGCTTAGTTGCTCCATGGCCTGTGGGATCTTCCCAGACCAGGGCTCAAACCCGTGTCCCCTGCATTGGCAGGCGGATTCTTAACCACTGTGCCACCAGGGAAGTCCCTATTGTAGAATTTATCATGCTGTATTTTAGGTATTTACTTTTGGCTCTCTTATTAAACTAGGAACTCTTTGAGTCCAGAAATTTTGTCTTGTTCTTTGTGCTTTAGTACATGGTTGAGTTCTGGGGCACATAATAGGTTCTGAAACAATATTTGTTAAGTAAATGACAAGAATGGAAGCTGGATATGTAAATAAGACTTTAATAAAAAGCCCATAATTACTTCATCATATTCAGTCGAGGTTGCCATAAACTCTTTGAAATATTCTAAATATTAAACTTTAAACTTAAGTATTTTTAAATGTATTTCCTGTTTTATTATAGCATCTTCAGTCCCTTCCTTATTTCCAACATCCAGTTTGTTACCTAAACCTTTATATTTCAGTTCTAGAATGTCTTTTTTTCTTTTTTTTTCAACTTCTACTCTTTTTATTTTTTTATACAGCAGGTTCTTATTATTCATCCATTTTATACATATTAGTGCATATATGTCAATCCCAATCTCCCAATTCATCACACCACCCCGCCCACCACCACTTTCCCCCCTTGGTGTCCATACATTTGTTCTCTACATCTGTGTCTCTATTTCTGCCCTGCAAACCAGTTCATCTGTACCATTTTTATAGGTTCCACATAGATGCATTAATATACGATATTTATTTTTCTCTTTCTGACTTAGTTCACTCTGTATGACAGTCTCTAGATCCATCCACGTCTCTACAAATGACCCAATTTCGTTCCTTTTTATGGCTGAGTAATATTCCATTGTATATATGTACCACATCTTCTTGAGATGGGCTTGTATTGCTATAAACTTCCCTCTTAGAACAGCTTTTGCTGTATCCCATAGGTTTTGTATCATCATGTTTTCATTGTCATTTGTCTCTAGGTATTTTTTGATTTCCTCTTTGATTTCTTCAGTGATCTCTTGGTTATTTAGTAACATATTGTTTAGCCTCCATGTGTTTATGCTTTTTACGTTTTTTTTCCCTGTAATTGATTTCTAATCTCAGTGTTGTGGTTGGAAAAGATGCTTGATATGAGTTCAGTTTTCTTAAATTTCCTGAGGCTTGATTTGTGACCCAAGACGTGATCTATCCTGGAGAATGTTCCATGTGCACTTGAGAAGAAAGTGTAATCTGCTGTTTTTGGATGGAATGTCCTAAAAATATCAATTAAATCTATCTGGTCTATTGTGTCATTTAAAGCTTCTGTTTCCTTATTTATTTTCATTTTGGATGATCTGTCCATTGGTGTAAGTGAGGTGTTACAGTCCCCCACTATTATTGTGTTACTGTCGATTTCCTCTTTTATAGCTGTTAGCAGTTGCCTTATGTATTGAGGTGCTCCTATGTTGGGTGCATATATATTTATAATTGTTATATCTTCTTGGATTGATCCCTTGATCATTATGTAGTGTCCTTCCTTGTCTCTTGTAACATTTTTTATTTTAAAGTCTATTTTATCTGATATGAGTGTTTCTACTCCAGCTTTCTTTTGATTTCCATTTGCATGGAATATCTTTTTCCATCCCCTGACTTGCAGTCTGTATGTGTCCCTAGGTCTGAAGTGGGTCTCTTGTAGATAGCATATATATGGGTGTTGTTTTTGTATCCATTCAGCAAGCCTGTGTCTTTTGGTTGGAGCATTTAATCCATTCACATTTAAGGTAATTATCAATGTGTATGTTCCTATTACCATTTTCTTAATTGTTATGGGTTTGTTTTTGTAGGTCCTTTTCTTCTCTTGTGTTTCCCACTTAGAGAAGTTCCTTTAGCATTTGCTGTAGTGCTGGTTTGGTGGTGCTGAATTCTCTTAGCTTTTGCTTGTCTGTAAAGCTTTTGATTTCTCCATCAAATCTGAATGAGATCCTTGCCGGGTAGAGTAATCTTGGTTGTAGGTTCTTCCCTTTCATCACTTTAAATATATCATGCCACTCTCTTCTGGCTTGTAGAGTTTCTTCTGAGAAATCAGCTGTTAACCTTATGGGAGTTCCCTTGTATGTTATTTGTCGTTTTTCCCTTGCTGCTTTCAATAATTTTTCTTTGTCTTTAATTTTTGCCAATTTGATTACTATGTGTCTCGGCATGTTTCTCATTGGGTTTATCCTGTATGGGACTCTCTGCGCTTCCTGGACTTGGGTGGCTATTTCCTTTCCCATGTTAGGGAAGTTTTCATCTATAATCTCTTCAAATATTTTCTCAGGTCCTTTCTCTCTCTCTTCTCCTTCTGGGACCCCTATAATGCGAATGTTGTTGCGTTTAATGTTGTCCCAGAGGTCTCTTAGGCTGTCTTCATTTCTTTTCATTCTTTTTTCTTTAGTCTGTTCCGCAGCAGTGAATTCCACCATTCTGTCTTCCAGGTCACTTATCCGTTCTTCTGCCTCAGTTATTCTGCTATTGATTCCTTCTAGTGTAGTTTTCATTTCAGTTACTGTATTGTTCATCTCTGTTTGTTCTTTAATTCTTCTAGATCTTTGTTAAACATTTCTTGCATCTTCTCGATCTTTGCCTCCATTCTTTTCCCAAGGTCCTGGATCATCTTCACTATCATTATTCTGAATTCTTTTTCTGGAAGGTTGCCTGTCTCCACTTCATTTAGTTGTTTTTCTGGGGTTTTATCTTGTTCCTTCATCTGGTACATAGCCCTGTGCCTTTTCATCTTGTCTATCTTTCTGTGAATGTGGTTTTTGTTCCACAGGCTGCAGGATTGTAGTTCTTCTTGCTTCTGCTGTCTGCCCTCTGGTGGATGAGGCTATCTAAGAGGCTTGTGCAAGTTTCCTGATGGGAGGGACTGGTGGTGGGTAGAGCTGGGTGTTGCTCTGGTGGGCAGAGCCTGGTAAAACTTTAATCCGCTTGTCTGCTGGTGGGTGGGGCTGGGTTCCCTCCCTGTTGGTTGTTTGGCCTGAGGCGACCCAACACTGGAGCCTACCTGGCTCTTTGGTGGGGCTAATGGTGGACTCTGGGAGGGCTCATGCCAAGGAGTACTTCCCGGAACTTCTGCTGCCAGTGTCCTTGTCCTCATGGTGAGCCACAGCCACCCCCTGCCTCTGCAGGAGACCCTCCGACACTAGCAGGTAGGTCTGGTTCAGTCTCCTTTGGGGTCACTGCTCCTTCCCCTGGGTCCCGATGCTACACTACTTTGTGTGTGCCCTCCAAGAGTGGAGTCTCTGTTTCCCCCAGTCCTGTTGAAGTCCTGCAATCAAATCCCACTAGCCTTCAAAGTCTGATTCTCTAGGAATTCCTCCTCCCGTTTGCCGGACCCCCAGGTTGGGAAGCCTGACATGGGGCTCAGAACCTTCACTCCAGTGGGTGAACTTCTGTGGTATAAGTGTTCTCCAGTTTGTGAGTCACCCACCCAGAAGTTATGGGATTTGATTTTATTATGATTGCAGCCCTCCTACCGTCTCATTGTGGTTTCTCCTTTGTCTTTGGATGTGGGGTATCTTTTTTGGTGAGTTCCAGTGTCTTCCTGTCAATGATTGTTCAGCAGTTAGTTGTGATTCTGGTGCTCTCGCAAGAGGAAGTGAGCACACGTTCTTCTACTCTGCCATCTTGAACCAATCTCTAGTTCTAGAATGTCTTGAGTCTAATCCCTTATTTCCGTTCTTATTGTCTCTTGCCCTAACACAAACTCTCAACATGTTGTATCTGAACTTTTAGAATAGCTTCTTCATTGGTTTATCTTCTCTTGAATCTTCTTTCTTCTCCTTCTCTTGAATTATTTTTATAAAATGCATGTCTCATCCTGGAAACATTTAGATTCCTTAACATAGAATAAAAGATGCTTCAAAATCTTACCCTAACATCTTGGTCTTTTTTTTTTTTTTTTTTTATTGGAGTATAGTTGCTTTACAGTGTTGTCTTAGTTTCTGCTGTACAGCAAAGTGAATCAGCCACACTTATGTATATATCCCCTCTTCCTTGGATTTCCTTCCCATTTAGGTCCCCACAGAGCATTGAGTAGAGTTCCCTGTGCTATACAGTCTATTCTCATTAGTTATCTGTTTTATACATAGTAGTGTTTATATGTCAATCCCCATCTCCCAATCCATCCCACCCTTCCTTCCCCCCTTGGTATCCATACTTTTGTTCTCTATGTCTATGTCTGTCTGCTTTGCAAATAAGTTCATCTGTACTATTAACATTTTGGTCTTATCAGTTGGTACTCTTTACTATGTAACTTCTACTATCCAGGAAATAAAAATGGAGAAGTGAAGGAGGAAAAAAAGTAGTCCACACTTTCCACTTTTAGAATCCCACCTTTTAAAAATCTCTACCACATTTGAAAAATACTTCAGTCACACAGAGAATACAGTAATCACTGATCTCTCTGTTTATAAAATGGGAAAATTTAAAAGTCTCAGTGAAATTTAGGAAGGACTTAGTAACTGAAAAAACTTTAGTAAATACTTGTAGCTGATGAAATTCCTAAGAAAAGGAAAGTCAGGCTCTTGGTGATATATATTTTTGTCATTGACTGTAGTTTTTCTTTTTACTTAATAGGGATGAATACATTGCTTTGTGCTCCCATTCAGACCCAGATGCCCCAGAGAGAGGTATGAGTTCATGCAAGTGCCTTCATATTTTAATATTCTTTGATAGTTAAAACTTTTAAAACACAAAAAATTTCATGTTAGTGGCATGACTTAGGGATTACTTACCAAAATGGACCAACATAGACTGGAAAAACTACGTACCTTTCCAGTTAACTAAGTATAGTTAAATCACTGCCAGTTTAAATAACAGGGAAATATGTTAATTATATAAGGACTTCTCAACTTTAATGGGCATATGAATCATCTCAGGATTTTATTAAAATATAGATTCTTACCCAGCAGATCTGTGGTAGGTCCTGAAATTCTATAGTTCTAACAGTCTCCTAGGTGATACTAATGCACTGGTCCACAGACCATACTTTGAGCAATAAAGAGTTAGACTGTGTCCTTACAAGTAAAACCACTGCATTCAAGGACAACTCAACCACCCAAGAGTATAGAGTGTACTATAAATTAGCCATCATGCACTTATTCCTTCCAAGTCTTTTTTACTTAGAATGAGAATGACCTATCTAATATAACAATTAGAATATAATTCTAATATAACAATTAGAATTTACATTATAGTTACATTTGGTATTGTCAGTCTTTTCAGTTTTTAGTCAGTCTAGGGGTGAATAATTAACCTTAACTTTTAATTTGTTCAGAAACACTAAAAGTATTCACAGACTTCAGAAAAAAATTTAAATAACAAATTACGTGCTGCACACCACACCATTGATTCAAACAAACCATTGTAACATGAAACCATCATCTAGGATTGTTTATATAATACTCTTTCTATATAGTACATGTTATAAAATACCTTTTTAGAAGTTTGCATTTGATTTGATCTCTTATATTTGCTTTCTTTGTAGATTTCAATTACAGAATACAACCATGAAAGGAAACATGCAAATGACCAGACAGTCATCTTTTCAGATGAAAACCAGATGGACCTGACAGCAAGTCACACTGTGATGATTACCAAAGGCCTTTTAGATTGTACCAAAAGTGAAAAATCAACCAAGATAGATACCACATCATTTCTGGCTAACTTAAAGCTCCACATTGAGGATGCAAGAATGAAGAAAGAATTAAATTTTTCCAGGGATCAAAGCACTTCTTCAGAAAAGAAAATAAATTTCAATGACTTTGTAAAAAGATTGAAAACAGGAAAATCGAATGCTTCTCCTTTTACAGGGCCTGATAAAGAAAATTCTGAGATGCCTATTTATTCCAAAGAATCAAATAGGGCCTCTTCTATGCACCAAATGCATGTATCTCTTAGTGTAGATGAAAATAGCAGTAATATGACTAGACTCTTCAGAGAACAAGATGATGGGATGAATTTTACCCAGTGTCATACAGCCAATATTCAGACTTTGGTTCCCACATCCAGTGAGCCCAGCTTAAGGGAATTTAAAGGTGATGATATTACAACTTATGGCAATGACTTTATGGACCTGACAATTAACCACACAGTACAGAAGTTACCTTCAGCAGATAATCTGTCTGAAATAGAAAATCAAACTCAGAATGTCATGATGGATGTTTCAACAGGTCATGGAGCTAAATCACTAGGACAGAAGACAGTCTTTAAGGATAAACCGAATGATGCTTTTCAGGACCCTTCCTTAAACCCTGAAGGTGACATACATATTACCAGCAGTCATATTACAGGGAGAGAAATTCAGACAGTCACACAGACTTCCAACCAGGATGTCAGAACATTGGCCATGATCCCAGAATCTAAACATTCCAGTCCAGCTATTCAAGATTATAAGACATTTTTCTATTCTAGTTGTAATGATGCCATGGAACTGACCAAGTGTTTCTCAAGTATGAGAGAGGAGAAGAATTTGCTAAAGCATGACAGGAGTTATTCTAAAATGTATCCCAATCCAGATGCCATCTCTCTTCTCAGGGAGAATACTATTTATTCGGGAGAAGAAAGCATGGACATTACCAAGAGTCACACAGTTGCAATAGATAATCAAATTTTTAAACAAGTTCAGACAAATGTACAGATAGCAGCTGCACCAGTATCTGAAAAAGAAATGATGATCCAAAATCACATAATCATGTCAGAGGATGGGGAAATGAATATAAATTATAGCTCAGTTCCTCATGTATCTAAGGAAAGATTACAGCAGAGCCTGGAAAATCCTTTATTTATTTCATTGACTGACAAAAGGACTGAAATCTTCACAGATGAAAATATGGATTTGACTAAAAGTCACATAGCTAATGTAGGAAGTCAGTTTCCTCTTGCATCTTACAGTCTGGCATCTGAGAATACCAGTAAATCTCACTCTCACAGCATAAGCCCTTCAGATGAATGGGAAGAAATGACCAAAGGTCATATTGAACCATGCCGACAACCAAACATAATATCTAAAAACATCCCAACTGACACCTGGGACAAAGGAAAAGATCAAGTTTTGAATATTTCACCCTATCTTGATAAAGATTCTCAGTCACCTAATATTAACCAGAACATAGCAACAAACCATAATATAGTATACTCTGGTGGAGATCTTGATAAACAAGTACCACTGAGAAATAATAGAAATACAGTTTCTTGTGAGCAATCTTTGTTTCCTACTACAAAGCCATTGTTTTCATCAGAAGGACAGTCTGCCATGAGAAATCATAATACTGCTGTTAACAGTCAAACAGTGAAATCTGTACCAGACCAGAATTCTAAACTGCCTGAGCCACTGAGGAAAAGTTTAGGCAGTCCTACACCTGACTGTTTTCATGACAAGATAATTATTTGTTCAGAGAAGGAGCAAAAAACCAAGAGTCACACTGTTGTCGTTGGATTTGGTCCTTCTGAAGTACTAGAACTAGGTAAGACTAATTTAGAAAACACTAACAACCAGCTAACAACAGTAAACAGACAGAAAGCTGTAAAAGTTGAAAAATGTAATGAAAGTCCAATAGAAAAAACTGGAGTATTTATTTCTAATGATATCATGGGTGTGTTGAAGGACAAAACTGGAATTCTGAATGAAAAGCAAGATGTCAAAATTTGTGAAAGGAAAAGTCTTGGCAGACTAAAAATTGATAAGACTGTTGTATTTTCTGAGGGAGATGAGAATGATATGGATATCACCAAGAGTTATACAGTGGAAATAAATCATAGACCTTTACTAGATGAACATGATTCCCATTTGGTGCCTTTGGCAGGAACTTCTAAAACTGTTTTGTATACATGTGGGCAGGATGACATGGAAGTCACCAGAAGTCACACAACTGCTATAGAATGTAAAACTGTCTCACCAGATAAAATAACTACTAGGCCTGTGGACAAAACTGTAATGATTATAGATAATCACGATGAACTAGAGATGACAAAGTCCCATACTGTTTTCATTGACTACCAAGCAAAGGAGAAAACTGTGCTTCCAGACAGCCCTAACTTTGAACTATCCAAAAGAAAAAGCCTAGAAAAATCAAAAGTGACACCTAATCCTGCTAAGGAGGGTGTTTTCTTTCCGGACAATGGTGAAAGTGATCGTTCAGTAGCAAAAGTCAGCCAGCTAACATTACCAGGGGAATGGTCTAATAGTGATCCTTTAGAGAAAGCTGAAGCATTTATATCTGATGATAACATGGACGTATCTAAATCAACCATTTGGAAAAATGACAAAGATATACAAAAGCCTGGATTTCTGAATGAATCTCTATCAGGCAAAAGTCAGAGAAGGAAGAGCCTTAAACTCAAAAACGGCAAGACCATTGCATTTTCAAAGAATGACAGAAATGATATGGATGTCATCCAGAGTTGTACAGTGGAAATAAATAACAAAGGTGTCCTGGAAGATAGAGAGGACTCCCATTGGGTGCCTTTGGAAGGAACTTCTAATACTGTTTTACATACATGTGGGCAGGATGATATGGAGATTACCAGAAGTCATACAACTGCCTTAGAATATAAACCTCTCTCACCAGATAAAAGAACCACTGGGCCTATGAACAAAACCATTATGTTTGTAGATAATCACAGTGATCTGGAAGTTACTAAGTCTCATACTGTTTTCATTGATTGTCAAGCCATGGAGAAAATACTTAAAGAGTACCCTAAATTTGGAATAGCAAAAGGAAAAACCTTGGGTGTTTCTTTTCCTAAGGATGGTAGCTCTGTTCAAGAAATCACTAAAGAACAAGCACTGGCTGTAGAAAACAAAATTGTTCTTCACACTGAGCAAAAGCATCATGTGATACCCTTTGTTCCTACTGATACATTGTCTGGGGGTCAAGGTGAGACAGAAATCAAATTCCATAGCACTACTGTGGATGAAGAGGTCATGAAAGTTGTAGTCCAGGCCCATGTATTGGAAAAAGCCAAAATTGAAAGCTGTCACTTAAATAGTACAGATAGAAGAAATGTGGGTTTTACAGGCAGTTCTGCAGCTGCTATTTGTGGATCCAGTGATAATTATTCCTGTTTACCTAGTGTTGTTTCCTTTTTTGATAATTTGGAGGAGAATGGCATGCCATTATGTGATAAAGATGATGTAAAAGCCAGTCATTGCCCAGTGCAAGATGATCTTCCTTATGCAAACAATTTAGCTAGTGAATATTATTTGAAATCTGAGGGACTGCCTCTTTCTGCTCCTTGTTCTTTGTTAGAGAAGGAAAAAGTTGTTCAAACCAGTACCCAAGGACAGTTAGACTGTGTCCTAACAGTACTCAAAGATCAAGATCTGATTAAGGAGCCCCCAAATCTATTAGCTAATGAAACTTTAGTATATGGTGAAGATTTGGGGGAGATGACTAAACTTAACTCAAAGCAAGTATCTTGTAAGCTTCCAAAGGATCAAATGGAGGCCTTTGTTGATAATGCAGAGCATAGTTTAAAGAAGACCTTTGTTGATGATGTTTGTGTTGCTTCTCAGCATCATCTGTCAACCCAGCAACATCCATTACCTCAACAAGGACAGAGTATCGTCAGTAAAGATGAAACAATATTGTCTAAATTGGGAAATAAGAATTTAAATATTGTTAGAGGAAATTCCTCTGAACCCATATGTGAAAATGATTCCACAATGCTCAATAATGAGAAACAGTTTACTATGGCCTGTAAAAAAGAACTAAAGAAAAATATTCAAACAGCTAAATGTAATACAGCTATAGATTTCCACAGTAACTCAGACTTGACTAAGCAAGTTATTCAAACTCATATCAATCCTAGAGAAGCATCAGATCCTGTAATTGCATCTAATGCTGCAACTTTTAGTAGTATCAAACCACATCTGAATAATTTGAAAGAAAAAACTGAAGAATTTTTAGATTTCCAACCAGTTCATATACCACCTTCTCCAGAACAATTACTTGAATTAGTAAATAAGGCACACAGTAATAAGAGTATAGTGCAAGCTACAGAAATACATAATGTTAACATAGTGTCCAGCAGTGTTAAAGATCATAGGGATGAAGAAAATAAAATTTCTCATAATGGAGCTGAAACCATCTCTGTACCATTAATGACGACTATAAAAGATAAAGTGAGGAGATGTTCTTTGGGAATATTTTTGCCCAGATTGCCAAACAAGAGAAACTGTAGTGTCACTGGTATTGATGACCTGAAGCCGATTCCAGCAGACACAACTGATTTAAATAACTTAGAAACTCAGCCAGTCTCCAATAAACATTCAGATACTGGATTTGTCGCAGCTAAACTGAACTTAAGCCCATCTCAATATATAAATGAGGAAAATCTTCCTATATATCCGGGTGAGATTAATTCCTCAGACTCTCTTAGCATAGATACTGAGGAAAAGGCTTTGACTGAGACATACCAAAAAGAGATTTCACCATCTGAAAATAAACTGGAAGAAACCTGCAATAGCCAAAAAAGAACCTGGGTACAAGAAGAAGAAGATGATATTCAGGATGAGAAAAAAATCAGAAAAAGTGAAATTAGGTTTAGTGATACCGCACAAGATCAGGAGGTGAGCTCTGTCTTGAATTAAGAAATGTTCTTGATTTTTTATGAGTATTCTTGAATTTTAATTTTAGTCTCGGGTAAGCAGGAATTGATTATTTCCAATTATAGGCCTGGAGAAATATTCCTATGTAGAATCTTAAGAAATTAATTGACTAGCATTATACTAGTCATCTTAAACCTTTCTTAAATATTCCCATGTAGAATCTTAAGAAATTAATTGACTAGCAGTTAGACTTAAACACAATTTGAAGTGACAAATGGTCACAAAAAATGAAATGGCAAGTAGTACAAAAATTAATATCAAAATTGTGTAATTAATTCTAAATATTCTGTCACTTCTAGTGATTTGTCATTTTGGCTTTGCATATGAGAATCTCTAGCCAGGGTATATGTGGTTTGACAAGTCATCTTCAGTGTGAAAATATTTGGAGGGTAAAAAGTTTTTTTATTATGCAAACTGCTTAAAGAAAAGCTGGACTGAATTTTCTTGGCTAATGAGGATATATAGAAGCTGAAAGTCCATTTCTTTCGAGGATGGGAGAATGCCTAGATCAAGCCCAGTATCTCAAAGTGAAGTAAGTGAGATTTTGTGTTTATTTAAAAAGTCATAGGAGGTTCTTTCTTTATTTTGCAACACCTAGGCTTCTTAGATGTCCTGAGGTGACAATGTATGATAAAAAGTAGAGCTAGTGAATTAACCAATTTGTAAATATCTTCGTTATAATTGATAAAAAAACAACATCTTGGACATGGAATTGTTAAACCATCGCTGAGAAATGTATGTCAGGACTTGTTCATTAGGTTGGCAGCAGAAGGGCAGAAGGAAGTATAAAGGGAGGGCTATATGTGGATGTGTTCATATTTAAATTTTGATGATAACCACTGATGTGTGTGTATCTCTTGGCTGTACTATAGGAATATGTTGTTAAGTAATTCAGTGGAAACATACCTCCTTGCTAATACTTTAATAGTTTAGATAAAGAATCCTCTTAGAAGCATTATACTTTACGTACTCTGTTGCATTATGTCTCATTTTTAATTGAACATTAAGGGAATGTAGTATTTTAGTCGTAACTGCCAATATCTTTATCTAGAGGCCTGTTGCCATTTTTGTCTTTTATGAAATTTTTGTTGCCAAGAAAGGCAGGATTACATTTTTTCCTTCCAGATTGAGTTGGTTTAGTGTATTCTTGGTTATCAAAATACTCATAGCTTTGGGACTTTTAAATGGTAAATATTCATGATGTGTGAAAAAGCATGATACATAACTGTATGATCTTAATTATGTAAAAATGGATGCTAAGTTTTGTAGGTACACAAACGAGACCTAGGATGACACATCAAACAGTAAACTGCTTGTGATTGTGGATGACTTTGTTTTTTCTTCTTGTGTTCTTTGGTTTCCTATTTTGCACATGTTAACTTTTAAGAAATAAGTGTTATTTTTAAAACCTTTAAAAAAAAAGGCATAGATTTTAAAAGTTGAGGGAACACTGATTTGGATAACTTGTCACTGAAACTGAGTTTTACAGGTGAAGAAATAAAGATTAGAAAGTATCATAGGTTCATAGGGGGCTTCCCTGGTGGTGCAGTGGTTAAGAATCCACCTGCCAGTGCAGGAGACACAGGTTCAATCCCTGGCCCAGGAAGATCCCACATGCCACAGAGCAGCTAAACCCGTGTGCCACAACTACTGAAGCCCACGTGCCTAGAGCCCGTGCTCCGCAACAAGAGAAGCCACGACAATGAGAAGCCCGCGCACCACAACGAAGAGTAGCCCCAGCTCGCCGCAACTAGAGAAAGCCCGTGCACAGCAACGAAGACCCAACACAGCCAAAAATAAAAAAACAAATAAATTGGGCTTCCCTGGTGGCGCAGTGGTTGAGAATCTGCCTGCTAATGCAGGGGACACGGGTTTGAGCCCTGGTCTGGGAAGATCCCACATGCCGCGGAGCAACTAGGTCCGTGAGCCACAACTACTGAGCCTGTGCGTCTGGAGCCTGTGCTCCGCAACAAGAGAGGCCGCGATAGTGAGAGGCCCGCGCACCGCGATGAAGAGTGGCCCCCACTTGCCACAACTAGAGAAAGCCCTCGCACAGAAACGAAGACCCAACACAGCCAAAAATAAAATAAATTAATTAATTAAAAAATAAAGGGAAATAATTTTAAAAAAATAAAATAAAATAAATTTATTAAAAAAAAAAAAAAGGAAGTATCATAGGTTCATAGAAACAAAGTTTAAACTCTGTTAAGAAATATGTAAATAAGCTTAGAAGATGATTTCAGTGGTTCTTTAAGGTGAGGTCCTGAGGAAATTGTTCATCTATGAAGCTTTGAGAAAGTTGTAACAGTAATATAAAATGTATAACTGAATAGATTCTATGAAAATTAGTATTATTTTGTTCAGTAAATATTTATTGGGTATCTGCTATTTCCTAGGTACTGTTTAAGTCCTGGGAATGCTTCAGTGGGAATTTACGGACAAAAATCTGTTCTCATAGACGTCACATCCTAGCACTTAGACAAGGAATATATTGCCCTTAAAAACATAAGCAGGGCTTCCCTGGTGGTGCAGTGGTTGAGAATCCACCTGCCAATGCAGGGGACGCGGGTTCAATCCCTGATCCGGGAAGATCCCACATGCCGCGGAGCAACTAAGCCCGTGTGCTACAACTCTGAGCCTGCGCTCTAGAGCCCATGAGCCACAACTACTGAGCCTGCGTGCTGCAACTACTGAAGTCCGCACGCCTAGAGCCCATGCTCCACAACAAGAGAAGCCACTGCAGTGAGAAGCCTGCGCACTGCAACGAAGAGTAGCCCCCGCTCACTGCAACTAGAGAAAGCCCGCACGCAGCAATGAAGACCCAACTCAGCCAAAAATCAATAAATAAAATAAATTTATTTTTAAAAAAAACATAAGCAAGTAGGTAGATGAAAATGGCATTTAAGGCTGTAAAGTCAAATGGTTAAAATGGTCAAAGCAGGACCATATGACTTATTTGACTTCATCCAAAGGAGTCTTGGTCACCTGGGGAAGGAAGTACTAAAGCCTGGAAATAAATGCCTTCTCTGTACTCTAGACAGAGCCATCGTGTACAGCTGGTATTCTCTTCTGGTTTTCTGCAGTGTGGTAGCCCTGACCGTGGTGACTAGTAGTTGAAAAATTGGATAGGTCAACATTTGGTAGCTCATAGGATATGGCTGTAACCTAGATACCTCTGGGGAACATTTGCTTATATAGTATAATGCACAAAGTTATTTCTATATGTTTTTAAATAAAATTACTTTGAACTCTAAAAGCCTAAAAAGTTACCTGTTGCTTATTCTAATTCTTTACTAAGGTATTTTATATGATTATTAGATAAATTTTATGTTCGAAGTATTTCTCTTAACATTGAACATTTAGTCATTATAAGTATACACTGTCATAACATTATTCTTATGATGTTTCTTTATTGATCATTTCAGATTTTTGATCACCGTGCTGAAGGAGCTATAGATAAAAATGCTAACAGTGTGTTGATAAAAAGCCTGAGCAGGACCCCATCTAGTTGCAGCAGTTCTCTGGATTCAGTCAAGGCTGATGGGACCTCTCTGGACTTCAGCAGTAAGACCTTCATGAAGGCTAAATAATAGAAGTCATCTGCTTACTTGACTAATATAGAAGTCATCTGCTTACTTGACTAATAATAAATGTATTTCAGTTCAGGAGATAATTGAAAGTTGTATAAGCTTTTTGGTAGTTGATAAGTAAAGTCATACTTAGTTTATTTTTAATTCTTAGTTATTTTAATAAATTGAGAAGTGTATATTACAAAAGTGATTTTCTTAAGAGGCTTATAATTAGTAGAGAAACATATGGAGCCTTAAAACTGTAATACACTTTGCCCTACAAATGACTGTCTTCCCAGAAAAATCCTAGCGGATAGCTTCAAGAGCATGAACCACACATAAACCTGAACAATAACTAAAATTAAGTTTACAATTTAATTTTGACTTTTTCATCACTTGAATTTGCTTTACTTGTAGCACACCCCAGTAGTCAAATAGAATCACAGTTCCTCAGAGATACCGTTTGTGAAGAGAGCTTGAAGGAGGTATGTTAAAGTAGTTCTCATTTCTAATGCAGCTTATTTCCTTATTTTGTTTTCTTGTTTAATTTTTTTTTAATTATGAAATATTTCAAATATACAGGAGACTAGTTTTCTTTTTTTTTTGGTTAAGGATCCAACATGGCAATTAATTATGTGGAGTAGAATCACAATTGCAAGACCTACGTTTTGTTGGGTTTTTTCCCAATTTTACTGTTACTGAATAAACTTAAGAAATAATATTAGATAAAATCTGCTCATGTATAGCCTACAAATATCTGGATAGTGTTTCCACAAATATATGCAAAGTACTTTAAGCCATTTAGAAACAAAGGAGGTGGTTATAGTCAAAATGACTCACTTTGAATGGTCATGCAAACTTTTTTTTTTCCTCAGAAACTCAAAGATGGGAGAATAACAATAAAGGAGTTCTTTATACTTCTTCAGGTCCACATTCTGATACAAAAACCTCGACAGAGCAATCTCCCAACCAAAGTAAGTTCAGTTTCTTGGCAAAATAGTTATCTCAGTTAAAATATATTATACTTGTTTACTAAACTGCATCAAAGCAAGCATTTATTAAAAAACAAAAAAAGAATCTAAGGAAGCAAATTTTCCTATATAAGGTTTTCCTGTAGAAGGTACATTTGGGGTTAGCAGAAAAATTGATTTTTTTAAAAATAATCATGAATTTTGAAAACGTGAAATTTTATTTTTTTTCATTTCTTGCCGTCTATTTTGTTTTTTATACTTTTTCCTGAACATATGGTTTTTAAAAAAAGTACAGCAGAAGTTTGTTTTTTTGGGGTTTTTTTTGTTTTTTTTGGTTTTTTGTCTGCTTTGGGTCTTCATTGCTTTGCGTGGGCCTTCTCTAGTTGCGGCAAGCAGGGGCTACTCTTCGTTGCAGTGCGTGGGCTTCTCATTGTGGTGGCTTCTCTTGTTGCGGAGCACAGGCTCTAGGTGCACAGGCTTCAGTAGTTGTGGTGCACAGGCTTAGTTGCTCTCCGGTATGTGGGATCTTCCCGGACCAGGGATCGAACCCGTGTCCCCTGCATTGGCAGGTGGATTCTTAACCACTGCACCACCAGGGAAGTCCCCAGCAGAAGTTTTTAAAACACTTATCAAAATCAAAAATATATAAGGTCATAGAATACTTAAATAATACAGTCAAACTGAGTTTAAAAGATTAATAGACAAACATATCACTTACATACAAAATTACATAATATTTTTTTCACTTAAGTCTGTCGAACATTTACAAAAATTTATTATGCCCTTGGCCACAAAGAAAATGGAAAAAAAAATGGAGATTTCGTGGACATCATCTGATCTTAATCCAATAAAATTAGAACTAATAAAAGGACAAATATCTTAGCTTCTTGGAAATTAAGAAACACATTTCTAGATAACTCATATCAAAGAGGAAATCAAAACTATTTAGAAAGCAAAGTAAGGAGAACATTTAATGCCAAATATATGGGATATACAGCAGAAATTATACTTACCAGGGAATTAAAAGCCTGAGATATCATTGTTATAGAAAAGACTCTAAAAATAAAGGATTTTTTAACACTCACTTTAAGAAATTGGAAAATGAACAATAAAATAACACCCATAAAAAGGCAGGAAGACAGATTTAATCCAGGTAAATAGTAAAGTTATTGAAATAGAAAACAAAAATTAGTAGAAAAGGTAACAGATCTAAAAACTGGTACTTTGAAAAGACGATAAAATAAGAAAACTCTTCAAGAGCCTAATTAAGAAAAAGGAGAAAGCTAAAACATATATGGTTGAGAAAGAAGACATGTCCACAGATTAAAGGAGAGATTAAAAGAATTTTTTTTAAGCCACCAACTGTGATGATAAATTTTAAGACCTAGATGGTTTTTCAGAAAAATATAAATTACCAAAATTAACCCAGGAACTGGAAAACTCTAATTAACTACCATTGAATTTTTTTTTTTACAATTTACCATTAAAATTGTCTCTAGGACCAGATGAGTTCTAACTTTTAAAGAATAGATCCACACATATATGAATATTTGCTTTATGACAAAGATGCCCCTGCAGAACAGTGGCCTTTTCTATAAATGGTGTTGCATCAGTTGGATATCGATAGGAAAAAAATGAACCTTGATTCATACTTCACCCTATACATAAAAATCAGTTCTATACAACACCAAAAGCACAAGTGACAAAATTAAAAATTGGAGCTCATCAAAATTTAAAACTTGTGTGCTACAAATGATACCATCAAGAAAGGGAAAAGACAACCCACAGAATGGGAGAAAAATTTGCGAATCATACACCTTATAAGAGACTTGTATCCAGAATATATAAAGAACTCTTGAAATTCAAAAAGACAACCCAATTAAAAAAATTGTCTGGGACTTCCTGGCGGTCCAGTGGTCAGGACTTCGCACTTCCAATGCAGGGGGTATATCCGATCCCTGGCTGGGGAACTAAGATCCCACATGCCCCACGGTGTGGCCCAAAAAAAAAAAAAGCCAAAGGATCAGAATAGAGACTTCTCCAAAGAAGATATGCAAATGGCCAATAAACAAAATGATGATTAAGGAAATACAAATTAAAATGAGTTACTACTTCACACCCACTAGGGTGGCTGTAGTCAAAAACACAAAATAATAAGTATTGGCAAGGATGTGGAGAAATTGGAATTTTCATACATTGCTGATAGGCATGTAAAATGGTGTAGCCACTTTGGAAAAGAGTTGGGTATTTCCTCAAAAAGTTAAACATAGGGCTTCCCTGGTGGCGCAGTGGTTAAGAATCCGCCTGCCAATGCAGGGGACAAGGGTTCAAGCCCTGGTCCGGGAAGTTCCCACATGCCGCGGAGCAACGAAGCCCGTGCGCCACAAGTACTGAGCCTGCGCTGTAGAGCCCGCATGCCACAACTATGGAAGCTTACGTGCCTAGAGCCCGTGCTCTGCAACAAGAGAAGCCACCGCAATGAGAAGCCCACGCACCGCAACGAAAAGTAGCCCCCGCTTGCCGCAACTAGAAAAAGCACGCATGCAGCAAGGAAGACCCAACGCAGCCAAAAATAAATAAATAAAATAAATTTAAAAAAAAAAAGTTAAACATAGAACTATTATATGATCCAGCAATTCCACTTCTAGGTATTTACCTAAGAGAATTGAATACATACATCTACACAAAAACTTGTATGTGAGCATTATTCATAATAGCCAAAAAGTGAACTGATTAGTAGTTACTTGAAGCTGGGATGGGGTGGAGGAGAACGGGGAATGACAGCTAATGGGTACAGGGTTTCTTTTAGCAGAATGAAAATGCTCTAAAATTAGCTGGTGCTTGATGTTGTACAACCCCGTGAATATATTTTTAAAATCATTTAATTGTATACTTAAATGGGTGAATTATATAGTGTGTAAATTAAATCTCAATAAAGCTGTTTAGAAAGAAATCAATTATAGGAGGATTGTATATCTAACGTGAAAAGTAAATCAAAGATGGAAACTGGGAAGATACTTATGCATCTTTTGGGTTGCCAACCTCATTATTCTTATCACCATAGTGCCCCTTCCTAGTAGAATCTCCTTGCCTCAGCTGAAGATGGGGAGTAGAAAGGTGCCTAGGTATGCAGCCAGAGTCTTAAGAAAAGCAGAACGAGTACCAGGGGACCAGAGCAGAGGGGAAGGGTGGGAACAGAGAGGATGCTGGCAGGGTGGAAGAGGGAGAGGATATGTAGGAAGCTAATCTTTGAGGGTATGAATGCTCCCCTTTCCTCTCAGGCCTTACGGAGGTCAGGAGGGGCAGTGTTAGGGAAATATATCTGGGAACAAACCCATCAAGATAGTAAGAGAAATCAACTATACTTAAATAAAATAAATTTTAAAAAAAAGATGGTAAGAGAATTCAGGCTATATCAGGAAAGAAATTAAAAAATCCCAAAGTAGAGGAAGCCCAAAGAAATGGAGTATGTATGGGCTGTGGAAAATGAGGTTCACAGCTATGGGCATCTGTTCCAGGACTTAGATGACTATGAGTCTCCTTTAGGGTAGAACTGGGGAGAGCATTTTTGAGGCAGGTGGGGAGATGTGTGGCAGCCCTCATAGACAGATGTACAGCATCCATATGTGTGTGTGCAGTTGTAGGAGCTCAGCTGGCAGCACTGGCAAAAGGTACTAAGTAGAAATATCAAATCACTATATTGTGTAACAAGAACTAATAACATAGTGTTGTAGGTCAGTTATATTTCAAAAACAAACAAACAAACTTATTAAAAATGAGATCAGATTTGCGGTTACCAGAGGCGGGCAGTGAGAGGTGGGGAAATAGGATCAAGGCAGTCAAAAGGTACAAACTTCCAATTATAAGATAAATAAGTGCTAGGGATGTAAGGTACAACATGATAAATATAATTAACACTGCTGTATGTTATCTATGAAAGTTTGTTAAGAGAGCAAATCCTGAGTTCTCATCACAAGGAAAATTTTTTTCTATTTCTTTAATTTTGTATCTGTATGAGACGATGGATGTTTATTAAACTTGTGATAATCATTTCATGATGTATGTAAGTCAGATCATTAGCTGTAAACCTTAAACTGATTCAGTGCTATATGTCAATTATATCTCAATAAAACTGAAAGAAAAAAAAAGGTGCTATGACAGTGCCCCAAGACCTCCTGCATGCCCAAGGAGTGGCTCAGGCCAAAACACTATAACTTACACCCTTTCAGTGCGGTTGAGGAACTACTGCAAGTACCCCTGCCAGGCCTGAAATACCCAAGAGCTGATTGTGCATAAATTGGGCACTTAATCAAAATAGATAAGTCAAGTGAGGAGGGTGACCTGTGCATATAGTCCTGGACTCAAGGTACAGCAAATTACCCATGTATTGCATACAGCATGGGCAATTGCATCCAGTATGTACCCATAGTGCATGAGCCTAATATCCATTGGCACTTGGCATTCCTGGTGAATCTCTGAGAATGTGGTCCCATGTTTCACTTTGTGGTTATGAAGGTTCAAGAGGAAACCTACTCTTTTTTTAAAAAAAACTACTATTATAGGAATTTTCAAACATATACAAAAATAGATAATAGTTTAATGAACTCCCCGTGTATCCATCACCAAACTTCAAAAATTATCAACTCTTTATTCTCTACATTTTCCTACCTCCCCACCCCTGTTATTTTGAAGCAAATCGCAGGCATCATCAATTTATCTGTATTTCAGTATGTACCCCTAAAAAGATGGGGACTCTTATTTTTTAAATATCCAAATACCATAATCATATCTTAAAATGATTAATTATTAAGTCAGTATTTATATTTCTCTGATTGTCTGCATTATTTTCCAATTGGTTAAGTTGCAACCCAAGTGAGGTCCAAACATTATAAACACTTGATATCTCTTTCTCAATTATCTTTTAAAGTATAAGGTCCCCTTCCATAACCCTCCCTTCCCCCCCGCTTCTCTCTCTCTCCCTCTCTCCCCCTCTCTCCCCTAACCCCCGCTTTTCATGAGGAAGCCAGATTTTTCCATACTCTGCTAAGTATGGATTTTGCCCATTGTGTATACCCAAACTTTCATTTTAACGTGTTCCTCTGTCCTTTGTATTTTCTGTAAATTGGCAGAGGCCTTATCAGATGAAGGGTTTTTTTTTTCAAGTTTACTTTATAGTTGTACTTTCATCAGGAGATAGTATCTGGTGATGATGTGATGATCAACCATTATTTAATGATCAACCATTATTACTAGATCATTTTCTAGATCTAGTAATTCATTAGGAGTTGTAAAGTAGTGATATCCTAATTTTCTTCTTTTTTTTTTCATTTATTGTCTAAATACTTCTATAAAAAGAAATATTCCTTTATCAAGTATTTGGCTCCTATATGAAAGGCAGTCAGCCATTTTCCCAAGGAGGCCTGATTTCTTTGAGAAGAAGTATAGAGCTTTGATTTTTCTTTATAAATTTAGCCTTAAAAATATTTTTTAAGAAAGAGAGTCAACATCAGTTATAATTGCTTTTAGCACATTTTTACACTTTCTGAGCACATCTGTTAGAAAGTTTGTTACAGAGAGAAATGAGATTAAAATCTCATTTGTTATTTCCTTTTAATTTGTCAACTGAAAGGGGAGAATGAGAGGAAACGCACATTTGTTAGATTACTTCAGCAGGCCCTGAGCTTTGGTACTTCTTTTTTTTTTTTTAATATTTATTTATTTTTATTTTTGGACGCGTTGGGTCTTCGTTGCTGCATGCGGGCTTTCTCTAGTTGCGGCAAGCGGGCTACTCTTCGTTGCGGTGCACGGGCTTCTCATTGCGGTGGCTTGTTGTAGAGCATGGGCTCTAGGCTCACGGGCTTCAGTAGTTGTGACATGTGAGCTTGGTAGTTGTGGCTCGAGGGCTCTAGAGCACAGGCTCAGTAGTTGTGGCACATGGGCTTAGTTGCTCCGTGGCATGTGGGATCTTCGCGGACCAGGGCTCGAACCCGCGGCCCCTGTATTGGAAGGTGGATTCTTAACCACTGGACCACCAGGGAAGTCCCGCTTTGGTACCTTTTTAAAAAACTTTTACTTTAATCTTAAGAGGTTGGTCAATATTGTGCCCATTTTATAGATGAGGAGACCAAAGCTTAGAGTGGTAAAATGACTTATTCCGTGCCACACTGCCTATAAATAATGTACAGTTGTGGCGTTTTGTTTGGTTTGGTTTTTATATGTAATGAGCCGACTTGGTTTTTCCAATACTGCATTAAGGACATCAGAAAGTCATTGGATTAGAGCTGTAAGACGGTTAAAAAATGTCCAAAAGACACTTAAGACATTTTAAAATAACCAAATTTTTACTGCTTTATTTTATGTATATCAGAAAAATTTGAGTTCAACCTGGGATACAAGTAAGGAACAGGGCTAGAGAATGAAAATAGAAAAGCATAATCTTGGAAACTGGCATCTTTTTTCTTTCTTTTAAGAGAGAGGTTTTTGGTAAGTTTGAATTTTCAGGTATTGATAGTTTTTAAAACAATGCATAGCCATTTTCCTTTCTCCTCAATTTTATTGAGGTATAATTGACAAATAATGCATAGTCATTTTCAAATCACTTTCAGTCCTATGAGTGGAACATCCACAGTTCCTCTAAACATCTGTGAGAAATTGACTTTGAGATCAGAGACTATTTCAAATTCCAACTAGTAGCTTACTAGGTGTATGAATTTAACAGTTTTCGAATTTTTCTTTGTAGAACTTTTTAAAATAGGCACTCTGAGACTTGAAACAGTTCTTGAACGTGGTTTGGTTCTCAAAATACCAGTTTTGAGGGACTGATTTTTTTTTTTTTCCAGTTTACTATAAACACATCACCTACTCCAGAAGACCTGATGTTAAGTCAATATGTTTACCGACCCAAGATACAGATTTATAAAGAAGATTGTGAAGCTCTTCGCCAGAAGATTGAAGAGTATGAAAGTTTTCTTTTTTGTGTGTGTTTTGTTGGATGGGTAAATTATCTGTGTGGCAAGGTTTTGATTAGAATAACACCAGCATAGGAAAAGTTGATAGCATTAATTGGCAGTGTGATATGGTATATGGGAAAGAGTTTCAGCTTTGTAGTCAGACAGATGGAAGTTCAATCCTGGCTACAACAGTAGCTGTGTAACCTTAAGTCATTTAACCTTCATTTCCACATCCATCAATTGAGGATAATAATACTTACTTAGTAGGTAGAAATGAGCAGTAGAAATAGTGTACATAAAAAGGTTGCATGCCATTCTTAGCAAAGAGTAGGTCCTTAATAAGCAATTATTAGATTATGATATCATAAATTGCAAAAGAACATCTTTAAAAGAAGATAATATCCTTTAGAGATTTATATATAGTGCCTAAAATCAAGATTGACTTTGGGTTTATAATTCTATCACATTTGCCCTTGATTTGCATTTATAAAAGAACAAGGTTTTCCTCAGACTATAGTCAGTGGTTTGGTATAAGTAGATGCTGCAGACTAATTTACAAATTAGGTATATCTAGATTTTCGCAGGTAAATCAAGACTTGCGACTCAAGACAATGTTTATATCATACTTATCTAGAACTGTCAAACTAAATTTGAACCAATCTAAGAAATAGAAAAGAAATGAAATAATCTTTTAAGAATCGTGTAGTTTTAAAACTTTTGGTGATGAGCACACTGTAGAGTACATAGATGTCAAAATATAATTTACACATAAAATTTATATAATGTTATAAACTAGTTACCTCAATAAGTAAAAATAATTAAAGGGAATTATGTAGTTTTAAAACTAGAAGTTTAAGATGCTGTTAAATTATAGTACTGCAGATTTGCCTGATTTCTGGCTCGTTCATTCAAGAAATATGTATCAAGCACCTACTATGTGCCAGGCACTGTACTAAGTCCTAGGGTTCATCACTGAACAAGACAAGTTTCTTATCTTCATGTTGTTTAAAAGAGTTGGGTGTCTCAGGATTTGTCTGAGAATGTTTTGTTTTGAATGAAGTAGGCAGATCTTGTATACAATGAAAAGTCTGTTTAGATGTGCTCTACTGTTTGATTTTGCACCTATGTGCCTGTATATATTATCTTCTAACTCTGATAAAAATGTATTTCCTCTACTTATTAACAAGAAACTAATATATGACTTTGCTGCTTTTATTAATGGTATTCTATAAAGGTGAGATAAGACCGAACTGAATTGGAAACCTTTACTTAAAATAATAGCTACGGGGCTTCCCTGGTGGCGCAGTGGTTAAGAATCTGCCTGCCAATGCAAGGGACACGGGTTCGAGCCCAGGCCCGGGAAGATTCCACATGCCGCGGAGCAACTAAGCCCGTGCAGCACAACTATGGAAGCCCACGTGCCACAACTACTGAAGCCTGCACGCCTAGAGCCCATGCTCCGCCACAAGAGAAGCCACGACAATAAGAAGCCTGCACACCGCAACGAAGAGTAGCCCACGCTCACCGCAACTAGAGAAAGCCCGCGCACAGCAACGAAGACCCAATACAGCCATAAATAAATAAATAAATAACAAAAAATAATAACTACAACTTCACAACAATAATGCATTCACAAGCTTTAAGGATTCTCTATAAGTGACATATTTTCATTTTGGAACAAGTTGATGCATTGAGATGAGAAATCTATTTGGGAGGGAATTTTTTTTTTTTTTTTATACATGTCAGTGAGATATTTCCTTTTCTTTTATTTATTTATTATTTTTTCTTTTTGGCTGTGTTGGGTCTTCGTTTCTGTGCGAGGGCTTTCTATAGTTGCGGCAAGCGGGGGCCACTCTTCATCGCGATGCGCGGGCCTCTCACTATCGCGGCCTCTCTTGCTGCGGAGCACAGGCTGCAGACGCGCAGGCTCAGTAGTTGTGGCTCACGGGCCTAGTTGCTCCGCAGCATGTGGGATCTTCCCAGACCAGGGCTTGAACCCGTGTCCCCTACATTGGCAGGCAGATTCTCAACCGCTGCGCCACCAGGGAAGCCCTGGGACGGAAGTTTTTTTGAATCATAACATTCTTGAACTGTTCAACAAGTGTTGAAATAATCAGGCTGGCCGCTGTTCCTGAGTGAATTCCGCTCTTTATGTAGAAAAGAACTAGGAAAAATTAAGTATGCCTGTAGATCTGAGCTGATTCATTCTAGCTGACTTCTGAACTCCGTGCTAATTAACTTTTCTATATTTTAGATTAAAGCTTTCTGCACTGAACCAAGATAAACTGTTCACTGATGTAAATAGGAACCTATGGGAAAAAGTGAGACACTACTCTGATGAGGAGGTACTTTTGTCTCATTTTCTGAATGGGAATCAGTATAGACATTTTGAAAAATGTTTATTGTGAAATTAGTACCTGTTACTTGATAATTAGTGATGAGTTCTTTAAAATTTACTTCTCAGATATAATATGTAAACAAGATTTTATTATACATGAATGATTATTAATATATAATCTTTTCAAACCTTAAGTGATCAATTTAATATATGAAATATATTTGAAATTTATTTAGAGTTCCCTCCTTGTTTGCTTTTCACTTAGATTAAGATGGGGAAGAGATTTACTTTAATTAATTAAATAATAAGCAACTCATTTTATATTTGCCCTAATTAAAGAATTTTATTAACTAAGAGCTGGTCGTTTTCTAATTTGTAATATAAGTGAATTAAAAGTAGGAATCAAAATTGAAATCTTTAGTTCTGGACTTAAACTATTAAATGGTATTAAATTTGCAAATGAGAAGCCTTAGGAATCAGAGTCTAGGATGGGCAAAGCTTAGCAGGTAGCAGCTGAACCAGCCTTCCCAGACTATTTGCCTTCTCTAACTCATTTGTTTGAGTGCAGTGTAATCTTTGACTTTCCCTTACAGCTGAAGGCCTTTGGAATTTACCTGAACAAAATAAAATCGCGTTTTACCAAGATGACTAAAGTCTTCACTCACCAAGGAAAAGTGTCCCTGTACAGCAAGCTGGTACAGTCGGCTCAGGTAATTTGAGACAGTTAAGAGCTTAGAAAGATCTATTAAAATTACTTTATAGTGGTTATGGAATACGAAGCATGTTCCTTAGGAGACATGTGAATGAGAGCTGAGCAAAAACTTAAAATTGTTCATAAGAGGTGGGGTTCAATTTATTGAAAGTAGTAAATCCTGGCATCTTGAGTAATTCTAGAATATATTTACTAATATGTGCCTATGTGTCATCTCAAATTTGTTATTCATTATACATACTGAAATAAAACAATACAGGATTCTGATCTTCCATTGCTAAGGACTGTGCTGTAGTATTGTCTTCCTCATAGTCCATACTCAGCTGTGTTTGTGTGTGCATGTGTTTAAAGTAGCATTTCCCAAAATGATCATCCTTTAAGAAAGGTCTTGCATAAAAAAACTTTCCATTGACAAATAAGTCTGGGAAATGTTACATGCAGTGTCCCCCTTTTGGAGGAATATAATAACTAGCATATTAAAGTCTAAGGTCAGAAATATATATATATATATATTTTTTTAGTCTAAAAAGAAAAAAGTGCTATAATTCTATTTGACCAGTGTTTCCCAAATTTATTTGACCATAGAACATTTTTCATGAACTCTTTTTTTTTTTTTTTTTTAATTTATTTATTTATTTATTTTTGGCTGTGTTGGGTCTTCGTTTCTGTGCGAGGGCTTTCTCTAGCTGAGGCAAGCGGGGGCCCCTCTTCATCGCGGTGCGCGGGCCTCTCTCTATCGCGGCCTCTGTTGTTGCGGAGCACAGGCTCCAGACGCGCAGGCTCAGTAATTGTGGCGCACGAGCTTAGTTGCTCCACGGCATGTGGGATCTTCCCGGACCAGGGCTCGAACCCGTGTCCCCTGCATTGGCAAGCAGACTCTCAACCACTGCGCCACCAGGGAAGCCCCCATGAACTCTTTTTAAGTAATATATATTAACATCTTTTATTACATGGAAATGCTAAAATAAAGTACAAAATATGAACTTATATTAATCTGTTATGTATGCTTTAAAAAAAAATTTTTAAGACCAGACTTGAAGTTTTGATCTTTGTTTTAAGATTTGCCTGTTCATGACTTAGACACAGCAGTTATGTTAGCAGTTTGAACCATTTATAATGTTATAATGTTTTGTTTGAGTTTTAACTTGACAGTCTATGATATTGTGTGTTTAGAACAAGAGGGAGAAGCTTCAGACAAGGATAGATGAGATGGACAGCATACTTCAGAAGATTGATAACTGTCTCACTGAGGTGGAAATAGGTAAAGTATCTTGAATACTTTTCCAAAAGAAAATTTAGTTGTATCTAAATGCTTCCCTACAGTACACATTGCTGGTAGCACTATGCTGAAGCCTTGTATTAGCAGATTGAGACATTAAATTAGAGCAAATTAAAGCTCCTTTACTGTGGTCATTCATAACACAATCAACAAGAAATGCCCAAGATAATAAGTCTCTTTGGGAAGCTCTTCATAACCTAGACTGTGATATTGTGTTGTTGTTGTTGTTTTAATAAATGAATTTACCTCTGTTTGAAAATTATCTATCCTTTCAGTTTGATCTCTCATGATCCCGACTTGTTAGTATTATCTTGAAACTACTCTCTCAAAGATCACAAAATTTCCCATAATCATCAAATTTGGTAGCTCTCAGTCCTTAGCCATCTAGATGTCTTTCATCATTTGACACAGCTGATTATTCTTTTCTTCCTGAAACTTTCTTTTCCCTGAACTCTATGATACTGCACTACCCTGACCCTATTCTTTTCTCCTAGCTGTTCCATTTAGCTCCTCTGTTGTCCCTTCTCTAACCTCTTGTGTAGGCATTTAGATTTTATCATCCACTCATTTCTGTATTCTTTCCCCTAATGCTTTCATCTTCCTTAACAATTATGTTATATGAATAATTCCCAAATTCAGTGAAATTCATCAAGCATTTGTTGAGCACCTACTACATGCCAGATACTGTGCTTAGCATCAGAAAAAAGATATACACAGATTTTTGCCTTTAAGTGGCTTATAATCATTTTGGGTGAGGGCATCTTTAGCCTCTTTCTCTTGAGTTCCAGACTTAATGTTTCCAGCGTCTTGCTGAACCTCTCGGCAAAAGTCCTTAAGCACCTCAAACATTATGTGAAAAAATGGAATTTATTGTCTTCCCTTTCCAAAATAAAATCTGAAAACTTGTTCTCTCTATAAACAAGTTCTCTTTCTCATCTCTAACGGCATCACCATTCTTATAAATTGTAAAAGGCTCGAAATTTTATTGTCTTTTAGTCTCTCTTATCAAGTCCTGTCATATCTGCTTCTTCAGTATCCCCTGTGTTCTTTCCCATTCCCATTAAGGCTGTCATTAATTCTGACATGTGCTATTTCAAGTCTTCTAACTAATCTTTCTACACTCTTAATTTCATTCTATCTCTTTCCTGTCCAACGTGCACATTGCTGCCAGATTAATGATTATGAAAGACAGTTTTCATTATGTTACTTCTCTGAAAACTTTTCTGCCTTTCCATTTATTACAACATAAAGTCCAAACTCCTGATCTTGACATTTAACAATCTCTACAATCATTTTCAGATATTCCTTTCTTATATGATTTTACTATTATTCCCTTATACATCCTAAATTCCAACCAAATTTTGTGATTTCTGTGCAGTCCTGCCACTTTGTCTTTGCCTAATGCATTCTCCCTCTATTTTTACCAAAGGACATGTTCTCTATCTTCCTTGAGCTACCATGGCTATTTTGTTAGTACCTCTTATATTACCTATCATACATACTTGTAATTATGGTTACTTTTGTATAGTTTATTTTCCTAAGTAAATGGGAAGCTCCATAGGGGCAAAGATCAGCTTTTATTTTTCTTCATATCCTTCAAAGTTCTTAGCACTATGCTTTGCACAGAATAAGTGCCTAATACATGTTTTCTGCATTGAATTGATAAGTATATGAATTTCATAGTCTTAAACTGTACCACCCCTTTGTTCATTATTTTGCTTTTTTACTTCATGAAAAAAAATAGAAGCTATTAGGGCCAGAACTTCTAAACTTTCTGCTACCAAACAAACCAAACTTTTATATATTTGTATCAATTCTTTCATCCTTCCTTTTCCCTAAGATCAATGTTTCCACCTAAACTTTGAATTGCAGCCCCTCTTGTCTTCTCAGGAATCTTATAGCACTGATTTTCCCTTATCTGTTGTGTATTCAACCTCTCTGCCTCCTCCAATGGATATGTTCACCTCTCTCTTATCTTTAAAAATACCAACAACCACACTCTTTTTCTAGGTACCACTGAATGGCTCCCTATTTCTTTCTTCATTATTCCTTGAGCAAATTACTGAGTACCTGTTATGTGCCTTGTATAGTGCTCGGTGCTAAGAATACTATGGTGATTAAAAACAAACTTTATGCCTTCATGGAGCTTTTTTTTTTTTTTCTTCGTTTATCAATACTTCCATTACTTTCTTCTTTTTTTTTAAAATATTTATTTATTTATTTGGCTGTGTCGGGTCTTAGTTGCGGCACACAGGATCTTTGTTGCAGCATGCAGGGTCTTTCGTTGCAGCGTGTGAGCTTCTCTCTAGTTATGGCGTGCAGGCTTAGTTGCCCCGCGGCATGTGGGATCTTAGTTCCCTGACCAGGGATCAAACCCACGTCCTCTGCATTGGAAGGCAGATTCTTAACCACTGGACCACCGGGGAAGTCCCCCATTACTTTCTTTTAATTCAAACATTTATACGCAAAGAAAGGTTTCCATGCTTTAATTTTTTAACATAATATACAGAACCACAATACTATTTCAGTTGCAAATCATGGGAGATCACATTCAAATATGCTTGGATTTGACAAGTTGCTATTACAATACTGAGAAAAGATTATAAGAATTAAATAGTTTTATGGTAACTGCTATGGAAGAGTGGTTCCATGGTGCTATAAGTTCCTGAAACAGAAATCTGACCTAGTCAGGTCAGGAGAGGCTTCCCTCTGAGGAAGTGGCATTTAAGTCAAGATCTGAAGAATAAGTAGGAGTTAAAGTGAGAAGGGAGGGGAGAGCCGACTATTCAATATGAATAGCACAGGCAGAAGCCCTTCTATGGGAAAGAATATACCAAGTACAAGGGTCTGAAATAAGGCCAATGTGACTAGAATAGAAAGAGCAAAAGGGAACACAGTCTGAGATGAAGCTGGAGATGTCAGTTTTAGGGGCCAGGCCAAGGAGGGCCTCTTAAGGAGTTTTGAGTTTTTCTAAGAACAGTGAATAGGCATTTGAAGAGTGTTAAGTACTGGCTGCAGTGTAGATACTGGATTTGAATAGATTAAGAGTAATTATAAGAAGTTAAGTAGTTATTGGACTGGTATGGTTAAGAAAGGACAATAGCTTATATTAAGGGAAGCTGGTGGTGGCAAAGGATAAAAGTGGATTCAGAAAATATTTTTGAGGTAAAAATCTAAATTTGGGTTTGGATGTGGGGAGAGAGAAGGCTTTTAAGGATGTTTCCAAGGTTTCAGAAACAAATTAAATTTAAAAATGTAAATTTGTGTATGTGCATCTGTATATGTGTATCTGTTCCTGCTTAGTCCATGGGGTTTCCTAACAATAACTTTAATATATGCAAATTATATATAAACAGTTTCCATCTCAGAGTGTCCCCTAAGAAGCTGCTATTGGAGATCATTGACATATGGCTCAAAGTTCACTTGTCTGCCACTAGAAGCAAGTCTTCGTATGAAATTATTATTATAGCTCAGTGCTTTTTTGGCAAGGAAAGGTGGGGAAAGATGAATGTGAAATATTCTTAACACTTCATTTGGGGACCATCTATTCTTTTCATCTCTGGTTGTTTATTTTTGACTGAGTTATTCTAATGCATGTTGTCTACTTTAGAAACTAAGAATTTGGAGGATGAACAGAAAGACAATCCTGTGGAAGAGTGGGATTCTGAAATGAAGGCTGCAGAGAAAGGTAAGTGAATTAATTAAGGAGATAAATGGGGAGAAAAAATCCCCTGTTCTGAGTTTATTTATTTATTTAGGTAAGATTAGTGAGATAGACTTTTCAATAAAACAGATGATTTTTGTACCAATATTTTAATGTGTACATTCTGATAGATTTGTTTTGTTTTTCTTTTCAAAGAACTGGAACAGCTGAAAACTGAAGAAGAAAAGCTTCAAAGGTTAGTCTTCTGTTTGAGTGTTAGAAAATATGCTAAACTTCACATGGCTAAGTGACTTCCTACCTCCAGAAACTGACAAGATTGAGGACATGAGTATTGACTAAGGCTGAGTCAGGGCTTCTACTGTATTTTGAACTTGACCTTGGAGGCCATCTTAGTCAATAGTATTTTCTAAGCATTTATTGTTTACAGAGCATTAATCCAAGGCAGTAGTTCTCAAGCTTGTAAAATATCAGGATCCTATTAAAGAAAATCTAGCATTAAACTGCTTTTATATGGCACTTAAATATAAATAAATATAAAATGAGGTATGTGTTTCTTATACTCTGGATCTTATTTAACTGTAAGACTAAAAGAAATCAAATACAAATAATGGCAAAACCAAAAAAATTCCAATTGAAAATGTAAATTTGACAGGTGATAATATCAATATTTGGCTAAAAATAAATTGATGCTAGCAAAATGACTAACAAATTATAAGTTCTATTTAGCTCTAATAAACTAAACAAAACCAAACGCAGGCACCGAAATTATGTCATGTCTCAGCTTTAAGGTGGGCATTCTTTTTTTTTTTTTTAAATCATTTATTTATCTATGGCCGCATTGGGTCTTTGTTGCTGCGTGCGGGCTTTATCTAGTTGCAGTGAGCGGGGGCTACTCTTTGTTGTGGTGTGCAGGCTTCTCATTGTGGTGGCTTCTCTTGTGGAGAGCGGGCTTCAGTCGTTGTGGAGAGCGGGCTCTAGAGTGCAGGCTCAATAGTCGTGGCACACGGGCTTAGTTGCTCCGAGGCATGTGGGATCTTCCTGGACCAGGGCTTGAATCCATGTCCCCTGCATTGGCAGGTGGATTCTTAACCACTGCGCCACCAGGGAAGTCCCAAGGTGGGCATTCTTACGATCTACATTATGCTTACATTTTTAACATCAAAATGAAAATGTAAATCTTAATAATAATCTTAAAGAACATGTGAACCCCTAAGAATATCTTCATGGATCCCAATTTGAGAGCCATTGATTTAGGCCTTTCTTAATTAGACCCAAACTTCTAGTTTAATGCTTATTAAAAAAAAAAAACAACAACTAAGAATGCAAAATGGATGTCATACACCTCACTGGGGAGCCATTTAGCACATGACTTTTTGTCATAAACTTTTAATGAAGTCTGAATTCTCTAACAGTGGCCTTATCTTTCTCTAAATACCTGGTTTGATTTGCAGAAATCTCTTAGAGCTGGAGGTACAGAAAAAGCAGACCCTTGCTCAAATAGACTTTGTGCAAAAACAAACAAATAGAACTGAAGAGCTACTGGATCATTTGAGGTAAGGAAAAGTAGGTGGCATTAATTTGTGTTTTATCCTGTACCTAAATGGTTGTCTAAATCCACTAGTGCAGTTGACATGTGTTTGTAATGTGTATCACTGTTTTTAACCTATAATACAATGCATTCTCAAAAAAAAGAGTTAATATATTCAACACTAAGCTGAAAGTATACAAGGTGGGAGAGCTATGGAATTATAATTTTAAAATATTTAATATTTTATATTGCCTAGACTTGGTTTTTCTCTGATATGCAACTCAAGATTGAGTCCATTCTTATTTCTTTTAAAAGCGTAAGTTTGTATATTCACAATATTGGAATTAAAATAATGATTGTCTCCCAAGCCAGTAGAAAACTCCAGCAGCTGCTTATGGTACTATTCAGCTGGTATAAGAAGTTAACTCTTTTCTTTTATCTCAAAAAGTGGTTTTTTTTGTCTTGTTTATTCTCTCTTCAGCTTGTCTGAATGGGATGTCATTGAGTGGAGTGATGATCAAGCTATATTCACCTTTCTTTATGACACAGTAGAACTCACCATCACCTTTGGAGAGCCACTAGGTGAGTAGCAAGAATAAGATAATTCCCCTGCACATAAATGTATGGCTAAACTTACTAAAGATTCATATCTCTATTTTAATATAATAACTATTGACATAATAAAAGCACTGCTGAAAATCTTAAAAGAGGCAATCACTTTAGTGATAATAGAATTTTATTTTATTAAATAAAAAATAAAATAAAAATTCAGCTAGTGAAAGTTGCCCTTTGTCAAATTACATTAGATAGAAATTTTGCCTATCCAAAATAATGGATCAACATGCTATTCACATCTGTTTACTCTGAGTTCCTTTTTTCCATCTGTCTTTTGTGATGGAGAATTTACTCTAATGGCTGATGATTCTTGACTGGTTGATTTTTGTATATAAGTTAACCTAAAAAGCTAACTGGAAATTCTGTGTGTATTGGTAGGTTTATCAAAGTAGGTAGACATCACTATATGGTAACTTAACAGAGTCCTAGCTATTTTGTTAAAATCTCCTGTCAGTATCTTTAGATCTTTTCTCTTGAAACAGATAGCTTCAGCATGGCCAACCCTGGGTGATCATGGCCAAATTGAAACTTAGGATCTTTATAATCTCCCAGCCTCCAAGCCCAATTCTCCTTAAAAGTTCCTGGGAATTCCCTGGCAGTCCAGTGGTTAGGACTCGGAGCTTTCACTACTATGCCCCGGGTTCAATCCCAGGTTGAGGAACTAAGATCCCGCAAGCCGCATGGTGTGGTCCCCCCAAAAAAGTTATTTTTCTAAGTGAATACCATCAACTTCTGTTCAGGTTCAAAATTAAAACTTAGGAATCACTCTATACTTCTTTCTTTATTTTTCTTTATTTTTGGCTGCGTTGGGTCTTCGTTGCTGCGCGCGGGCTTTCTCCAGTTGCGGCGAGTGGGGGCTACTCTTCGATGTGGTGCGTGGGCTTCTTATTGCATGCGGTGGCTTCTCTTGTTGCGGAGCACGGGCTCTAGGCGCGTGGGCTTCAGTAGTTGTGGCACGCAGGCTCAGTAGCTGTGGCTTGCGGGCTCTAGAGCGCAGGCTCAGTAGTTGTGGCGCATGGGCTTAGTTGCCCCGCGGCATGTGGGATCTTCCCGGACCAGGGCTCAAACCCTTGTCCCTTTCATTGGCAGGCGGATTCTTAACCACTGCACCACCAGGGAAGTCCCTATACCTCTTTCTTCCTCACCAGGCATATCTAAATCATGAACAAGACTTATTGATTTTAATTTAATATTCATCTGCTTTTTTGTGTCTCTTCTGTCAATAGTCATCCCTAATCTAAATGACTACAGTAACACTATAGGTGGTCTTTCTGGATCTTTTCCTTTTCCTCTCCAATTCTTTCTCCTTCCTGTAGCAATAGTGATTGTTGGGCTTCCCTGGTGGCGCAGTGGTTAGGAATCTGCCTGCCAATGCATGGGACACGGGTTCGGGCCCTGGTCCGGGAAGATCCCACATGCCGCAGAGCAACTAAGCCCGTGCGCCACAACTACTGAGCCTGCGCTCTAGAGCCCGTGAGCCACAACTACTGAAGCCCATGTGCCTAGAGCCCATGCTCCGCAACAAGAGAAGTCACCGCGATGAGATGCCTGTGTACCACAACAAAGAGTAGCCCCTGCTCGCCACAACTAGAGAAAGCCCACGTGCAGCAACAAAGACACAACACAGCAAAAAATAAAAATAAATAAAATAAAATTTAAAAAATAGTGATTGTTTAAAATTTTATCATGCACCTCCTACTCTTAGACTAATGATCAAAATACTAATATAGCCTGGAAGGCCCTGCATGAATTGAATTTTTCCTCCTTTTCCTGCCTCATTTTACACTGTTCTCTGCACGTCAGCCACAATGGATTTCTTTCATTTCCTTAAAAGATCATGGTCTTTCATGCTCAGTCATATTCCATTCTACCTCAGGACATTCATACTGATGTTTCTTATGCCTAGAAGCTCTTTCCCCTGTCTTAGTCCTTCTGGGCTGCCATTTTTAAAATACCATAAACTGAGTAGCTTATAAACAACTACTGGAGGCTGGAAGTCCAGTTCTGGAGGCTAGAAGTCCAAGATAAGGATGCCAGCAGAGTCAGGCAAGGGCCCTCTTCCAGGTTGCAGACTTTTCATTGTATCCTCACATGACTGAAGGCCTAGTTAGCTCTCCAGGGTCTCTGTTGTAAGAGCACTAATCCCATTTCTGAGGGCTCCACCCTCATGATCTAAGCAACTCCCAAAGGTCCCATCTCCTAACACTATCACACTGGGCATTAGGATTTCAGCCTATGAATTTCAGACCGTAGCACCTCCTCTTCACTAACTAAATGTCTACTAATAGTCCTTAAGAGCTCAGCTAAATTATCACTTTCTCAGGAAAGTTTTCCCTGACTCTCCTTTACTCATTCCCTCCACTACTTGCCCTCCTGGTATGTGTTATCATTGCTTCCTGCAGTTTTCTTAATTGAGCTTATTATAGTTTGTAGTTCTTGGTATGTTTATTAGTACAATTATCTGTGTGTCCCCCTGAGTTGTAAGCTTCTTTAGAGCATAGACTGATCATGTCTGTTTGTCTCACTATCATATCCACGGTGCCTAATACATAGAAAATAATCAACAAAGTGAAAAGAATCAGAGTTTGAGATACAGGAGATAACTCTGCTGTCTGGAAGAGCAATCAGCTCTCCTGGCTACCTAAAATTCATTACTATAATGCTGAAAGCATACATGATTTTCACTGTATTGTTACAAAGATAGTAGGTCTGGGGAGGTCATAGTCATTTTCTTTATATGGTTCCTGAAAATAATATTATCTTCACACAGAAGTTAGGGATCGAAGGAGGAGGCCCTGATAAATTACAAAAATGTTCCACACCTTAAATGTCATTTAAAGGCCTGCCAGTTAATATAGTTCAGCATTCTCATGGGAAACTTTGCATACACAGAGAATAATATGATTCAAGGATAAACCTTCAGCTGCCTATGAAAAAAACCTTGCTACCCAGAAAGAGGAGGAGTCTAAAGCACTGAGTTATATGTGGCTTTGAATCAGATAATAAAAAGAAGTACTATCCTTGTGTTGGTTTTTCCTAGTTGGTCTCCATTTCCTGGACAAGGCTTGTAGGAAGATTGTTGACCTGAATTTTCAATCTCTGTTAGATGGTAAGTTCAAAACATTTAAACCAACAAGACTTTGTTGGAAATTTACAAGTGTATATTGCTCCTTGAGAACTCTTTTACATACTAAATTAAATATAAACACCAACAATAATAATAATTTGTTCTTAGAAATGTGTATTAGACCTAAAACTGCTTGGGTATTGTTCCAAATATTGGGTGGGTTTTAAAAGAAATTTTTTAAAAAAGTTATTACTAGATCTTGAACAATGGTTAATAATAGCTATTTCCATAATTTACAAATTACCATTATGACTACTTACTCTGTATCAGGCATGTGTACTACTTACATCAACACTACTCCCCATTTTACAGTTAGGGAACTACAGCTCAAAAGAAGTAAATATTGTGTTTAGGATCACTCAGGTAGTAAGGAAAGCCAGAATTTAAACTCACAGTTATGTTACATTTAAGCCTATACTTTTAACTAAGTTCTAGTCTATATGTGATAAAGGCTTGAGTTTATATCAGAATGTCTTATGTTCACTATATATGTTGATTTATGTGTTTGAAAATAAAATGGAGAAGATACTTAGACACCTAGTAGTTTGAAGGTATTTCTAGTTAATATTTCTAGCTTGTGTTTATAAATATATATAAAATATATGAATAATAAGTAATACCCTGCTTTTGATTTTTTTTTCCCCTTCCTCAGAGGATAAAGCTCCTCCTTCCTCCCTTTTAGTTCATAACCTTATTTTCCAGTACATTGAGCAACAGCAATCCTGGAAGAAGAAATGTACAACACAGCATCAGGTACCCAAGGTAAATTCCCATTGAAGTATTTAAAGGAAAATTATGGGGCTTCCCTGGTGGCGCAGTGGTTGAGAATCTGCCTGCTAGTGCAGGGGACACGGGTTCGAGCCCTGGTCTGGGAAGATCCCACATGCCACGGAGCGGCTGGGCCTGTGAGCCACAATTACTGAGCCTGCGCGTCTGGAGCCTGTGCCCCGCAACGGGAGGGGCCGCGATAGTGAAAGGCCCGCGCACCGCGATGAAGAGCGGTCCCCGCACCGCGATGAAGAGTGGCCCCCACTTGCCGTAACCAGAGAAAGCCCTCGCACGAACCGAAGACCCAACACAGCCAAAAATAAATAAATAAATAAATAAAGTAGCTATTAAAAAAAAAAAAAATTAAAGGAAAATTATGTTAACTGTCCCAAACAGCAGAACTGAAATTTTGTATATGTAATAGTGTATCCTGAAATGATAAATATAGTAAAGTGTTTAACTTTGGGGGGTTCTTTATAAAAGAGCCACTAAACACTGAAATGTTTTCATACTCTCTTTTTTTTTTTTTTTTTTCCTATTTTTCCCAGATGCTTCAAGAAATCTCACTGGTAGTGAGCCATTGCAAACTTCTTGGAGAGGAGATTGAGTTTTTAAAGCGATGGGGACCAAATTATAACCTAATGAACATAGCTGTGAATAATACTGAGTAAGTGTGTTAGTTCCCTAGGGCTGCCATAACAAAGTACTACAAACTGGGTGGCTTAAACAACAGAAATTTATTGTCTCACAGCTCTGGAGGCTGAAAGTCTAAGATTGAGGTGTCAGCAGGGTCAGTTCCTTCTGATGGCTGTGAAAGAGAATCTTTTCCATGCCTCCCTCCTAACTTCTGGTGATTTGCTGGCAGTCTTTTGGCATTCCTTGGTTGTAAATATATAATCCCAATAGCTCCTTTCATTTTCACATGACATTCTTCCTGTGTGCATGTCTGTGTCCAAATGTTCCCTCTTGATTAGGACACCAGTCATTCTGGATTAGGGGCCCCCACCCTACTCCAGGAGGACCTCATCTTAATTAATTAAATCTGTAATGACTCTATTTACAAATTAGTTCATATTCTGATGTCCTGGGGATTAGGGCTTCAACACATGAATTTTTAGGGGACACAACTCAATCTATAACAGTAAGTAATTTGTTGAAAACTTATTAAAATAATTTATTTTATTAAGTTTCATGACTAACGAAAATACAACCATAATAACACTTTGTTGCAGTTGTTTTACTCTCTATTTGTTTGATAAGGACAAGAAATGATGTATACCAAAGTTTCTCATGCCAGTATAAAAGGAAAATGTATTTGTGTTTCATTCTATTTTTGTTTTGTATTTTTAATTGAGGATCTTGTCTTTTACAGATTGAGGCTTTTATTCTGCAGCTCAGCAGCATTTGCAAAGTTTGAGATAACTTTGTCTCTCTCAGCCCATTACCCATCTGTCCCATTACCTTTCTCTATTCAAAATCACCTTGGAAACATTGGGTGAGTAAAAGGCCAGCAGAAAAGGGCCCCCAACTACTTTTTTACCTTTGTTATATCTTTTGAAAAATCTCTCAAAGTGGTCAGAAAATGGATAGACCATAGTGAAAGCCAAATGTCACCTCTATCTGACTTCATTTTGAAGAATTTGTTCTTTTAAAGTCAGTGACCTTCATTGCTATCTCCAGTGGATGCTGGAGACAGCTGGTCTATTTTTTTATACTTGCTCCACTTTTTGAACACCCCTACCTAAACAGGAATCAAGAAGGATAAAAATCCTGCATAAGCTTAGCCCAGATCATATTTGAACAACTTTTATGGTGCAGTCGTAGTGCTTTTCTCAATTAGTCTGTGGAAACAGACCTAAAAATATTTCATTTCTACTGTATATTTTGTGACTTTTTTGACACACTGCTGACAGATTGTAAAGTGACAGAGTTTAGAATATGCCCACCTCAAATCCATCAGCAAACACCAACAGATATTTATAGCCAGAGAAAGCAGCTAAGTCAAGATACCTCACAATTATATACAGAATTGGTTCTTAGGCCTTATTTTTGGAATCTCAGTTTAAACTGGACAATCTAGTTATTTCCAGAAATACCTATTTGTGCTTCCTAGCAGACTCAGAAACTGTACTCAAAAATATGAATTCCACTGAAATTAAGACAAGTTTGCAGAAAAATTAAGTAACCTTTTGTTCTTTCCAGCCAAGATGAAATCGCTGCCATTCTATCTAAAGCACCACTGGAAGACAACTACCTAAAGAATGTAGTCAAGCAAATTTACCAAGTTCTGCTTCAGGACTGACTGCCCTTTCTACCAGTAGACCCATGGACTACAGTTGTAACAATCAAGCACAGTACACTAAATAACAATATTATGTCAGAGTCTCCATTGCTGTTTAATCTTCATCTTTAGGTCACAGAAGCCTAAAATTTCTTCTGATGATGTTATAGTTAATTTGTACGGTTTTTAAATTTCTAGAGTCAGGAATAATGAAAGGCCTCAAATAGCCTGCTGTCAAGTTACTCACCTTTCTACCAAAGGTTTAAGTAGTAGAACACTTAGGGAAAATTTCTCCTAACTAAAGTTGTGCTCTCCGCTTTAGTACAAGCCCTAAGGAGTAACTTTTAAGTATAAGAAGAGGTGTCACCACTGACAAAAACATTAGCCATTTTCCATATATTGGGCTATGATTTTTAGTTGCTGGCTTCTGCCTACCAGGTATTTCTGGGGTAGTCATGTCTATCTACCAACCACTCATCCTCCTTTTGCTCCATTCCAGAGATGTTATTAAGAGAAAGCAATAGCACTCAGCTATTGGAATGCTTGCCGTCTTTTCTCAAAGACCTTGCCTTTTAAATAGTGTCTATTAGTATTTTCCTAATAAATATAATTTTGTAGGGAAAGTTAATTCATTTTTGGTCCAATACATATATGTAAATATATTAATATTGTTCTTGTGTTTGTGAGGTAGTAAGGAGATGTATATAGAAATACAAAAAGATGTATAGACACCCTTCTGCCTGGGCAGTTTCTATCTTTCTGAAGGATGCTTTACAGCAAGATTCTCAGTCTCCTTTTATTTAATAACCAGCTTCAAACAATATCACACCCAAAATACAGGTTTGTCAAGTTTTGGCAATAGTAATGAACTTAATATAAGTATTGGTTTTTGAAGCCATACATTTCTCATACACAAAGATAAGCACGTCATTGATATTGAATGATCAGTATTATCTGTAAGATAGACAAATATGAAAAAACTTCACCCAATCTTTAGTCAAATCCTAATCATGATAATTTTTGTTTCTCTTATATTGAAGCCTAAACTAAAATATATTTGCATTTTTAAACTAGTTCGTCTTAATATTTTGCTTTATACTTTAGGATGGGGTTAAAGACCTATGGGTCCCACGAATGTTATCTGCCCTCTTGATTGGCTTTTACTTCGGAGCTACTTTGTCAAAAGAGCAACTGGTCTTTTAAGCTTCAAAAGTCAACATAAAACTCATTTGCCATAAAAATCAAGATGTAGATGTTCCCTATTTCTGTGAACTCCTTGAAAAACTTAAAGTCACCAATATGGTCTATTTCTCATGAAACTTAAATTAGTTTTCTTACTGGAGTTATTTCTTTTCTGTAAAGCTAAAAAATAGAAGTTTTGTTTTATGCATTTTGGTAACCTGGAATGACCAGTTCCCAGAATGATTTGGCTTGTAATGATGGTCTCTGCTTTCTTGGGCTTGGAGTACATAATTGTAATATTTACCTAGTTATTTGCTTTTGTATTTGTTCAAAGTATTGGTTATTTTTATAAAATTCTTTGGAAGTTTTTCCTCTACTGATTGGAAGCAGATTAGTTTTTGTGCTATTAAAATGAGCTTATTATATGAAATATTTTAAAAACAGTGTCTCTTCATGAAGTTGTTTTTTTTTTTAACCATGTATCCAATACATCTTTGACGATATGCCAACGAAAGCTCCATTTAGGAACACCCACCTATTTGAAAACTCAGATAAGATTAAAGTATGTCAGGACCTTAATGAAAGAACCAGGTACAAACCGTAGTTATCCTTATGTCTCTAAAGGACAGTAAAAGAAAACTATTTTGAAGTTCCTTAGGAAACTATCACTTCTTATGAGTTAATGGAGCGGTTCTCAAAGTATAGTCCCTAGACCAGCAGCAGCAGCCTCACCCCAAAGCTGCTGAATTAGAAATGCTAAGGGAGGGGACCAGCAATCTGGGTTGTTGGGGTTTTTTTACTTTCCTTTTTTCAAAACAACTTTATTGAAATATAATTTACATATGATTCATCATTTTTTTAAAATTAATTAATTAATTTTTATTTTTGGCTACGTTGAGTCTTCATTGCTGTGTGCGGGCTTTCTCTAGTGGCGGCGAGCAGGACCTACTCTTCGTTGCGGTGTGCAGGCTTCTCATTGCTATGACTTCTCTTGTTGCGGAGCACAGGCTCTAGGCACGCAGGCTTCAGTAGTTGTGGCACGTGGGCTCAGTAGTTGTGGCTCGCAGGTTCTAGAGCGCAGGCTCAGTAGTTGTGGTACATAGGCTTAGTTGCTCTACAGCATGTGGTATCTTCCTGGACCAGGGCTCGAACCCATGTCCCCTGTATTGGCAGGCGGATTCTTAACCACTGCGCCACTGGTGAAGTCCCTGACCCATCATTTAAAGTGCCCAAATGAATGGTTTTTAGTATATTCACAGATACGTGCAACCATCACAATTTTAGAAAATTTTAATCACCTCAATAAAGAAACCCCACTTTTCAACAAATGGTGCTGGGAAAATTGGATATCTACATACAAAAGAATGAAGTTGTACTCTTACACCATATGCAAAAATTAACTCAAAATGGATCAAAGATATAAATGTAAGAGCTAAAACTCTAAAACTTAGAAGAAAACAGGGGAAAAGCTTCATGACATTGGATTTGGTAATGATTTCTTAGATATGACACCAAAAGCCCAGGCAACAAAAGTGAAAATAGATAAATAGAACTATCAAAATTTAAAACTTGTGCATCAAGGGACATAATCAACAGAGTGGAAAGGTAATGTATAGAATGGGAGAAAATATTTGCACATAATGTATCTGATAAGGGCTTAATATCCAGAATACACAAAGAACTTCAATAACAAAAACAAAACCAAAAAAAACATATCACCCAATTTAAAAATAGGCAAAAGACTTGAATAGACATTTCTCCAAAGATGATACACAAATGGCCAACAAGCACATGAAAAGATGTGCATTATTTGCATTAGGGAAATGCGAATTGAAACCAAAATGAGATACCACTCACACCCACTACAATGACTGTAATCAAAAAGAAGATGGGGACTTCCCTGGTGGTCCAGCGGTTAAGACTCTGAGTCCCCACTGAAAGGGGCACCGGTTCGATCCCTGGTCGGGGAACTAAGATCCCGCACGCCCATGCAGTGCGGCCCCAAAAAAAGAGGGAAAAAGACACAAGTGTTGGCAAGGATGCAGAAAAATCGGAACACTTGTGCACTGTTGAATTGATGGGAATGTAAAATTATGCAGCTGCTATGGAAAACAGCATGGTAGTTACTCAAAAATTAAAAGAATTACCATGTTATGTAGCAATTCTACTTCTGGGTATATACCCAAAAGACGTGAAAGCAGGAACTCTAACATATTTGTACACTCACGTTCATAGCATATTTACTGATAGGCAATTTCAGTGTCTATCAGTTGATGAATGGATAAATAAAATATGTTATATACATAAAATGGAATATTATTCAGCCTTAAGGAAAAAAAAATTCTGACACATGCCACAACATATATGAATCTTGAGGATATTATGCAAAGTGAAATGAGCCAGTCACAAAAAGATAAATACTGCGTGATTCCACTTACTTGAGATACTGAGTGTGGTCAAATTCATAGACACAAAGTGGAAGGGGCGGGGAATGAGGAATTCTTGTTTAATACGTATAGAGTTTCACTTTTGTAGGATGAAAAAGAGTTCTAGAGATTGCACAACAATGTGAATGTACTTAACACTACTGAAATGTACACTTAAAAATGGTTAAGATGTCAAATTTTGTGTATTTTACCACAATTTAAAAAAGAAATCCATAGGTGTTGCTATGGAAACAGACAGGACCTAGGAACCAGGCTTCATGGTTATTATATTCTGCCAGGAGTGTAACATGTTTTACCCAAGGAGGACAAAGAGAACCGCATTCTTCTCTACGCATGCCAGAATTGTGATTACCAGCCAGAGAAGAAAAACGAGGCATCATCTACGTCAGCAAAATAACACAACTGACCCAGAACATCACTGACGTGTCCCAGGACCAGACGTTGCCGGGAACCGAGCACTACCGCTGCCAAAAGTGCGGCCACAAGGAGGCAGTGTTCTTCCAGTCGCACAGAGCCAGGGCTGAGGATGCCATGAACCTGCACTACCTGTGCAGGGCCCCACACTTTGGCCACCACTGGAGTGAGTGAACCCCTTCAGCCCCACATGTATAAATGCTGGGTTCCTGCGTGCAAAACAAACAAAAAGCAAAACCCGTAGCCTTTAGGTATTGCCCCCTATCTTCACATCACTCTGACCCACCCTACCCCTAAAGCAACTAGTAATCTACTTTTTTTTTTTTTAAATAGCTCTTTATTGGAGTATAATTGCTTCACAATACTGTGTTAGTTTCTGTTGTACAACAAAGTGAATCAGCCTTATGCATACACATGTCTTCATATCCCCTCCCTCTTAAGCCTCCCTTCCATCCTCCCTATCCCACCCCTCTAGGTCATCGTAAAGCACCATATAATCTACTTTTTATTACTATGACTTTGCCTATTCTAGACCTTTCATATTAATGGAAGCATATAATATGTGATATTTTATGACTGGTTTCTTTCATTTAGCATAATGTTGGAAGGTTCAGTCAAGTTATGTATCAGCTTCATTCATTCCTTTTTATGGCCAAATAATATTTCATTGCATGAATATACCACATTTTATTTATATGTGATTAGAGTAATGGGATTTTAGAGATTACACAAGCAACGAATATATATATACAAATTAGACTTCATCAAAATAGAAAACTTTTGTGCATTAAAGAATATCAAAGTGAAAAGACAATCTAAAGAATGAGAAAAGATAATTATGAGTCATATATCTGAGAAGGATCAAGTATCCAGAATATGTAAAGAATTCTTATAACCTAACAATAAATAGACAACTCTATTTTTTAAATGGACAAAGGACTTGAATAGACATTTCTCTAAATATCTGCAAATGGCCAAAAAGTACATGAAAAAGATGCTTGACATCATTAGTCATTAGGGAAATGAAAATTCAAACCACATTGAGATACCACCTTAAACTTACTAGGATGGGTTATGTAAGTTTTTAAAAATGGAAAATAAGTGTTGGATAGGGTGTGGAGAATTTGGAACAATGTGATTGCTGTAAAATAATGCAGCCACTATGAATGTAAAGTGATGCAGCCACTATGGAAAACAATTTATCAGTTTCTGAAAAGGTTAAACATAGAACTACCAAATGACTGAGCAATTCCAATCCTAGGTATATATCCAAAGGAACCGAAAGCAGGAACTCGAAAAGATATTTGTACATTAATGTTCATAGCAGCATAATTCGCATTAGCCAAAACGTGGAAACAATTCAAGTGTATATCGACAGATGAATGGGTAAACAAAATGTGGTATATACATATAATGGAATATTATTCAGCCATAAAAAAGAATAAAATTTTGATACAGTAAGAATGGACCTTGAAAATACTATGCTTAGTGAAATAAGCTAAATACAAAAGGACAAATATTGTATGATTCCACTTATATGAGGTAAATACAGACCTTATTCAGTTCCACTAGTTTTTATATGCAACTCATTTGTGTGTGTGTGTATAGTTTTATACAATTTTATCCCATGTGTAGATTTGTGTAACAACCACCACAATCAAGATACAGAACTGATTCATCACCACAGAGTTATGACTCCCTTTTGTTTCCACTTTATAGTCACACCCACACCTGCATCCTTATCCTCTGGCAACCACTAATCTGTTTTCCATCTCTACAATTTTATCAATTTTAGAATGTTATATAAATGGAATTATAAGGTATGTGACCTTTTGATACTGGCTTTTTTTCACTCAGCATAATGCCCTTGAGATCCACCCAAGTTGCCATGTGTATAAATAGTCTGTTCCTTGCTATTGTAGAGGGTTATTCCCACTGTAAGGATGTATCATAGTTTGTTTAATCATTCCCCCATTGAAAAATACTGGGCTGTTTCCAGTTTTTGGCTATACTAAATGATGCTGCTATGAATATTCATGAACATATTTTGTATGATCATACATTTTTATTGCCTTGGGATAAATGCCCAAGAGCTTGCTGGGTCATAAGACAAGTGTATATTTAGTTTTATAAGGAAGTACCATACTATTTTTCAGAGTGGGTACACCATTTTACATTCCCACCAACAATGCATGAGAGATCCAGTTTCTCTACATCCTCATCAGCATTTAGTATTATTAGCACAATTTTTACATTCGCCATTCCAACAGAGGTATAATAATACGATTGTGGTTTAAATTTGCATTTCCCTAATGGCTCACATCTTTTTGTGTGTTTATTTGACATCTGTGTGTCTTCTTTGATGAAATGTCTGTTCATGTCTTCCGCCCCTATTCTGACAGTCTAAACAAATTGGATTGTTTTTTTATTTGTTTTTTTTTTTTTTTACTGCTGAGTTTTGAAAGTTCTTTATGTATTATAGATACAACTCCTTTGTCAGATATGTGGGTTGCAAATGTTTTTTTCCCAGTCTAGAGCTTGTCTTTTCATCCTCTTAAACAGGGTCTTTTGCAGAACAAACTTAAAATTTTGGTGAAATCCAACTAACAATTTTTCTTTTATGGATTGTGTTTTTGGTGGCATATCTAAGAACGCTTCACTTAGTCCTAGCTCCTGAAGATTTTCTCCTCCATGTACTTCTAAAAATTTTATAGCTTTATGCTTTACATTTAAATCTTTTATCCGTTTTGAATTAATTTTTGTAAAAGGTTTAGATTGAGGTTCTTTTTTTTCCTATGCCCGTAGAATTGCTTCAGCACATTTTTTAAAAGCCTATCTTTCAGGCTTCCCTAGGGGTGCAGTGGTTAAGAATACACCTGCCAATGCAGGGGGCACAGGTTTGAGCCCTGGTCCAGGAAGATCCCACATGCCACGGAGCAACTAAGCCCGTGCACCACAACTACTGAGCCTGTGCTCTAGAGCCCGTGTGCCACAACTACTGAAGCCCGGGCACCCTAGAGCCCGTGCTCTGCAACAAGAGAAGCCACTGCAATGAGAAGCCCGTGCACCGCAACAAAAGTAGACCCCGCTCGCCACAACTAGAGAAAGCTGTGCACAGCAGCGAAGAACCAAAGCAGCCAAAAATTAATTAATTAATTATTTTTTCAAAAGCCTATCCTTCTATTGAATTACTTTTTTCAATTAACTTTTTTGGTGTGCAATAGTTTTTATTGTGGTAAAATACATAATACTGATCATTTTAACCATAAATGTACAATTCAGTGATAGACATTCTAGTTTCTGATGCAAATGTTTCTCTAGGCCCTAGAGTGTAGGGCACATTCTAAAGAGAGAAGTTTCTAAGTCAAAAAATATGTGAATCTTAAGCTTTACTAGATAAAGCCAAATTGTTTTCACAAGTATGTCAATCTTTCCCAAACCCAGTCATGAAGATAGTCTTTTATTTTATCTTCTAAAACTTTATAATTTTTCTATTCACAGTCAGATCTTGAATAAACCTGAAGTTGGTTTTACATATGATGTGAGGTAGAAGTTTATTTGTTTTTTTTTTTTCCATAAGTGCATACCCAATTGTCTGAGCATCATTTATTGAAAAGACCATTCTTTCCCTACTGAGAAATGACATGTGATACCTCTGTCATAAATGAAGAATCCATATATGTATGGGTTCTTTATTTTGTTCCACTGACCTGTTTGTTTATAGCCAAGCCAATAAAACACTGTCTTAAATTTTAATATCTGGAGAGGAAAGTCCTGTCATTTTATTTTTCTTCAGTATCACCTTGGCTAGTCTTAGCCTTTTGCATTTCCACATGAAATTTAGAATCAGATTGTAAAGATGCACAGGGGAAAGGGAGACTTGTTGGGGTTTTTGTTGATAACATTGAATCAATAGAGCAATTTGAGAGAAATTGGCATATTTACAATTTTGAGTCTCCAATCCCTAAATGTCTCTTCATTTATGTAGTCTTCAAGTCAAAGCCTTCTGATAAAGTTTTATAAGTTTCCCAATAGAGATTGTGTATATATTTTGTTTCTTGTTACTTTTTGATGTTATTATAAAAGATATCTTTTTCAAATGTCATTATTTTTGCTATTATATAAAATACAATTTTTGTATGTTGATTTTTGTAAAGCCACCTTTCTAAAACTCTTGATAATTCTAATAGTTTATGAAATTTCTTTTTAATTTTTTTATATACATAATCATATCATCTGTGAAACTGAGTTTTATTTCTGCCTTTACAATAATTATTCTGTTTCTTTCTTTTTCGTGCCTTAATGCACGAGATTAAACCTCCAGTACAGTGTTGATTAGAGATGGTGATAGGCAGGCACCTTTGTCTTGTTCTCACCTCAAAGTAAAGCTTTAAAGTTTCATGATTAAGTGTGATGTTTACTGAAGGTTTTGTGATGTCACTGTTGCTGTTGATATACCCTTTATGCAGTTAAGAAAAGTTCCCTTTTACTCTTAGTTTCTAAGAAATTTAACATGAGTGGATACTAAAGTTTTATCACATAGTTTATTTTATTTATCATGATGATCGTGTGATTTACACTTTTATCCGTTAGTGTGGTGAATTCTAGGAATTCATCCATTTAATCTAGGTTTTAAAATGTATTGGCATAAAATAGTTCATAATACTATTATATATGCTTATTATTTTTTCTACAATGTGAAGATATGTTCCTTTTATTGATCCTGACTTTGGCTATTTGAACTTATTCTTTTTTTTTCCTTGATCAGTTTAGCCAGGAGATTATTAGCATTTTAAAATAAAGGATCAAATTTTGGCTTCGCAGTTTTCCAGTTTACTAATCCTTGATTATATCTTTATTTTGTCTGTCCTACTATTTTTAGGTTTATTTTGCTGTTCTTTTTCCAACTTCTTGCGATGGTAGATATCTAGCTCAATTTTTAGTCTTCTTTTCTACTATGTACTTAAGGCTACATATTTCCTCTTTTTATTATTTATTTATTCGTTTGTTTGTTTGTTTGGCTGTACCGGGTCTTAGTTGCGGCACACGGGATCTTTGTTGCCGCTTGCGGGATCTTTGTTGTGGCATGCCGGATCTTTTAATTGTGGCATGCGAACTCTTAGTTGTGGCATGTGGGATCTAGTTCCCTGACCAGGGATCAAATCCAGGCCCCCTGCATTGGGAGCGTGGAGTCTTAGCCACTGGACCGCCAGGGAAGTCCCTATATATTTATTTCTAAGTAATATTTTTGTTATCATTTAGCTTTTCTACATGATGTTTTAAATATATATTATGTTTCTATATCATATTAATATATACCATATATTTGTCTTTTTTCTTTTGTGGTCAATAAGAAAAAGAGATCATTATTGTACTTCATAACAGAACTCAGTCCCAAGGTTACAGATTGGACTTGGAAAACAGATGAAATTTTTTTTTTTTTTAATTTTCTAAGTATTTCTTTTTTTTTTTTTTTTAATTTTTATTTATTTATTTATTTATTTATTTATTTATTTATTTATTTATTTATTTTTGGCTGTGTTGGGTCTTCGGTTCGTGCGAGGGCTTTCTCCAGTTGCGGCAAGCGGGGGCCACTCTTCATCGCGGTGCGGGGACCGCTCTTCATCACGGTGCGCGGGCCTTTCTCTATCGCGGCCCCTCCCGTTGCGGGGCACAGGCTCCAGACGCGCAGGCTCAGCAATTGTGGCTCACGGGCCCAGCTGCTCCGTGGCATGTGGGATCTTCCCAGACCAGGGCTCGAACCCGTGTCCCCTGCATTAGCAGGCAGATTCTCAACCACTGCGCCACCAGGGAAGCCCAGATGAAATTTTGAAGGTAGGTGTTTCCACAAATGAAGAATACCTGAGGGGCAAGAGATTGACTTGCAATACTGATATCTTTGCTCTTAAAATGTTCATATCTTCAGTTTCAAAGTTTATGAAAATGAACAATGAATAACATGTCAGACTGAGCCCAGGTAGGACCTATATAGCTGAGAGTAATTACACTCACAGCTGAAGAAAGTCAAGATGTTCAGGCTGAAAATGGTATAAATCCCAAGTGGCACAAATATATATATATATATATATATATATATATATATATATATATATATATATATATTCCAACCCTTTTAAAATATTTCACTAGAGGGAATTCCCTGGTGGTCCAGTGATTAAGACTCTGCACTTCCAGTGCAGGGGGCACGAGTTGGATCCCTGGTCAGGGAACTGAGATCCCACATGCCGTGGTGCAGCTACAAAAAAAAAAAAAAAAAATTCACTAGAAATATTTAACAAGGGCAAAAAAGTAATGAGGTAGAAAATTTTAATCACCACAGTAGCATTTCCTTGGAAAGAACCTCAGAATCCAGTCTGATGCTCAGATTTGCAAGTACACGAATTACCTTTACTGGAACTCAGCAAGATATTTAGACTTGCACTAACCAAATTCACAAGAGATTTTTTTCATAGCAGCTATTATCCAGTGTAACATGCACCATCCCAGAAGATCTTAATAGTTATTAACAAAATGTTAAGTTTATGTATCCATATACTTCAGTGTAAGCTGCTGAGGAGGAAAATTTTTTTCTCTACCCTGCTAGGTTTGTTAGCAAGACAGTAATAAGGAAGGGCTGGGGTTAAACCAGAGTATGCCATACCTTGCAGAAGTAGAATACTGTACCAGGCAATAACAGAAATTGTAACATGTGCTGGACAAGCTTAAGTTAAGAACCAGAGTGTGAATTTCAGAAACCTCTTTGTGTTCTCTTTACTGATGATTGGAAGGAAGGAGAACTATGGCCTCCTAGGTCTTCATGTGGAACAAAGAACAGGTCTCACTAATTAATGATTTTAAAAGATCAAAGAGGGCTTCCATGGTGGTGCAGTGGTTAAGAAACGCTCAGGGGACACGGGTTTGAGCCCTGGTCCAGGAAGATCCCACATGCCACGGAGCAAATGAGCCCATGCGCCACAACTACTGAGCCTGTGCTTCAGAGTCTACGAGCCACAACTACTGAGTCCCCATGCCACAACTACTGAAGCCCGTGTGCCTAGAGCCCATGCTCCGCAACAAGAGAAGCCACCGCAATGAGAAGCCTGCGCACCACAACAAAGAGTAGCCCCGGCTCGCTGCAATTAGAGAAAGCCTGCACACAGCAACAAAGACCCAATGGAGCCAAAAATAAATAATAAAATAAAATAAATAAATTTATTTTTAAAAAATCAAAGAATGCAGGAACTATTATTGGGCAAGAGAAGTAATCATAGCAGATAAAATAAATCAGTCACAAAACCTCCCACTTCCATATCAAAGTTAAAGACCAGCCATAAGCACATCCTTGAGCTGTTTTTGCAGAATCTAAACCCCCTTGAACACTCAACCACTAAACTGACTAGAGCTTAAGGATTGATTATGCTGACCTTTGCTGACCCTCTTGACTTCACTCAACTAGGTGCCTCGATTTTTTTAACCTAGAGTAAACTTTGCCTCATTTTAAGACTAAAATGTCCACCCCAAGGGCAGGGATTGCTACCATTTTTTAACATGCAAGTATGTTTGAACATGTTGTTGTGCTGCTCAACTAGAACTCCACCTCTACGTGGAAGAACACACTCACCCTTTCATGAATATGCATGCACCCTTAGCTTAACACTTCCCTGATCTTGCTGTGCTGGGAGACTGTTTTGAGAGCTATCTCCCTGTCTCCTTACTTGTCACAAGTAAAAAACACCTCTGCTTTGATCAAAAGTACTTGGCGTGTTCATTGGCTATGCACCCCAAGCCACGGATCCATTGAGTCTGGTAACAATTTCTGGCGACGCTGGTGGGTCCTGATCCGGGACTAGGGTGGCCGGCCACACTGGGGTGAAGCAGTAGGTGGGGGCAACTCCTCCAGGGCTTACTCACCTCCGGTACTGATCAGGCCGCCTGGGGTCTCTCGGTCGGTCAGAGGTCTGCTTGGTATCTACCAGCTCAGAGACTGCTCACAGGCTGATCTCTGTGGGTGGAGTGCCCACCTGAACAACTTTGTTCAGTGCCAGCAGACTTCAGAGGGTGAGTAGAATTCAGAACCAGTGCTATAATTAAGTGCAAGTGTTGGGATAATTTCACTTTTTGATTAAAGCAGAATTTCAGGAACGTGCAATTGGGGTTTCAGGTGGGACAAATTAAACCTTGGGTTTCTGTAACTCTGGGAGGTTGTGTTCTTCCCGCTCTGTGAGTGGGAACTTCGTTCCTACTGCTCTGGGGTGTTGCATTCCTCTTGTGGGAGACTAGAGACCTCTGGGTTTAGAAGCCATGTTTTCTGTGACTTGGGGAGGTTAAGTTCATTTTTTAATAAGAAACAAGCGACCTCTGGGTTCAGGGAATGCAGACCTGGATAGGGTCCCTATCAAGTTTCTGGGACACTGGAGACTGGGCAACTTGTCGCAGTTTTTTGGGGATCAACAGAAAACTTGCCATGACTTAGGAGTTCCCACCTGAGATCAGTTGGGCCAGATACTCAACCGCATCAGGTTTTTCTTTTCTTTTTCTTTTTTGGTTGCGTTGGGTCTTTCTCTAGTTGATGCGTGCGGGCTTTCTTTAGTTGCAGTGAGCAGGGGCTACTCTTCGTTGCGGTGCCCGGGCTTCTCGTTGCAGTGGCTTCTCTTGTTGTGGAGCATGGGCTCAAGGCATGCGGGCTTCAGTAGTTGTGGGGCGTAGGCTCAGTAGTTGTGGCTCGTAGGCTCTAGAGCACAGGCTCAGGAGTTGTGGCGCACGGGCTTAGTTGTTCTGTGGCATGTGGGATCTTCCCGGACCAGGGATCAAACCCGTGTCCCCTGCCTTGGCAGGCGGATTCTTAACCACTGCGCCACCAGGGAAGTCCCAGGTTTTTCAATCAGGAGGATGAGAGGTGGGAAACTATTTTCAGACTCGGGAGGAACAGACTCTGATGTCTGTAAATTGTATCAGTCAGCCCCTGAGAATGGCTGCTTCCCTGTGGTACATCAGAATGGGAAACATTTCTGTTCCCGAATGTAGTCTGTTGAGATGTATTACAAGTAATTGTAAATCTTTTGGATAACAACCCATGACAAAGAAACAAAGATAGTGATCTTCTGTAATGTTGTCTGGCCCCAATGCTCATTAGGAAGCCAAGACAAATGACCAGAGAATGGATATCCAAATCACAGTATCATCCCATAGTTAGTTCTTTACTGCAGAAGGTTAGAAAAATGGGTCAAGATGCCACATATACAGTGCTTTATGGCCCTTTGTAAAGTGACAGCAATCCAAAAGCCAGGAAGCATTGGGAAACTGATTCTGCCAATCATAAAGGGCCTATATATCAGAGGGCCCTGTAGATTCAGGACTTCCCATGGGACGGGCCCAACCTCTTGTACCACCCCCTTACCCGGCACCTCTTTTTTTTTTTTCTTTTGGCCACGCCACCACGCAGCTTGTGGGATCCTAGTTCCCTGACCAGGGATCGAACCCGTGCCCCCTGCAGTGGAAGCGCCAAGTCCTAACCACTGGACTGCCACGGAATTCCCTACCGGGTACCTCTTACCGGGTACCAACCCCTGACCCTGTTCCGCCTTCCCTGTCAGCACCACCTCCTGCAGAAGTGAAGAAGGACCTGACTGTTCCCTCTCAAGATTTTTGTCTGCCCCTTCCTCCTGGGCCCTGTTTCAGGGGGAACCACCTGAAGTGGGGCTAATTATCAACCTGAGGTTTCTGTTTGCCACCTCAGGCAGGTCCCTAATGGTGAGGGAGGCTTACAACCATCTATGTCCCCTTCTCTACCTCAGACCTCTATAATTGGAAGGAACATACTAGAAGCCTGAGAGAGGATCCAGAGAGATTCATAGATTTAATGAGTGGAATATTTACGACTCATAACTCTAATTGGGCAGATCTTCAGTCCCTCTCAACCTCCTTACAGCTGAGGAAGACCAGTGTCCTGTCGAAGGCTGGGGAAGAGGCAGATAAGCAGCACTTAACTCAGCCAACCACCAGATCTGGAGACCAGCAGCGGAAGCAGTCCCTGCCATTGACCCTACATGGGATCCTGTGTTTCAGTGAATAGGGCCTGGCTTGAGAATTACCGAAGTCTCCCACTTAAGGGGATAAAGGTTTCTTGCCGGAGACCCATTAATTGGGGAAAAGTCATAAATATTCAGCAAGAGGCTGAAAACCCATCAGCATTCCTAGAGAGGACTAGAAAATGTCTACAACAGTATACAACTCTTGATCTAGACACCCCTGAGAGTAACCCAGTGGTCAATACTTATTATATCTCAGAGTGCCCCCAACATATGAAGGAAGCTGCAGAAAGTAGCAATGGGCCCAAACACCCCAAATTCCCAGCTGGTAGATATTGCTTTTGGGGTGTTCAACAACCGAGCTATGGCTGAGGAAGAAAAGGGGGACAAGAAGCTGAAAAGGCAAGGCACCCTCCTGGCTGTTGCTCTCCAGTTCACCTCAGGTGAGCCATGGGCATCGGATGGACCAATGTGGGTGAGTAACACCGGCCCCCACCGAGGGACCAAAGTGGGGCCACCAGTGAAGTTGGGGCCCAATCAATGTGCTTTCTATAAGAAGGAAGGGCATTTGAAAAGGGAATGTCCTGACCATCCTCAGAGCAGGAGGGCCACAGAAATCCCAAAGCTCGTGATACCCCAAGTAGAGGAAGACTGACAGGGCCTTATAATCCTGATAATATATAATCCCAACCTCCCCCAAAGGAGCACCAGGTTGTCTTAGAACTAGAGGGGGAGAAAGTAGAATTTTTAATAGATACTGGAGTCACTTACTCAGTCTGGACCACCCTGAGAGGAAGACTGTCCAAACGGGAGTGTACTATTAAAGAGGTATTAGGCAACTTTACTAGGAGGTTATTTTTAGAACCATTGACATGCAAAATAGGACCCTGCACACTACTGGACTCCTTCCTATATGTCCCAGAGTGTCCCATCCCTCTGTTGGGATGGGACCTGCTCTCAAAGTTAAAAGCCTCTGTAAGTGTTGACCTAATGGAAAGGCATATCTCTCAGTGGGGAAAAACAGCTTTTACTAGCCCTGGGAGAGGATATAAGAAAGTCTGAGAACGTACTTGCCCATATCTTAGAGAAGGTGAACCCAGCTGTATGGGCTCAGGGTTGAGTCGGAAGAGCTAAAAACATACAGCTGATTAGGATCACCTTAAGGAATTCTGATCAATATCCTCGAGGAAAGCAGTATCCCCTTAAGCCTGAGGCAATCAAGGACGAGTTACATAGGACTGAGTGAACTGGTGAATATGGTTGTAATATTTATGTTTTTTGTCTGAAATATTACTGGCTTTTAATCTGTGTTTTCCAGATATAAGGAAACATTTCCACTTAAGCTAATTGTGATTGACAGCAACTTGGTAAATTATACCTATGTAAGCAGAATTGAAACACTTTTCTTTCTACCTAATCCCTCCAGAAACTGGAAACTCTTAGGTTCCCAGCAGCCTGTCAGGTGAACAAGGAAGGTCACCTCCCAACAGGTGCAGAAATCTCAAGGTATTTGGTGACTTCAAGAAGAGCAGAATTCATCCAAATCTGTAGGTATCATAGGCAGAATCTGTGGCAAGCTCTTGACGTGGATTTTCCGGCCTTGAGAGGCCTTTTAAAGAGTCAATCTGAGATTCCTTATGAAAAGTTCCAGCACAGCTAATTGAAAAGACCCTATATGATCAGTTAGACTTATGTAAATAATCAGGCCAAGTTTATTGAAATTACACTTATGTAGCAAACAAATTAGTCTTAATTTGGCTATACTGTTTTCCATAGTAGCTGTACCAACTTATATTCTCACTGAATGTAGGAGGGTTCCCAACTGTAAAGTTTAATTAAATTATTAAAAGTACACTCTAAGTTTGTTTCTAAAGCTTATCACAGCAATTTGTCTTTAGATGAAGATCAGATGCCCTATGACCTGCAACCAGGAGATTAGGCACCTGTCTTCCATCTAGATAAAAGGATCCTTACCGGGTACCCTTAACTAGCTCATGTGCAGTGAAACTGAAGGGAACTGACTCTTGAGTTCATATTTCGCACTTAAGAAAGGCCTCTGCGCTGGACTGGTCTATAGAAAGAACTGCTGACCCCAAACAACATCCACACCAGGATGAGAAGAAGACAGCAACAATGGTAGGCAGCTGACCCAAGAATCTGGACTAGGCCTGTAAGACCCATCCTACTAATTTAATTGAACTCTTTTTTTTTTTATAGTAATCTTTTATTTATTTATTTATTTATTTTATTTTTGGCTGTGTTGGGTCTTCGTTTCTGTGTGAGGGCTTTCTCCAGTTGTGGCAAGCGGGGGCCACTCTTCATCGCGGTGCGTGGGCCTCTCACTATCACAGCCTCTCTTTTATTTATTTATTTATTTATTTATTTATTTTAAACTTATTTATTTATTTATTTTTGGCTGTGTTGGGTCTTCGTTGCTGCGTGCAGGCTTTCTCTGATTGCGGCGAGCGGGGGCGATACTTCGTTGCAGTTTGCGGGCTTCTAATTGCGATGGCTTCTCTTTGTTGCGGAGCATGGGCTCTAGGCGCATGGGCTTCAGTAGTTATGGCACGCGGGCTCAGTAGTTGTGGCACATAGGCTTAGTTGCTCCGCAGCATGTGGGATCTTCCCAGACCAGGGCTCGAACCTGTGTCCCCTGAATTGGCAGGCAGATTCTTAACCACTGCGCCACCAGGGAAGCCCTAATCGAACTCTTTAACAAATGTTTGTAACTGCCTATTAGTATTGAAAGTTATTGTTTTATTTCTAACCATACTGGTGGCCCCAATGTTTAGAATGGAAAGAAAATTCTCTAGTGAAGTTGTCACAGAGCCTAACTACTCATGACATGTATCATTGCTTGCTTTAAGTCTACTGTTAAAAGTACATATACAAAAAAAAAAAAAGCACATATACAATGTTTGTGTAACAATTCAGTATAATTGATAAATGTATAGCCTATAAAAAGTTTTCCCATTAGCCTACCTCAGCTTGTTCTCTGTGGTCTGATTAGTTTTCCCCCAAAGTAGATAACTAGGCAAATATCTGTATAAACAAAAAGGAGACCTAGCACTGAGTGACATGATGGACCAGGGTGAGGCAGCAACCTCACTGGCACTGAAACACAAATATTTTGATCTAGACAAAGATTTGCAAACAAAAGGGGAAATGATAGAAGAAGTCTTCACACTGAAGTATGGGTAAGTCATTCTGGCTAATACATAATTAACCTGAACTTTATGCTGACCAGAACCGCCTGTTTTGTGACCTATCAAACATGTATCGTATATCTGCTTTGACCACTAAGGAGGGGAATCATTTGAAAATCCAAATGGAGTGGCTGTAGTTCAGGCATCCAAGGTGGAGCTGGATGGCCATTGTGAATGTGATTTTTATTCTTTTTTTTTTTTTTGCCTTGCCACGTGGCATGTGGGATCTTAGTTCCCCAACCAGGGATTGAACCTGTGCCCCCTGCAGTGGTAGTCTTAACCACTGGATCATCAGGGAAGTCACCCATTTTTATTCATTTTTGTTTGTTTGTTTTTGTTTTTTGGATGTGATTTTTAGACACATTCCTGTATTGCTGTATTTTCTGAACTGTGTCAAGGACACTCACTGGTTCTCAAGGTAGTGTCTGCTGGCAGTTGCCAGCTGGAGACCATCCTTGTGGTCTCCTCTTGTAGCTATTAAATTTTTTCTTATTTTGGAAATAGTAACAAATGAGACAGTTCAAGCCATAGCCTCCCAGCAGAAGACACTAGATTCTTTAGCCAGAGTAGTACTGGGCGATAAAATTGCTTTAGATTAGATTTTAACAGAAAAAGGAGACATATGTGTAGTGGCCAATAGCTCCTGTTATGTGTATGTTAATAACACATCAGAAGTTAAAACCTCCTTAAATAACATTAGGCAACTCGTTACCTGGCTACAACAAGTCTCCCTAGAAGTGACAGGTACAGACTGGTTTTCAGGCTTATTCTCCTGAATTCCTCAGAGAATGAGATCTACTTTTCAAGGTTTATAAAAGTTCAGGTTGTCACTCCTCCTTCTACTTCTAATTGGGACTATTACACTAAAATGGTGGACCAAGGAACTAACATCTTCATCATGCAAGACTAGGTTCCAAGACCTGGAACTTGGGAATATTTCCATCTTGGTGTCCATTCCCCAGCTGAGGCAGGACTACACCCCATTTTAGTAGGAAGTATCCAGAGTGGTTATTGCCCCATTCCCTCAAAGATTTTGGGAAAGTTAAAACAGGAGAGGAGATTGAAACTGAGTCCCCCTAAAACTGAGTTCCACTGCCAAGTTTATGATTAACCTCTCTATCCAAAACTATTCCCTTTCTTGTCGTGTCCCTGTTACCCTCAGGACTGAGGAGTATCAAAGAAATGGGGGGATTAAAACTGAGCAGGTTATGACATAGTATGAGTGTGTTTCGTGTTTGGTAATTGCAATCATTGTTGCTTTTGCTGTGGTCATCCATTTACAATGCTTGGTGTCAGTCTACTTATCTCTTGTAAAAATAAAATACAGTGTGTGTGTGTGTGTGTGTGTGAAAAAAAGAATCCATATATATATATATATATATATATATATATATATATACTTCTCCCCTACCTATTCTGGACAGTTTACTCAGAGGTACCGAGTGGCTGCGCAGGACCCTGTGAGGCCCTCCTAGGTACAAAATCCCCTTGAGTCCCCCATTTCTTATTTGTAGAAAAAGACTAGGCCTTCTCTGAATCCCAAACAGCAGACTCAAGCAGTTACTAATTAGGGGAATGCAGAAGCACAGGAAAAGCAGTCAAGAAACAATAATTCAGTGATAAAACAGAGTCCTAGTTCCTCCTCAAGGGATAACAATATGTTGAATATCTTTGAGTTGTTATGCAGAAACTAAGACCCCCTGCCCAGGTGGGAAATGGTGACTATGTGCTGACCACAAGTGTGTAGACCCCAGACTGATTAGTACCAGGTTGATGATTGAGATTTCTGAAACACCACCTTGTTACCTTACCACCAAGCAGTCAGAAGAAAGTCTATGACCTGATCATGCATGCTGCAACCCTTACCCCAAGTATTGCCTTTAGAAACACTTTCCTGAGGGACTTCCCTGGTGGTCCAGTGGTTAAGACTCTGCCCTTCCAGTGCAGGGGGTGTGAGTTTGATCCCTAGTTGGGGAACTAAGATCCCACATGCCAAAAAAAACAAAAAACAAAAAAAAACACACTTCCCTGTTTGGGTTTTTGAGCATAAGTTACCGGTTCTCCTTGCTTGGTGCCTTGCGATAAACACTGTTCCTTCCTTCACCACACCCCAGTGTCAGTAAATTGCCTTTGCTGCACAGCAGGCAAGTGGACCCTAGTTTGGTTTGGTAACAATAGTACCTCATATAAACAGATACATACATTTTAAATTCATAGGTATGTTAACCAAGGTTCAGCTGGGCTGTTTTCATGGGAAAACTGGATGCCTATGAGTTTACTGGCTGTGACATTGATTGAAATTCACATGACTGAATCTTAAGGAATCATAGCAAAACTGTATTCAGCTGAATCTTGGGGAAATATACTTGTAGAAAGGTGTTTTTATTTACAACGCATGTCTGCTGCCCAAGGACTCCTTCCATTTTGTCAGAGTACTAGGAAATTGAATTAGTAAGGAACAAATGAGATTGCTTGATATACATCACCTATATAGTATTCAGATTTTTTAAAAATGCTTAACCTGAATCTAATCATGAGGAAGTAAATAACCAAATCCGGATTCTCTGGACAACCGGCTTTAACTCTTTAAAAGTGTCAATGTTGTTGACCTAAAACACACTGCCAGATATTTTTCCAGCAAAAATGGATTTATTCTGGATCAGCAGAGAATTGCAGTTCAAGATTTGCAACCATGGTGGGCCACATGCAAGTCCCCACACTATAAGGGAAGGAGAACACATTTATAGAGAGGAAAAGGAAGCTGGGAGGGATGCAGTAAACAAGGAGTTCATGGCTTTTTGTTGGTTGAGTCCTTGCCAGGAAAGAAGAGGAGTCTTCTGCTTTTTGCTGGGCTCTGCTATCAATGCAAGGTTTGAGAGCTCCCCCTTCTGGTCTCCTGACTCTACTTAACTGAGTTTTCTGTTTATTAATTTTTTTAAATGTCATGAAATCAAAACAAAACAAAAAGGCAGGGGAATTCTCCTAGAACACAGGAGACTAAAGAGCCTTTGGAAAGGCAATGCCTGATCCCTGATTGAATTCTGTATTAAAAAAAAAAATTCATAAAGGATATTTTGGGGACTTGGAAATTTGATGCAATGTTAAATTTCTTGACTGTGATAATAGTATTATGTAGGAGAATGTCCTTATTAGGAAGTACATGTCTGCAAATTACTTTCAAATGGCTTTTTTAAAGTATATATGTGGGCGGGACTTCCCTGGCAGTCAAGCGGTTAATACTCCCCGCTTCCACTGTAGGGGTCGCAGGTTCCATCCCTGGTCTTCGAAATAAGATCCCGCATGCTGTGCGGTGCGGCCACAAATTTTAAAAATATATGTATATGTGGGTATGTGTATATATGCATGTGAGAGGAAACAGAGAAACAAATACAGCAACATGTGCACAGGTGTTCAAATGCACCGTTCTTTCAACATTTCTGTAGGCTTTTTTTTGTTTTGGCCGCCAAGCGGCATGCGAGATCTTAATTCCCCAACCAGGGATCCAACCCTGCCCCTGCAGTGGAAGTGCAGGAGTCTTAACCACTGGACCGCCAGGGAATTCCCAGGCTTTAATTTATTTTTATTTTTATTTCTTTTTTGAAGTATGGTTGATTTACATAGCCACTGTGTTATTCCTTTATTTATTTATTTATAGGCCACACTGTGCTGCATGCAAGAACCTAGTTCTCCAACCAGGGATTGAACCCATGCCCCCTGCATTGGGAGCTTGGAGTCTTAAACACTGGACCACCAGGGAAGTCCCTTCCCAGGCTTTAATTTTTTCAAAATGAAAAATTGCAAATGAAAAGAGGTTTGCTTGGTGGCCAACTAACTAGAGGTAGTATAGTTCTGAGAGAGGTTTCATCCAGGCTTTAGGGAAGCCTGATGAATCGCTTTTATTCCATAAGGAAGTATATCTTCCTGCAACTACTTCTGATGCCAAATTTTGTTTCTTTCCTCCCTAGACTATGCCAAATTCTTGCTGGTAATGTATCCCCATCCTTTAAAATTTTTCCAAAATGAAAAATTGTATTGTGTTCATTTTTTAAAATCAGACTTAAATCTGTATTATTTTTAGTTTTTGAGTGGGTAATACATTCATATGGCCCAAAATTCAAAAAGTACTGAAAGGAAAGTAAACATGTCTCTTTTAGTCTGCCCCCAGACACCCAGTTTCCCTTCTTGGAGACAACTAATGTTATCAGATTCTTGTCCATTGTTTCAAAGCTATCTTGAATACAAAAGCAAACATGTATGCAAGTAGGAATGAGTATGTAAATATATATTTCTTCTCTCCTTCTTTTTACACAAATAGCACAGCAATACACACTGTCCTTCACTTTGCCTTTTTCACTTAATGACATATCTTGATAGGTTCAGATCAATACATAAAGAGCTTCCAACCCATATTTTTCCTTTTTATTAAATCATAATCCACTGGATGGATGTACGATATCTCTCTTGATAAACATGTAGGTTGTTTATCACCTTTTGCTACGGCAAACTATGCTGAAACTTTGCGTGTGTGTAAGTTTATCTGCAGGATATTTTCCTAGAAATGGAGCTGTTGGGTCAAAGTCTAGTTGCATTTGTAACCTTAATAGATGTCACCAAATTGCCCTTTAAAGTAGTCAAATCAATCCTACTAGCAATGAGTGCCACAAACTTGCTAATACAGTGCATTCCAAACTTTTTGGTGGTATCTCAGTATGGTTTTAATTTATATTTCTCTCATTATGTATGAGGTTGAGCTTCTTTATATATGCTTTAGAGAAATTTTTATGTCCTTTTCTGGGTACTGTTGATAATCTTTGCCCACTTTTCTGAGTTATCTTTCTCATTGACTTGTAGAATGTCTTCAAATATAAAAGAACTCTTTGTGATATAGGTTGCCAAATTTCCCCCCAGTTTGTTGGTTTATTTGACTTTATGATGGGTTTTGCCATTTAGAAATTTAAAGATATATAGTGATGAAATAAAATTCGTATTTTAAGGCAAGACAAAAATTTAAACATAAAATTTTTCTCTGCCCTTTCGGGCCTCCTCCTTCCCCTCCAGTGTGCATTGTGCATCTGCATTATGTATTAACCAGACCTCCCCAACAGCAGAAATACCTGCTTAACCATAAAGATCAATTTTTCTTCTTCTGGCACCAGCCATATAATCCTTAGAAGAAATCATTCCTTTCCCAATCCTGTAAGGGATCATGATGAACCACTACCCACATTGTATGTGTAGACATCTTTGGTGAACTTAATGAATAGAGATTGGTCCAGAACAGACTGGGTCAGATGACCTGGGAAGATACTGGGAGATACTAATGGAAATTCTTAGCTTAAATATTTACTTACTTTATTAATGTTGCTAGCTATATTACTTGTATTCTGCCTATTTTACAAGGTTATTGTTTTTTGCACTACCAAATGTGTGACTAAGCCTTCAGTAAAATAATAATGACTAAAAAAAAAAATAATAATAATAATAATAATAATAATGACTAGGGAACTTGAAATGATTGACCAAATATATAGGTCTATAAGAGCAATGATTGTAATAGTGTTAACTCTAGATATGGGAAGAAGCCATTTCCTGGACCATAACAGACTAGTAAGACAGGCGGTCCAGAGGCTTTGGGCTACGGTTAATAGGGCTGAGTCCAGTAATAGCACAATGAGTGGCCTATTAATGAAATCCTTGCCTGACCTGAGAATGAGTATTCCTAGCGCTGTGGGACAAATTGGTCATGAAATGCCTCCCATCCTTGGTCAAAATTAAGACACAAAGGGAGGGTTTTGTAAGATAAAGAATGGTGGCCAGGGACTTCCCTGGTGGTCCAATGGTTAAGAATCTGTCTTGCAATGCAGGGTATGCCAGTTGGAGCCCTGGTTGGGGAACTAAGATCCCACATGCCGCAGGGCAACTAAGCCCGTGCACCACAACTAGAGAGCCCAAGTGCTGCAACTACAGAGCCCACACGCTCTCTGGAGCCCGCAGGCCACAACTAGAGAGAAGCCTGTGTACTACAATGAAGGGCCCACGCTCCACAATGAAAGATCTTGTGTACCACAGCTAAGAACCGACGCAGCCAAAAAGTAAATAAATGAATAAATAAATATTTAAAAAAAGAAAACAAGGGCTTCCCTGGTGGCGCAGTGGTTGAGAGTCTGCCTGCCGATGCAGGGGACACGGGTTCGAGCCCTGGTCTGGGAGGATCCCACATGCCGCGGAGCAACTGGGCCCGTGAGCCACAATTACTGAGCCTGCGCGTCTGGAGCCTGTGCTCCGCAACAAGAGAGGCTGCGATGGTGAGAGGCCTGCGCACTGCGATGAAGAGTGGTCCCCACTTGCCGCAACTAGAGAAAGCCCTCGCACAGAAACGAAGACTCAACACAGTCATAAATAAATAAATAAATAAATAAAAAGAATGTGAATTTCTAAAAAAAAAAAAAAAGAAAAAAAAGAAAACAAGAATGTTGGCCACCATCCAGTTCTATAAGATTCCAGTCGTTAGCAGTGCAGTCACTGACCTACAGTACACCCGAGAAAGGAATTCAGGGCGAAGAGCAGGATGAGGCATTTCCTGCTCTGGGAAAACTGGCAGAACTGGCCCTCAGATAGATATTTTCAGGAGAAAATTTTATGAACCCAGTTTCTTGCATCTTCCCATACTTAGAAAAGCATTAACACCATTAACTAAGATATCCATTCCTTTCAAATAGCAGTAACCTTCTACCAAGATGTGTGCTTGTTTGCACATACCCCTTTGTTAAAATCACATACATACTGGCCTCCCCCGTTACTTCTTTGGAACAGTCCTCAGAGCTTCTGAAAGACTGTCTCCTGGGTTATAATCTTCAGGTTAGCTCAAATAAAATTTTCTGTTTCTTTCTTAGACTGAATATTGATTAATTTTCCATCGACAATAGTCAAATGTTTCAATATTTTCCTTTATAGCTTTTGTAAGGCCCATGGTTTCTCTTAGAACTTTTATGGTTTGACACTTTATATCTTTGATTCATTTAGAAATTTATCCTAACATAAAGTATGAGATAAGGATCAAAATTAATTTTTTCAGATGGCTATGTGGTTATCCCAACACCATTTAATAAACCCTCTATATTTTTTCCCTCTGATTCAAAATTCCTCTTTTATCATATACTAAATTTCTCTGTGTATTCGTATCTATAACTGAGCATGGTAGGCAGAACAACAGCCCCCCAAAGATGTCCACATCCTTTAAAAAAAAAAATTATTTATTTATTTGGCTGCACAGGATCTTCGTTGTGGCATGCGAGATCTTTTAGTTGTGGCATGTGGGATCTAGTTCCCTGTCCAGGGATTGAACCCGGGCCCACTGCATTGGGAGTACGGAATCGTAACAACTGGACCATGAGGGAAGTCCCAAGATGTCCACATCCTAATTCCTGAAACCTGTGAATGTTACCTCACATGGCAGTAGGGACTTTGCAGATGTTTTGAAGGATCTTGACATGGGGAGAGTATCCTGGATTAGCTGGGTGGGCCCAGTGTAATCACAAGGATCCTTATAAGAGGAAGTCAGGATGTCAGAGTCAGAGAAGGAGATGTGATGAGGGAAGCCAAGGTCAAAGTGATTGTTGGCTTTGAAGATGGAGGAAGGAGCCTCAAGGCAAAGAATGCAGATGCCTCTAAAAACTGGAAAAAGCAAGGAAATAGACTCTCTCCTAGGACCTCCAGAAGGAACACAATTCTGCCAACACCTTGATTTTAGCTCAGTGAAACTCAGAATTTAGGATTTCTGACTTCCAGAATTGTAAGATAATACATCTTTGTTGTTTTAAGCCACTAGATTTATGGTAATTTGTTACTAGCAGTGATAGGAAACTATGACACTGGGATAACTAGGCTGTGCCATTGACCTACCTTTTTAGCACAAGTACATTTTAATTATTGTAGTTTTATAATTTGTTTTAATAGCTGGTCAGTTCAGGCCCTTTTATTTCAGGATTTTCATGGCTCTCCTTGCTTATTTTACCATATAAACGTGAGAACTAGCTTGTTCAGTTCCAAAATAAAAACCTTGTTGGTATTTTTACTGAGATCATGTTGTATTAAATTTAAAGATCAACTAATGGAGGACTGCTACCTTTAAGATGTTGAGTCTTGGACTTCCCTGGTGGCTCAGTGATTAAGAATCCCCCTGCCAATGCAGGGAACACAGGTTCGAGCCCTGCTCTGGGAAGATCCCACATGCCGCGGAACAACTAAGCCTGTGTGCCACAACTACTGAGCCTGCGCTCTAGAGTCCACGAGCCACAACTACTGAGCCTGCGTGCCACAACTACTGAAGCCCGCGTGCCTAGAGCCTGTGCTCTGCAACGAGAAGCCACTGCAATGAGAAGCCCGTGCACCGCAACCAAGAGTAGCCCCCACTCACCACAACTAGAGAAAGCCTGCGCACAGCAACGAAGACCCAGTGCAGCCAAATAATTAATTAATTAATTAATTAAATTTTTTTAAAAAGATGTTGAGTCTTCCATTACAAGCAGATAGTATGCTTTTCTGTTTTGTGTCGTTCTTTAATATCTTTTTTTTAAAATTTATTTTTGGCTGCATTGGGTCTTTGTTGCTGTGCACAGGCTTTCTCTGGTTGAGGCGAGCAGGGGCTACTCTTCGTTGCAGTGCGCAGCCTTCGCCTTGCAGCGGCTTCTCTTGTTGCGGAGCACAGGCTCTAGGTGTGCAGGCTTCAGTAGTTGTGGCACGCGGGCTCAGTAGTTGTGGCGCACGGGCTTAGTTGCTCCGCGGCATGTGGGATCTTCCCCGGCCAGGGCTCGAACCTGTGTCCCCTGCATTGGCAGGCAGATTCTTAACCACTGAGCCACCAAGGAAGGCCTTTCTTTAATATCTTAAAGTTTCCTTTGATGTATACTTTTCTCATTAAGTTTATCCTGAGACATTTTATATTTTTGTTACAATTTAAAACTATCATCATAGGGCTTCCCTGGTGGCGCAGTGGTTAAGAATCCGCCTGCCAATGCAGGGGACACAGGTTCGAGCCCTGGTCCGGGAAGATCCCACATGCCGCGGAGCAACTAAGCCCGTGCGCCACAACCACTGAGCCTGTGCTCTAGAGCCCGTGAGCCACAACTCCTGAAGCCCGCGTGCCTAGAGCCAGTGCTCCGCAACAAGAGAAGCCACCTCAGTGAGAAGCCCATGCACCACAACGAAGAGTAGACCCCGCTTGCCACAACTAGAGAAAGCCCACGCACAGCAACAAGGACCCAGTACATCCAAAAATAAAATAAAATAAATACATTAAAAAAAAGAATTAAAAAAAACTATCATCATAAAATCAAAACAAATTTGTACAAAAAGTTCAAACCATACACAAAAGAATGCAGATGAAGACAAAGTCATCCAAAAATCTTACTAGAGAGCATCCTTCCACATACTAGTTTCTCTTAGCCATAAAGGAGGGCAGTGTCTGTTGGGTAGGCAACCGACAGCGATTGCCACAAATCCCATTGGGATTTCTATTAGGAATTCACTGATTTTGGAGAATTTTCAACTTTATAACATTGAGCTCTTCTGCAAACATAGTTTTAGAGATCTCTCCATGCAGGTCCTGAATATTTCTTAAAGTTTATTCGTAGACATTTATGGGTTTTGTTGCTACTTTGAATGGGATCTTTTTTCTATTACATTATCTAGTTATTGTTAGCACTTAATAAAGCTCTGATCTTTTTATATTTTGTAATTAGCTACACTAATGTACTTATTGTCCCTTAAACTATCCAGGTATATAATCATATCTGTAAATCTTTTCCAAGATTTGCATCTTTTATTATTTGTTTTTTATCTTTTATTATTTCATTCTTTTGTTATAGCACTTAGTAGCACTTTTTGCACAATAGTAAGTAATAGTGGCAATAGATAATTTTGTTCTTGATTTTTTATTTATTTATTTATTTATGGCTGTGTTGGGTCTTCATTTCTGTGCGAGGGCTTTCTCTAGTTGCGGCGAGTGGGGGCCACTCTTCATCGCGGTGCGCGGGCTTCTCATTATCATGGCCTCTCTTGTTGCGGAGCACAGGCTCCAGACGCTCAGGCTCAGTAATTGTGGCTCACGGGCCTAGTTGCTCCGCGGCATGATGGGATCTTCCCAGACCAGGGCTCGAACCCGTGTCCCCTGCATTGGCAGGCAGATTCTCAACCACTGCGCCACCAGGGAAGCCCTGTTCTTGATTTTAATGAAAGTGTTTCTAACATTTCATTAGCAAAGAGATGATGGCAGCTTGTCTGGGATATCTGTATCTATATATTACTGATGATGTTAAGCAAATATCTAATTCCTTTTTACCGTTTTTTCCCCTTAATCAGGAATTTATGTTGAATTTTATTGGATATGTAGGGGAGCAAAACTTGGCACACCAAAATGTCTCTTTGGTTTGTGGGTTATTTCGAGTTGAAAACAATCAAGGCCCAATCAAGGTCAGGAAATAACTTTGACCTTCCCCCTAATTGCCTAAAACAAGTCCACCCTGTGTTCCATTGTCTCTGCATGGCCAAACATTTATTTGCCAAACGTTTGCTTTTCCATCTGCTTGTGAATTGCCTTCCTCTCTTCTGAAGTCCTAAACCACTACCCCCAACATCCTCTTTTGTCCTTACTAAAGACAGTATTTAAGGTGAGGGTTCCTGCTGTTTTGAGGAGTAACTCAGGTTTCCTGGGTCACTCCCAGGTATATATGTTATTAAAATTTTGTTTGATTTTGTCTTACATCAATTTAATTCTTAGATCAGGCAGAAGAACTTAGGAGGGTAGAGGAAAATTTCTTCCTCCCTGACAGATGCTTTTCCAAAATGATGAAATTAACCATTTGTTTTTTCTCCTTGACCTATTAATATAGCCAATTATAAACTGACTTCCTAATATTGAATTGTCCTTGCACTACTCAAATAGATCACTTGGATGTGACATGGGGTTTCCCTTTCTGGATTTCCCTTTCTATACTCCAGGGTGACTATACTGATGAGATCACTTTTTCTTGAGACGAATTATCAAATTTCTGCTGATTAAGTTTTGGTCTTATTAGAAGGTGCCTCCTTGAGATTTCAGATAGGTCACTTACATTGTAACTTAGGATATATTCAAAACTTTTCAATTACACATTTATAAATATTCTCATGGATTGCTAATTTAACTGTTATCAAGAAATCTATTTTGTCTCATTTCTGACTTCTTAGTGGGTTGTCTTGGAGGAAAAGACGTATTTGTTTAAGCAGAAAAAAATGGAAGATCATTGGAACATAGGGGTATCTCACGGACCTCAAGAGCATTAAATGCTGCTGGGCCCCTGAGAAATTGGAAAGATCTGGAAAGCAGTCAGAATTCAAAACTGTTTCTTTCTGTATGACTCTCTCCCACTTTCTTAGTCTCTCAACTTCTTAATCTTTCTGCAGATGGGGTTTCTCTGGTTTGACATCCACACAGCCAAAGGAATTCCATTTTAATGAAAGGTCAAAGTCATGTATCTTCACTCAGCCAAGAGGGGCTGTGGGTTTGCAGGTGCTCTCAGGAGGAAAGTATGTGAAGAATAGGAGGTGAAGGTGCGTATCTCTGGTATGGAAGGCAGTTCACTATTATCCCCAGGTATCATCTATAACCACTAAGTTAGGTTGATTCTACCTCCAGAATGCTTCCTGAATCTTTTCTGTCACTGCTCTAGCTCAGGCCTTCCTCTCTTGCCTGAAATATTGCAAGAGCTTCCTAACAGTTTCTGTAGTCTTTACTCTCACTCTCCTGAAATCTATCCTTCAATGCCACAAGGTAACAGTGTGAGGATTAAATAAAAACTTTATGAATTTTTTTTTTAATAGCTACTTTATTTATTTATTTATTTATTTTTGGCTGTGTTGGGTCTTCGGTTCGTGCGAGCGCTTTCTCTAGTTGCGGCAAGTGGGGGCCACTCTTCATCGCGGTGCGGGGACAGCTCTTCATCGCGGTGCACGGGCCTTTCACTATCGCGGCCCCTCCCGTTGCGGGGCACAGGCTCCAGACGCGCAGGCTCAGTAGTTGTGGCTCACGGGCCCAGCTGCTCCGCGGCATGTGGGATCCTCCCAGACTAGGGCTCGAACCCGTGTCCCCTGCATTAGCAGGCAGATTCTCAACCACTGCGCCACCAGGGAAGCCCCAAACTTTACGAATTTTAAAGCACTCCACAAATATAAAGTGGTGGGTAACAAAAAACAGGTCTAAGCACATGACTCATCAGGTTAAAAACTTTCAGTAATTTCCCCATTACCTAAAGAATAAAGGCTAAAGCTCTATAATGGTCTTAAGCCTCTTCATAGCCTGAAATAAACGAAATTTAACAGTCTCAGCACCTGTTACGACACTTCTCCTGCCTCATCAGACAACAGTATTCCTTGACCACACTGTTAATTTCCATACCCATGCTGCTCTACCCGCTTATACTGTTTTCCATCTCCTCTTCTTCGCCCAGGAAACCCTACCCAACCTTTAAAACCGAAATCAACTTTTAACCACGATAAGATTTACATTCTCAAAATCAATGTCTCCTTCCTCTGGAGTCCCGCAAATCTCCAGTGAAGTACCACAGCTTTACTAATATTTCAGTCCTTTCTTCCTCTCCTCCATTAGCTGTATGTTCCAGTTTCATCCATCTACTCGAGCGTCCTCAGCTCCACCACCTACAAGGGCCTAGAAAGCCCCTGGCTCCAGAATTTGACTGAGTTGGAGATTCAAAGCAACCTGAAGGGCCAAATATCCTACTTTAGATGCTTAAGAAACAAATCAAGAGTTCCGAAAAGCCTAGCTATTCCCTACAGGTGGTGAGGAACTAAAGCTGCGTCGCCCTCCCGCGGTGCATACTGGGAGATGTAGTCTCGGGCCGGCCCACTACCTCTTGGGAGTTGTAGTCCCCGATCTGGTAAAGGGAAAAAGGACGTAACTTCCAAATTTTGAATTAGTCCTAAGGGAGAAAAACAAGAGGGGGAACCCAAAACATCCTGCGAAGTCAAGTTCTTTCGGCCTATCTCGGCCTCACGAGTAGCCGAAGGGGCGGGGAGGCGGACCCGAGAAGGGCGGGGAGACGTTACGTTGACGCAGGCGTGACCCTGCCCAATAGGATTTGGCGGGATTTCCGAAAGCGGCAGATGGAGTGGACGCTGCCGCCTGAGACCGAGGCCTGAAGACAGTTGAGACGCCCTCCAGGAGCGCAGTTAGGAGCTGAAACTCGCCTGGGTTACGTGCAGAAGGCCGGAGCAAGGGCATAGAGAAGTGGGGCGCAGGAAAGGGGGTCTGCAGTCCGTCCGGGGTCGGCCGCGCGCGGGTCCGGCGGACTGTAGTCGGAGCGTGCAGCCCGCCGGGGCGAGTTACGCTGCAGGCGGAGGTGAGTGTGAGGCGCAGACCCGGCCCCTTCCCACCGCGTAAACCGGACCTGTACCCAGACCCAGACTTGGGCCCCAGCTCCCTCAGCGGGCTTAGGGGCCCCTCCATGCCAAGTGAAAAACTCGGATATGACGGGGCGGGGCGGAGCAGGGTTGTGCCCGGGCTCGTCTGACCCTCGGAGCTCATTGTGGCGAAAATAGAAGCGCATTCTAGAGCTGGGAGGAACCTTACTGGCCTTCACTTGCAACATCCACTTTATGGGTGTGGGCGAGGAAGCCCAAGATCCAGAGAGGTGTAGTGACTTAAAAGTCGCAGCTCTTAAGCCAGAGCCAGGGTTTCCGGATTTCTGGTCAGTGCCCTTTCCATTACACAAAGTTTGGCTTACAAAGTACCCACCTCCAGTTGCCAGTAAGGTATTTGCGTTTTTTAATGCGGAAGACCGTTCAAGCGATGCCTAGGGAATGATTTCTACTGAGATTTGTTTTTTCTTAAACTTCTGAAGTGAAGTGTAATATACAAATAGAAAAATGCACAGATAAAAGTGTTTACAGCTCCATGAACCATTACAAAATGAATATATCTGTGTAATCACCACTCAGGTCAAGAAATAGAATGCTGTCAGCAGCCCAGCTGCTGCTTGTGCCCCCTTCTCTAATACTCTCCCTTCTCCCCAGAGGTAACCACAGTGTTGACTACTAACACCATTGTCTAATTTTGCCCGTTTTTGAATTTTGTATAAAGGAAGACTATATATTTTTGTGTCTGCCTTTGCTCAACATTTTGTCTGCAGGTTTGTAAATGTCTTTGCATTTAGCAGTTCTTTCTTGTTCCTATGTTGTATTCCTTATTCATTATACCTGTGGCAGATATCGGGATTGTTTCTAGTTTTAACTTGTATGAGAAAGGCTGCTGAGAATATTCCTGCATACATTTTGGTGCACACGTGTATGCTTTTCAGTGGGTTAATAATACAGAGTAGTGAAATTCCTGGGTCATAGCATTTGCCTATCTTCACCTTTCATATTTAATACTAGTTTTCTAAAGTTGTCCAATTTACACTCAAACCAGCAGTGAACGAGTGTTTAGTTGTTCCACACGTTTGCTAATACTTAGTATTGTCAATCTTTTAAATTTTGTTACCTTGTGGTTTTAATTTTTTTTTCTTTTTCTTTTTTTTTTTTAATTTATTAATTTATTTATTTATATTTGGCTGTGTTGGGTCTTCGTTTCTGTGCGAGGGCTTTCTCCAGTTGCGGCAAGCGGGAGGCCACTCTTCATCGCAGTGCGCGGGCCTCTCACTGTCGCGGCCTCTCGTTGCGGAGCACAGGCTCCAGACGCGCAGGCTCAGTAGTTGTGGCTCACGGGCTTAGTTGCTCCGCGTCATGTGGGATCTTCCCAGACCAGGGCTCGAACCCGTGTCCCCTGCATTAGCAGGCAGATTCTCAACCACTGCGCCACCAGGGAAGCCCTGTGGTTTTAATTTTAATTTTCCTGATCATTAATGAAGTTGAGCATTTGTTGATATGTTTATTAGCCATTTGGTATCTTCTGTTGTGCAGTGCTTGTTCAGATCTCTTGCCTATTTTTCTATTGGGTTGTCTGTCTGTCTTGCTGATTTGAAGGAATTCTTTATATATTCTGGTTACCAGTTATATTTGTGGTAAATGTTTTCTCCCCTCACTGTCATTTGACTTCATTCTCACAATGGTGTCTTTTGATGAATAGAAGTTCTAAATTTAAATACAGTCTAGTTTTTCAGTCTTTTGCTTTTTGGTTATTGCTATATGAATACAGTTCAAGCCATCTTTTTCATAAATTATGAAGGAAGACACTTAAATTTAAGTTGCCTTCAGGTGATTCTGATATTTGGAATTATCATAAACTCACATTATGCTAAACGTGCTATCTAAGAGCTACACCTGAACCAATCAAGAACAAATGGTTATCTTCTGTCAAGTCTCTAAGAATGGAGATTTCTTTTTTCTTTTTTTAATTTTATTTATTTATTTTTGGCTGCGTTGGGTCTTTGTTGCCGCGCCCAGCCTTTCTCTAGTTGTAGCGAGCGGGGGCTACTCTTCATTGTAGTGTGTGGGCTTCTCACTGTTTTGGCTTCTCGTTGCGGAACACGGGCTCTAAGTGCGCAGGCTTCAGTAGTTGTGGCACACGTGCTTTGTTGCTCTGTGGAGTGTGGGATCTTCCCGGACCAGGGCTTGAACCCGTGTCCCCTGCATTGGCAGGCAGATTCTTAACCATTGCGCCTCCAGAGAAGCCCTTATCTGTTGTCTTTTGAGTTAAATTTATCTTGCTTGTTAAATTGTCCAGATTGTTTTGGTGTGATTTAAGTATATTTATTCTTGTGGCCATCAAGACTTGTTTGCTTTTACTAATACCTCATAATAGAAATCTTTTTGTTCTTCATTCTTTTCAACCTGAGCAGTCTTAACTCTATCAAAATAATCTGACTTTTGGTATAGGCCTTATATTTATATGGAATATTTCAAACTGAGCAAGGTAATTCCATGTTATTTATTCATTTGTGCATTCAGTGAGGTCTGGAGTTGATTAAAATGGTGATCTTTATGGGACTTCCCTCGTGGTCCAGTGGTTAAGACTCGCACTTTTAATGCAGGGAGTGCGGGTTCGATCCCTCGTTGGGGAACTAAGATCCCACATGCTGCACAGCCCCCCCCCAAAAAATGGTGATCTTTAAATTTCATACACTTCTATTAGAAGCAAACTGTGTGACTACAAGCCGTCCTTGCCTAAGGTGGGGATACTTCTCTCATCTCAGTCCATTGTTTCTCTATCAGGAATGGAGGCTTATGGCAATTATTCTGTACCTTTATTTCACTCCTGTCCCACCACCCCAAAACCCTGCTTTCTGGAAGGGAACGATGGAACTGAAACAGTTTAACCTTTCATCGATTTTTTTTTTTTTTTTTAAGTAGAGTCCTGGAAAGTCTGCATTCACTTGCTAAATATTTACCAAACACCTAAGATTTACCTAAGATTTATAATGTATCATGAGGTGTATACAAATAAATGAGACTTGGCCCCTATCCTTAAGAAATATGAATCAGGGGAACAGAGGGATATAGTTGATCTAGTTAAGCTGTTCATCTTTTTTTTTTTTTTTAATTTTATTTTTTGGCTGCGTTGGGTCTTCGTTGCTGCACGCGGGCTTCTCTTGTTGCAGAGCGCGGGCTTCTCTTGTTGCGGAGCACGGGCTCTAGGTGTGTGGCCTTCAGTAGTTGCGGCGCGCAGGCTCCAGGGCACCCGGGCTACGGTAGTTGTGGTGACAGGCTTAGTTGCTTCATGGCATGTGGGATGTTCCTGGACCAGGGATGGAACCCGTGTCCCCTGCATTGGCAGGCGGTTTCTTAACCACTGCACCACCAGGGGAGTCCAAGCTGTTCTACTTTAAGAAGCAAGATATTCCTGGCTCCTCCTAAAGTCTTTCTGATACAACTATCTAGGTGGAAGGGAAGGCTGGTGAGAGATTTTTTTTATTTTTCCTGCCATGGGTATGTCAGTGATTAAGCCAAAAGCCTGGCAAGTAATTCTTTAAGAGATTTATTGTAAAACTGTGTTTGCAGCTCTGTACTTTCTCTAGTGTTCTTCCTGATGGCCATCTGTACTTTTCAGTATTGAGCCCTAACTAATGGCTATGCAGATGCAGCTTGAAGCAAATGCAGATACTTCAGTGGAAGAAGAGAGCTTTGGCCCACAACCTATTTCTCGATTAGAGGTATGTGCTTGGTTGCTGATTTTAGAATTATAATGCTGGACAAGATTGTTCTACCTATTGGGAGAAATCACAACCTTTACATAAACCATTGGTTTACTACCTAAGGTCAAAATCCAAATTAGAGTTTTCAGGAGGGTTGTCAAGGATTCTGTGGAAAGGCTTAAGACAGTTGCTAAACATGTCTGGCCAGATCTCTTTTTTTGTCAATAATTCTTCTACTACATTATCATTTTTCTTTCTTAGAGCTGGATGTCAGAAACTAAGAAGCCCTACGATCCCATGGTAGAGTCTCTGCTGTTTGTACTAAGTATGAAATTATTGTCCAGGGAATTACAATGGCCTGGGCCAGCTATGCAGGAAGGGGAGAGGAACAATGTCTCTCCACTGACCTCGATCTGTGCTGAGGTTACTAGGAAGACAGCTGTCATAGGCAGAGAGAAGGGCTTGGGGTTACGTTGTAAGAGTTCAAGACTCTGCACAAGAACATCAAGCACCAGAGCTGGGGCCTTGCACTGTTTCTGTGCATTGTACAGAGGCCCCAGAGTGAGTGCAGTTGACTTGGGCTGAAAGAAGCAGGAGAAAATGCTGAGAAATCCTTCATTCTTCTGTCTCTTTATGCATATTCCTCCCGTTGGCCCCTAAGCTTCCACTCTCTGGAAGTTACTTAAACCGGTTTGTGATAAACATTGGAAAATTCAGAGTCATAACTTTCGGTTTCAGTGAGCATCCTTATACCCACACATGTGTATTGCTTTTTGCTTAAATATTAATAACAGACCGGTTTCTATGGGCAGGTACTATTCTCTCCACTCTCCCAAACCTTCCCTGACCCCCAAATGCATACACATCCCCCTACTAGTTCATGCTGTCCTAGAAGTCATGGTTTTGGTGGCTAATAAAATCAAAGCTGACTTTGTATATAGGGAGAAAGAAGTACCTTTGGGTGGTTTGTTTTTGAGCAGTGGTATATAAATCCCTGACCAAAAGTTGTTTTCTCCATCTTTAATATCAGTTGTTAAAACAGAGCTTTCCAGTTATTGTGCTACAAAAAGGTTATGCTAAGATATGCTCACCTTAGCTCTGGGGCAGTCTTAGCTGTTTACCCCAGCTTAGTGTAAAACATATTTTTTTATGTGTGCTTGATGTGGAAAACTTTGGGAAATGTTTAAAGTGGGCTTTTAGGGCCCAGGGTCTCAAAGTTCATTTAGAATCCTAGTCATAAAAGGTTTAGAGTTACAGGTTTAATCCAATTCATGACAAGAGTCTATTTTAATATACATAGTGCTAGTTTAAAACTACTGGTTTTGCTCTCCAGAAAGTGGGCATAGAGGGAACCTACCTCAACAAATAAAGGCCATATAAGACAAACCCACAGCAAACATCATTCTCAATGGTGAAAAACTGAAACCATTTCCTCTAAGATCAGGAACAAGACAAGGATGTCCACTCTTGCCACTATTATTCAACTTTTGGAAGTCCTAGCCACGGCAGTCAGAGAAGAAAAAGAAATAAAAGGAAGACAAATTGGAAAAGAAGAAGTAAAACTCACTGTTTGCAGATGAAATGATACTGTACATAGAGAATCCTAAAGATGCCACCAGAAAACTACTAGAGCTAATCAATGAATTTGGTAAAGTTGCAGGATACAAAAGTTATGCACAGAAATCTCTTGCATTCCTATACACTAACAATGAAAGATCAGAAAGAGAAATTAAGGAAACACTCCCATTCACCATTGCAACAAAAAGAATAAAATACCTAGGAATAAACCTACCTAAGGAGGTAAAAAGACCTCTACTCAGAAAGACACTGATGAAAGAAATCAAAGATGACACAAACAGATGGAGAGACATATCATGTTCTTTGATTGGAAGAATCAATATTGTGAAAATGACTCTACTACCCAAAGTAATCTACAGATTCAATGCAATCCCTATCAAATTACCAGTGGCATTTTTTACAGAACTAGAACAAAAAATCTTAAAATTTGTATGGAGACACAAAAGACCCCGAATAGCCAAAGCAGTCTTGAGGGAAAAAAATGGAGCTGGAGAAATCAGACTCCCTGACTTCAGACTATACTACAAAGCTACAGTAATCAAGACAATATGGTACTGGCACAAAAACAGAAATATAGATCAATGGAACAGGATAGAAAGCCCAGAGATAAACCCACGCACCTGTGGTCAACTAATCTATGACAAAGGAGGCAAGGATATACAGTGGAGAAAAGACAGCCTCTTCAATAAGTGGTGCTGGGAAAACTGGACAACTACATGTAAAAGAATGAAATTAGAACACTCCCTAACACCATACACAAAAATAAACTCAAAATGGATTAGAGACCTAAATGTAAGACTGGACACTATAAAAAGCTCTTAGAGGAAAACATAGGAAGAACACTCTTTGACATAAATAACAGCAAGATCTTTTTTGATCCACCTCCTAGAGTAATAGAAGTAAAAACAAAAATAAACAATTGGGACCTAATGAAACTTAAAAGCTTTTGCAAAGCAAAGGAAGCTACAAACAAGACGAAAAGACACCCCTCAAAATGGGAGAAAATATTTGCAAACGAATCAACGGACAAAGGATTAATCTCCAAAATATATAAACAGCTCATGCAGCTCAATATTAAAAAAAAACAAACAACCCAATCCAAAAATGGGCAGAAGACCTAAATAGACATTTCTCCAAAGAAGACATACAGATGGCCAAGCACATGAAAAGCTGCTCAACATCACTAATTATTAGAAAAATGCAAATCAAAACTACAATGCGGTATCACCTCGCACTGGTTAGAATAGGCATCATCAGAAAATCTACAAACAACAAATGCTGGAGAGGGTGTGGAGAAAAGGGAAGCCTCTTGCACTGTTGATGGGAATGTAAATTGATACAGCCACTATGGAGAACAGTATGGAGGTTCCTTAAAAAAGTAAGAATAGAATTACCATAGGACCCAGCAATCCCACTACTGAGCATAAACCCAGAGAAAACCATAATTCAAAAAGACACATGCACCCCAAAGTTCATTGCAGCACTATTTACAATAGTCAGGTCATGGAAGCAACCTAAATGCCCATCGACAGATGAATGGATAAAGAAGATGTGGGGACTTCCCTGGTGGCACAGTGGTTAGGAATCTGCCTGCCAATGCAGGGGACACGGATTCGAGCCCTGGTCCGGGAAGATCCCACATGCCATGGAGCAACTGAGCCCGTGTGCCACAACTGCTGAGCCCGTGTGCCACAACTACTGAAGCCCACATGCCTAGAGCCTGTACTCCACAACAAAAGAAGCCACCGCAATGAGGAGCCTACGCACCACAACGAAGAGTAGCCCCCGCTCGCTGCAACCAGAGAAAAGCCCACGCACAGCAACGAAGACCCAATGCAGTCAAAGATAAAATTAAAAGAATTTTTTTTTAATTTAAAAAAAAGAAAAAGAAGATATGGTACATATATACAATGGAATATTACTCAGCCATAAAAAGGAACGAAATTGGGTCATTTGTAGAGACATGGATGGATCCTAGAGACTGTCATACAGGTGTAGAGAACAAACATGGACACCAAGGGGGGAAAGTGGTGGTGGTGGTGGTGGGATGAATTGGGAGATTGGGATGGACATATATACACTAATATGTATAAAATAGATAACTAATAAGAACCTGCTGTATAAAAATAAATAAAATTCAAAAAAACCCCACTGGTTTTGATAATGAATAGGTTGATAATTTGTTATTAAATGCCTCACATTTTAGGTCATACTTTTCAAAGCTTTTGCATATAATATCACAGTTAAAAAGAGCTCTGTGAAGTAGGTAGGACAAATAACCACATTAGACAGATGAGGGAACTGAAGCTTAAATTTATCCATGGTTTTCTTCACTTGCAGCAATGTGGCATAAATGCCAATGATGTGAAGAAATTGGAAGAAGCTGGATTCCATACTGTGGAGGCTGTTGCCTATGCACCAAAGAAGGAACTAATAAATATTAAGGGGATTAGTGAAGCCAAAGCTGATAAAATTCTGGTAAGTACTGTTTATGTGACCGAGGGAGGCAGTAGTGGTACAAAAGGGTGTACGGTGAAAGGCTACGGTCTTCCTCCTTCCACCCCTCCTGTGTCACCCTCTTCCCCTTTCCAGAAGTGACTGCATTACCAGTTGATTATCTTTGTATGTGCCTCCTTGCATAAATTGGGATTTTTCTTAGGGAATTGCAGTATCACGGGTTATGACATAAATACTGCTAAATTGACTACCAGTTTGCACTCCCACCAGCAGTGGGTGGTATGTACCTTATCGTTCTGGATATTATGATTTCATGCCTTAGAAATATACTCATTAGTATGCAGCCACAAAAAATAGTTTCGAAGAATATCCATTGACATAGGAAAATATTACTGATATAAGAAAGCAGGTTAACAAAACATGTTTGTGTTCATATATGTTTTTGTTTTTTTAAATGTGTGTTTTTATATATGTATAGCACATACACTGGGGATAGACACACTAAAATATTAACTTTGTTTCTGGATGGTGAGAATGTGAGCAATTTTTATTTTTGCCTCAATTTTCTGAAGTTTCTACAGTTTCTATGATAAACATGTATTACTTTAAATAGAAAAGCTGTTTTTATTGCTTGAATATTAAAGCCATGTTAATTAGGCTCTCAGTGTGTATAATCTGTTAGTCAACTAGTCATAAGCAAGATTCTTTAATAATAAGAAAAAAATGTGATTATGAATCATATCTTGTTTTTTTTTTTTTTAACCTAAATAAATGACATAAAAGTGATTTCAAAAAAAAAAAAAGTTATTTCACTGGCTTAACCTAAATGAGGTAGTAACTTAATAACCCTTTATATTATATAACACTTTAACTTCTTTTAAACTTTTTTTAATTGAATTTTTATATTGGAGTATAGTTGATTTACAATGTTGTGTTAGTTTCAGGTGTACAGCTAAGTGATTCATATACATATACATATATCCACTCTTTTTCAGATTCTTCTTCCATATAGGTTATTATAGAATATTGAGTAGAGTTCCCTTATAGCACTTTAACTTTGAAATCCCATCCCTTTCATATATACAGTATTCTCACTTAGCCTTCATAATGACACTGGGAAAGATAGGACCAGTATTATCTCTGTCTTACAGATAAGGAAACTTAGGCACAGTGATTCAATTATTTATCCAAAGTCATGCAGTTAATCACAGAACTAAGACTAAATCCAATTATTTTCATCCTGATATACTGTGATCCTTTCTCATTTCCCTCCAAAGTCTTACAGCTACTATTCATTTTTCTTGCTTCATATATTCCTTTAGCACTTATAATACCCTGTGATTACATTTTATTTTATGCACTTATCCTTTGGTATTTACAAGCTATACCTTGGAGATAATAGCAGGTTAGGTTCCAAACCACCATAATAAAGCAAATATTGAAGTAAAGCGCCACGAATTTTGTTGTTTCTCAGTGCATATAAGTTGTGTTTATACTGTTCTGTAGTCTATTAAGTATACAATAGTATTATGTCTACAAAAACAATGTACCTACCTTAATTTAAAAATACTTCATTACTAGAAAATGCTAACCATCATCTGAGCCTTAACTGATTTGTAGTCTTTTTGCTGGTGAGGGTCTTGCCTCCATGTCAATGGCTGCTGACTGATCCGGGTGGTGGTTGCTGAAGGCTGGGGGGACTGCAGCAATTTCTTAAAATAAGACAACAGTGAAGTTTGCCACGTAGATTGACTTCCTTTCATGAATGATTTCTCTGTAATATGCAGTGCTATTTGATAGCATTTTACCCACAGTAGAAATTTTTCCAAAATTGGTATCAATCCTCTCAGACCCTGGCACTGCTTTATCAACCAAGTTTATGTCATGTTCTAAATCTTTTGTTGTCATTTCACCAGGGTCTTCACAGCATCTTTACCAGGAGTAGATTCTATCTTAAGAAACCTCTCTTTGCTTATCCATAAGAAGAAACTCCTCATCCATGAAAGTTTTATCATGACATTGCAGCATTTCAGCCACACCTTCAGGCTCTACTTCTCATTCTTTTGTTACCAACCAGGGTTCTTGGCCTTCTTAATCAATGGAAATTGATCAGAGGCCAGACAAGAAATTCAGGCAAGGCTTTATTGGGGCCCCTGCTGCAGCAGGGGGGAGTGAGAACAAACAACAGGTTCCTTTGCTTGCTCGCTCCCTGAGTGGGGGTGAGCTTGTTCTTTACGTGGGGTGAGGGTAGGGGTGTGTCCAGGCGTCGGGCTGGAGGGGTGGCTTAGGTGGTTTGCCCATCCCTTAGTTCGTGTTTCATGTAGGGGGCGTGGCAGTACCCTCCTTTTGCTCCAGGCTCTTCAAAAGTGACAGTTGGGTTTTTTGGTCTCTTTGTATGTTTTGTCCAGAATTTGCCCTAATTGCGCATGCAGACAGTTATTTTTTGTCCCATACAGTTTCTTTGTATTTTGTTGCTCAAGGAGAGGTGTGTCCAGGTGCAAGCATTGCAGCACTGCAGCAAAGGGTCCCAGGTCCCAGCCTGTCTCACTTTTGTTATTTCTACCACATCTGGATTTACTTCCTCTGTTGAAGTCTTGAACCTGTTAGAGTCACCCATGAGGGTGAGAATCAACTTCTTCCAGACTTCTGTTTAATGATATTTTGATCTTTTCCCATGAACCATGAATGTTGTTGTTGTTTATATATATACTTTTTTTTTTTAAACAAATGTTCTTAATGGCATCTAGAATAGTGAATCCTTTTCAAAAGGTTTTCAACTGACTTTGCCCAGATCCATCAGAGGAATCACTATCTATGGCTATTATAGCCTTACAAGGTGTATTTCTTAAATAGTAAGACTTGAAAGGTGAAATTACTCCTTGATCCACAGGGTACAGAATGGATGTTGTGTTAGCAGGCATGAAAACAACATTAAATCTCATTGTACATCTCCATCAGAGCTCTTGTCAATGAGCAATAAAATTTGAAAGGTACATTGTCAATGAGCAGTAGAATTTGAAAGGAATCTTTTTTCTAAGCAGTAGGTCTCAAAGTGGGTTTCAGATATTCAGTAAACCATGTTGTGAGCCGATGTGCCATCATCCAGACTTTGTCACTGCATTTACAGAGCACAAGCAGAATAGATTTAGCATAATTCTTAGGGGCCCTAGGATCTTCAGAATGGTAAATGAACATTGGCTTCAACTTAAAGTCACCAGTGGCATTAGCCCCTAAAAAGAGAGTCAACTGGTCCATTGAAACTTTGAAGCCAGGCACTGACTTCTCTTCTGTAGCTATGAAAGTCCTCAATGGCTTCTTCCAATATAAGACCATTTCGTCTACGTTGAAAGTCTGTTGTTTAGCGTAGCCAGATTCATTCATCATCTTAGCTAGATCTTGTGTATAACTTGCTGCAGCTTCTACATCAGCACTTGCTGCTTCACCTTGCTCTTGAATGTTATGGAGATGGCTTCTTTCCTTAAACCTCATGAACCAACCTCTGCTAGCTTCACACTTCTCTTCTGCGGCTTCCTCACCTCCCTCAGCCTTCACTGAATTGAAGAGAGTAGGGCCTTGCTCTGGATTAGGCTTTGGCTAAAGGGAATGTTGTGGCTGCTTTGATCTTCTACCCAAACTACTAAAATTTTTTCCATGTCAGCAGTAAGGCTGTTTCTCTTTCTTACCATTCATGTGTTCACTGGAGGAGCACTTTTAATTTCCTGCAAGAACTTCCTCTGCATTCACAACTTGGCTAACGGTTTGGCACAAGATGCCTCACTTTCGGCCTATTTCAGCTTTCGACATGCCTTCCTCACCAAGCTTAATCATTTCTAGTTTTTTATTTAAAGTGAGAGATGTGCAACTTCACTCCTTTCACTTGAACACTTAGAGGCCACTGTAGGGTTATTAATTGGCCTAATTTCAATATTGTTGTGTCTCAAGGAATAGGGAGGCCTGAGGAGAGGGAGAGATGGGGGAATTGCCAGTGGGTGGAGCAGTCAGAACACACAAAACATTTATCAATTAAGTTCACAGTCTTATATAGGCGTGGTTTTTGGCACCCCAAAACAATTTTAGTAACATCAAAGACCACTGACCACAGATCACCATTACAAATGTAATAATAATGAAAAAGTTTGAAATACTGTGAGAATTACCAAAATGTGACACAGAGACATGAAGAGAGCAAATGCTTTTGGAAAAATGGTGCATATAGACTTGCTCAACACAGGGTTGCCACAAACCTTCAATTTGTAAAACGCAGTATCTGTGAAGCACAATAAAATGAAGGGCAATAAAATGAAGTATGCTTGTATGTTGTTACAGAGTTTGATTATCTTTACTCTTGGAGTTTTCTGTAGTGTAAAGCAAGTATTTAATTTATAAAATTATATATTTATAGTTTGTGTTGACTACTGTTATACAGAAATTTTCTATGAAAAATAATCTTTAGACGCTAAAGAATCTTCAAAAAATGCATCCTACAGTTTCAGTGCATGTAGTTCTGCCACATAACCTAGTCAGATGGACAATATCTGAGATTTATTTAATATCTCATACAATAATATATATACAACCCAGTAAATTCTGTTTTATTGTGTATTATACTAAGAGCTTTGAATTTTTAAGCACTGTTATTTTATAGTATTAATTCAGTGGGCTCAAAAATTATAAGTAATTCTTAATTTAAACCCTTAAAGATGTTGCCATCCATGAAGTATGAAGTTGTCATTTATTGGATTGCTCAAATAAATAAATTTGTTGAAGTGGTGACTTAATTGAATAAGTAAGAATTCTGAATACCTAATACCTCTTTGAAAGATTGTGATATTAAGCCAGTAGGTGTCCCTAAAGTCTATATATTGTTGATTACGGGGCATCAGTTTTTGTGACTGAACAAATCCTGACCTTTGCTTATGCCTTGTCAGACATAAAAAACTCCTACAGATTTAAGACAGATGAAAGCAAGCTTATTATATAAACAAAAGAATAGAAGTCAAGTTCTGCCAGATTAGGCGGTTGGCATGGTTTTTACTTCAGATTTCACTTTGGTTATAATCTGTTCCTTTAAGAGCTCATAGACTAGAAAATGTCGGGGTTAAAATGACAAGGGAAAACATCTCCTATGAGTTTGGTTTTTTTCCTTCACATTTTTGATTAAAATTTTTGAACTTACTGCAAAGTTGAAAGAATTTTACAATGAACACTTATTTATCCACCACCTAGACACTGCTATTAACATTTTAATATACTTGCTTTATCATCTGTTTATCTCTCCATCCAGCCATCAGTCCATCTGGGATTTTTTTTATGCTTTTCGAAGACAGTTGTAGATGTCAGTACATTTCCCCCTAAATATTTTAGCATATATTAACTAGAGTTAAATATTGGTTTATAGTTCTTCTCCCCTCTCTTTAGTATTTTTATTTTCTAATTTTTATTAATCCTGAAGATTAGTAAAAGTTATAGGAAAAAAAGAAGGAAAGAAAATTCTCAAAGAAATAATACAAGATTTCCCAGAGCTAAAGGGAAGCAGAAGTCTAAGGCCCCACAGAGTGTCAAAGACGCACACCTAGACTCTTCAGTGTGAAATTTTCAGTATACCAATTATAAGGAGAAGATTCTGAAAGATTTCAGAGAGAAAAATGTAAGTGACCTCTAAAGGAACAAAAATCAAAAAGATAGCACATTTCTTATTAGATATCTGGATGGTAGAAGCTAGTAGAGCAGTGCCTTCAAAATTCTGAGGGTAAATAATTTTAAACCTAGAATTCTATTTGTAGCAATATTATTCACCCAGTGTTAGGGCAGAATACAACATTTTCAGAAATACAAGAATTCAGAACATTTTTCTCTCATCCTATTCTTTCTTAGGAAGTTACTTGAGGATATGCTTTACTAAAATGAGGGCAGAAAACATAGGATCTAGCTTGGAGAGACTCCAACTCAAATAGTCAGGAAAGGAAAGCCCAGGACAGTAGATAGCCTGGGGAGCAGATAGCCCCATTTGCAGAAGAAAAGGATATCTTCAGGGGGAAAAAGGATTAGCAGAATACATAGTAAGATTGAGAGGTTGGAAAATTTGAGAAATGATAAAGTCAGAGAATACTAGAGAAAGACATGCCTCAGATATAAAATCAAGGTAAAATGGAGCATGATTTTGAAACTAGCGGCATATAAAAAAGAATTCATTTGAACTTGACAGAAACCTTTGAGAGACATCGGTTGTTAACATTGGAACCTTAGTGAAAGAATTGTATTTCTAGCACACCATTTGGTTCTGCAATAACTATAATATAAACATTGTAAGGAGTTTTCAAGTGAAATATTAAGCATATAGAGAAGTTTAGAGAATAATGCAAACCCACGATTCAGCTATTTATTGGTTTTTTCCCTTTGTGGAAAGTTTTTAAAGTACAGGTTTAATCTCTACTTGCTATAGATCTATCCAGATTTTCTCCTCCCTCCCTCCCTCCCTTTCTTCTTTCCTTCCGACTCAGACAATTTATTTTACTGAATTTAGATTCAAGCTCAGCTAATCATTTGGGGCCTGGACTTGGATTCTTTTTCTACTTCAGTGAGTTTTGATAGTTTGTGTCTTTCTAGGGATTTCTGTATTTCTTACAAGTTATCTAATCTGTTGGCATGTATTTATTTTTGTAATGTTGGTAGTAAAGTCCCCTCTTTCATTTCTGATTTTAGTGATTTGAGTCTTTTTTAATCAATTTTGCTTATTTTTTCAAGGAACCGACTTCTGGTTTCAATGATTTTTCTCTATTGTATTTCTATTCTCTATTTCACTAGTTTCTACTCAAATTTTATCTTCTTCCTTCTTGCTTTATGTTTAGTTTGCTCTTTCTTCAGTAACTTAAGGTGGGAAGGTTAGGCTATTGATTTAAGATCTCTCTAATATAGGCATTTACAGCTATAAATCTCCCTTTAAGCACTGCTTTTCCTGTATCCCATAAGTTTTGGTATGTTTTGTTTTCATTTTCATTCATCTCAATGAATTTACTAAATTCCCTTGTGATTTCTTTGATTCATTGGTTATTTAGGAATGAAATGTTTAATTCCATGTATTTGTGAATGCATTTATTTTTATTTATTATTTTTTATAAATTTATTTATTTATTTATTTATGGCTGCATTGGGTCTTCATTGCAGTGCGTGGGCTTCTCATTGCAGTGGCTCCTTTTGTTGTGGAGCATGGGCTCTAGTCGCCCGGGCTTCAGTAGTTGTGGCTCGTGGGCTCTAGAGCGCAGGCTCAGTAGTTGTGGCGCACGGGCTTAGTTGCTCCGCGGCATGTGGGATCTTTCCAGACCAGAGCTCAAACCCGTGTCCCCTGCATCGGCAGGCAGATTCTTAACCACTGTGCCACCAGGGAAGTCCCCCTATTTTAAAATTTTGGTATCAGCCTATAGACTGATCATTAATGATTTATCATTGACTACAAAGTAGGATTAAACGTTCTCAACCTTGACAGGGTAAAAGAAAATGTACAGCTGACAGAGATGGAAAAGTAGGTGTGGAGGGAGCAAAAATCAAGGACAAATGTCCTCATTTAACAAAGTAGAAAGTTAAGAGATACATTCTGTGGTTGATAGAACAGGAAATGAAGGTTTAAATATGTAGGACTTTGTACTGTATTGTCAGGCAAAGTACATATGTGTTGGTCTATCATAGTTTTTTATTTTTAACTACATAAATGTATTACTTAATTGGCAATTTAAAAATTAATCTTCTTGGAGTCTCTAAATTAATTTATCCCTTATTTGCCAGAGAGATAAAATAATCCTAGAACTAGAACTACTAGTATTTTGATAACTTTTTTAAAAAATTTATTTATTTATTTTATTTATTTATTTTTGGCTGCATTGGGTCTTCGTTGCTGTGCGTGGGCTTTCTCTAGTTGCAGCGAGCGGGGGGCTACTCTTCACTGCGGTGCGCGGGCTTCTCATTGCGTTGCCTTCTCTTGTTGCAGAGCAGAGGCTCTAGGTGCGCGGGCTTCAGTAGTTGTGGCATGTGGGCTCAGTAGTTGTGGCTCGCGGACTCTAGAGCACAGGCTCAGTAGTTGTGGCGCATGGGCTTAGTTGCTTCACAGCATGTGGGATCTTCCCAGACCAGGACTTTAACCCTTGTCCCCTGCATTGGCAGGCAGATCCTTAACCACTGCACCACCAGAGAAGCCTGATAACTTTTTAAAGAGAGATCGTTATGGAAATTTTGTTAGATGTTATCTCTTCCCACTGTATGCCTGGTTTTACTAAGCGTATTTCATCGATTTGGCATTTCTTATTTTTCCCCAGACTGAGGCAGCTAAATTAGTTCCAATGGGTTTCACCACTGCAACTGAGTTCCACCAAAGGCGGTCTGAGATCATACAGATTACTACCGGCTCCAAAGAGCTTGACAAACTACTTCAAGGTATAGTAATCCCTTATCCTATGTTGTGAACTGCAGTTAGCAAAGCATCCAGGTTATAGAACATAACTAAATAAAATATTGGGGTTGGGTTTATGTGTTAGATAGAATTAAGAAAGAGAAATATTCACATTGAAGAAGGAAGACCGCTGGAGGGTGGTACTTGACTTAAAAAATACTAAAATTATCTGCCAATTAAATAATTTAATCTCCATTTAATATTGCATTCTGAGAGTAAGCTCCCTCTGCCTAAAGAAATAATTATAACCTTTTATCTACCACAAGGTAGAAAATCTGATGACTGGTTAAAACACTCCATGCTTGAATACTACATTATAGTATCAATACATTGTAGTGCACAGTAATCTTCAGGACTTTATGGAAAGCTGTAAAGTTTTTGAACTTTTGAAAGCACTGCTGTCCTAAATTTTTGCAAAGTTAGATTTGGTCCTTGTTGCTTCCCCAAATATTCGATCATTCAAGTTTCCTTTTTTTTTAGGGCACAAAATAGCATGGGTTCAGGAATCACACTCAAATTTGAGCATTTGCTTTCTCTTCTGTTCCCCCTCTCAGCATTTACTGGCTGTATTACATGGTGCAAACTACTTATTGTGTTCTACGCCTCGGTTTTTTTATCTTCATAATGAGGACAAAAAGACTTCCTACCGGGACTTCCCTGGTGGCGCAGTGGTTAAGAATCCGCCTGCCAATGTAGAGGACATGGGTTCAAACCCTGGTCCAGGAAGATCCCACATGCCGCGGAGCAACTAAGCCCGTGGGCCACAACTACTGAGCCTGCGCTCTAGAGCCCACGAGGCACAACTACTGAGCCCGCGCGCCTAGATCCCGTGCTCCACAACAAGAGAAGCCACTGCAGTGAGAAGCCCGTGCACCACAACGAAGAGTAGCCCCCGCTCGCCACAACTAGAGAAAGCCCGCGCGCAGCAACGAAGACCCAATACAGCCATAAATAAATAAATTTATTTAAAAAAAAGACTTCCTACCTTATAAGTTATTGGAATTAAAAGAATTGATATATATATAAATACATAGCACAATGCCAGATACACAAGAGACATTTGGTAAACATTAGATATTATTTATAATTTATTTTTTTAAATGACTGCTTATTGACTTGTGATGGCATAGTTCTGTATATTGATTGTGGTGATAGTGAAATGAAGCTACAGATGTGATAAAATTGCATAGAACAACACACACACAAATGAGTGCATATATACCTGGAGAAATCTGAATAAGCTCTGTGGATTGTATCCATGTCAGTTTTCTGATATTGATACTGTATTATAGTTATGTAAAACGTTAACATTGGGGGAGACTGGATGAAGAATTCACGGGCCCTCTCTACATTTCTTTGAAATTTTCTATGAATCTAGAATTATTTCAAAATAAGTATTTTTAAAATTACTGCTTGTTGAAAATTGGGTTTCTAAATTATGTAAACATCTTTCTAATGATCTCCTAGGACATTTCTTTTTTTAATAAATATAAGTTTATTTATTTATTTATTTTTGGCTGTGTTGGGTCTTCATTGCTGCGTGTGGACTTTCTCTAGTTGCAGTGAGTGGGGGCTACTCTTCATTGTGGTACATGGACTTCTCATTGCGGTGGCTTCTGTTGTTGCAGAGCATCTGCTCTAGGCACATGGGCTTCAGTAGTTGTGGCACGCAGGCTCAGTAGTTGTGGCTTGTGGGCTCTAGAGTGCAGGTTTAGTAGTTGTGGCGCACGGGCTTAGTTGCTCTGCAGCATATGGGATCTTCCCGGACCAGGGATCAAACCCATGTCCCCTGCACTGGCAGGTGGATTCTTGACCACTGCGCCACCAGGGAAGTCCCCCTAGGACATTTCTATGATTATTGTTTCTAAATATTTGTATTGTGCTAAGAGGTGTTTCTTATTGCTCTTCTATTAGGAGGAATTGAGACTGGATCCATCACAGAGATGTTTGGAGAATTCCGAACTGGGAAGACCCAGATCTGTCATACGTTGGCTGTAACATGCCAGGTGAGATGTTGGGGCTCTAACTAATCAGATCAGCAAGAATGTGTTGATTCCTGTTATTAGCAAGCATCTGTTAGCATGGACAAAAAATGCACTTTCTCTGTTTTCAAGAATGCTATAGCTAGGGGAACTTCCCGGGCCATCCAGTGGTTAAGACTCTGCGCTTCCACTGCAAGGTTCGATTCCTGGTTGGGGAACTAAGATCCTGCATGCCACGTGGCTTGACCAAAAAAGAAAAAAAAAAGAATACTATAGCTAGTTAGAAGATAGACTGCTACTGCAAAACTTCCACAGCGTAGAAACTTTCAGATTATTAATTTCATATACTTTCTTACCAACCATTAGGCCTCCCCTGGCTTCACCTGCCCTCTTCACTAGTTTATATTGTATGATTCATCATTAAATGATTCTTCATTAAAGTCATTCCTTTACAGATACCCTCAGATTTACATCCCCCATCTGAAGAGATGCCATTCCTAGATAAACCCTATCTGTCTTTTCAGTGCCTGTTCCCAAGTAGCTGATCATACTGGAGAAAAATCCTAACATAAAGGTGATTGGCGTCACTTTAAATTCAAGATGGCAGACTTTAAGTTAACATTCAATACTGCTTGGCAGACCTACTGAGTTTCTCCTCTGAAAAAGGTTGAATTCAGGCAAACTTCTTCCCACTCAGTAGGACAGTTATCTCATACTTTGTTCTTTCTTCTCAAACCTTCATGCTTCTCTTCAGCCTTCACTCTTAGCCAAATGACCTAACCTGTTCTTCACATCAAAACGATAAAACCCACCTACCTTTTTTTAAAAATTGATTTTATGAAGTATAGTTGATTTATAATGTTTTGTTAATTTCTGCTGTATAGCAAAGTGATTCAATTATACTAATATATACATTCTTTTTCATATTCTTTTCCATTATGGCTTATCACAGGATATCCTTTTTTAAATATTTATTTATTTATTTATTATTCATTTTTATTTTCTTTTTCTTTTTGGCTGTGTCGGGTCTTAGTTGCGGCACATGGGATCTCTTCATTGAAGCATGCGGGATCTTTCGTTGCGGTGCGCGGGCTTCTCTCTAATTGTGCGTGGGCTCCAGGGCGCACATGGGTTCTGTAATTTGCGGCACATGGGCTATCTCATTGAGGCACACTAGCTCAGTAGTGTGGCAGGCGGGCTTAGTTGCCCCGCGGCATGTGGGATCTTAGATCCCTGACCAAGGATCGAACCCATGTCCCCTTCATTGGAAGGTGGATTCTTTACCACTGGACCACCAGGGAAGTCCCTATCACAGGGTACTGAATGTAGTTCCCTGTGCTATACAATAGGACCTTGTTGTTTATCCATTCTATATATAATAGTTCGCATCTGCTAATCCTAAACTCCCAATCCATCTCCCCCCGCCATCCCTCCATCGCCCCCCACCTCCAGCAACCAGAAGTTGCTTCTCTATGACTGAGTCTATTTCTGTTTCGTAGATAGGTTCATTTGTGTCATATTTTAGGTTCTACGTGTAAGTGATACCATATAGTATGTCTTTCTCTTTCTGACTTATTTCACTTAGTGTGATAATCTCCAGGTCCATCCATGTTGCTGCAGATGACAATAAAAAATACCCCTCAGCCCAACAATGTATTACTTTGGTAAACTCTAAAAAGGATTTCAGAGAGAGAGACGGTTTTATGGAAAGATGAGTTCAAAATTAGAGATGGTGGTTTGAGGTGTTTTGAACAAAATGGCATTACAGATCTTCCTTGACATACGATGGGGTAACATCCTGATAAACCCATCGTAAGTTGAAAGTCATGGGTCACAAATGCATTTAATACACCTAACCTACTGAACATTGTAACTTAGCCCAGCCTACCTTAAACATGCTCAGAGCACTTACATTAGCCTACAGTTGGGCAAAATCATCTAATACAAAGCCTATTTTACAATAAAGTATTGAATATCTCATGTGTAGTTTATTGAATACTGTACTGAAAGTGAAAAACAGAATGGTTGTAAGTGTACCAGCTGTTTACCCTTCGGCTCAGGCAGCTGACTGAGCACAGCACACTGCTGCTGCCCAGCATCATGAAAGTATTGTACAGCATATCGCTAGCCTGGGAAAAGATGGAAATTCAAATTTTGAAGTATGGTTTGTACTGAATTTGTATCACTGTCGCACCATGGTAAAGTTGAAAGATTGTAAGTCGAGCCATAGTTAAGTTAGGGACTATCTGTATTTGAATCTAGATAGATTATACTCACTTCTCCCATGGGCAAACTTACTGATGGAGTTGGAGAATAACTGAAAGGAAATCTGCCTCCTTTTATCATTATGACAGAGGGGGCTTCCTAGTATCTTTCCATTCAGGGTGAGTTCTTATCATCTCAACAAAATAACCAGTCATTGTTGGAACTCATTTATAAATTTAAACATCAAATATAAATTGTTCTCTGTTGTGTATTTTTCCCTTATAAAACAAGTTATGAACTGTCCTTCATAATTCATTCTGTATTTAAAAAGCACTATATAAAAAATGTTTATTACATCATTGTAATGCAGTGCTATAGTTAAAGGTGGTATGTGCCATAAAAAAATATGGATTTTGTTAGGATCCTGTGTCTTGGGTAGGGTTCACATTTTAGTGAAACACATATATCTGCAGAGGCTAATATTATGAGACTGATTTTCTGAAGTTACCCAAGAAAATCTGTCTCCTCATTTTTTCATGTTACAGATATGCCCATCAGTCAATACTTCTGTCTTGAAGTGGTGAATGCCATTTCTTTCTTTCTTTCTTGCAATATTTATTTATTTATTTATTTATTTATTTAGGCTGTACCAGGTCTTAGTTGCGGCATGTGAACTCTTAGTTGCAGCATGCATGCAGGATCTAGTTCCCTGACCAGGGATCGCGCAGCTAGGCTCCTTCCATTGGGAGCGCGGAGTCTTACCCACTGGACCACTAGGGAAGTCCCGCCATTTCTTGAGATAGGAAAATATTTTGGTTCTTCATGAATAAAAGTTTATCTAATAGCTAGAGGCCCAACTTGATGGTCTCCTGTTTTTCTCATCATTTTCCTTTCTCACTTGTCATTTTAATTGTGTTTCTCTCCTCAGTTGCTCTACTGATCTTTTCATTGCAACCAAAATGTCACCATATGACAGTCACGTTAGGATTCCAGTATCAAGTAGACCTAAGCCATGTTGGCTCCATCTCATACATAACTCCTAGTAGAAAAAGAGTTAGGGGGATAGGAGAACTTTTAGGATAAGAGGGGAAGCAATGAGAAGAGGAAGAGTGGTATAGTAAGCTGTAGAAGCTATAGCTTATTGCCCAAAGCACCATTAGAAAATTGTTAGCTAAAGGGAAATAGGAGTGTTTAAAATAACACCCAGACATGGGTCATTTGACATGATATGTGACCTTTTTAAATAGAAATGATTTCCCCATGTTGTTTTGTGTTTTTTTAATCTTATTTTTTTTTAATTTATTTGTCATATTTATTTTATTTTTGGCTGCATTGGGTCTTCGTTGCTGCGCGCAGGCTTTCTCTAGCTGTGTTGAGCGGGGGCTACTCTTCGTTGCAGTGCGCAGGCTTCTCATTGCGGTGGCTTCTCTTGTTCTGGAGCACGGGCTCTAGGCGTGGGCTTCAGTAGTTGTGGCTCGCAGGCTCTAGAGCGCAGGCTCAGTAGTTGTGGCCCATGGGCTTAGCTGCTCCGTGGCATGTGGGATCTTCCCAGACCAGGGCTTGAACCTGTGTCCCCTGCGTTGGCAGCCGGATTCTTAACCACTGCACCACCAGGGGAGCCACCCCCCACCCCATGTTGTTTTGACAGGGATTCATGTGGAATAAATATTTAAAGTACATTATACAATATAGTTGCCATGGCAACTCAGCCTATCACGCTGATGCTCTTAAGTTGTACAAACAGACTCCTATATTGGAAATGTTTATTAAGTTGTCAGATAATGCCTATTAATAAACTGAAGCAAAATTCTAAAATAAACATATCCTCTCTATAAAAATAACTGAACATTCACAGTTGGCTGAATAACTATGGATCTTTGATATTTTTTTCAGAGAAAAACAATTCTAATTCATTAATAATAGAAAGGATTACATGTCACCAGCCTAAGAGCTGGAACCAGAGGTATAGAGAGGATGTTAGATTACTATTTAAATCTAAACATTATCACCTCACATTTTTTCAGGTTTTCTCAACTAAATGAAGCGAAACCCCACTATGTATTAGATCTCTGTCTAATAGTGAAGTTATATAAAGTTGGGAGCCATACTTAGGTTACAAAAATGAATAGCCCATGCTTGTTCAAAGTTCTAGAATAATTTTAAAATTCTGAGAAGACAGTTTAACATAAGTACCAATTTTAAATGCACATGCCCTTGACAGAAAATGTCTTACAGAACTTTTCACATATAGTCAAGAATAAATGTGTAAAGAATTTACACCATAGCATTATAAAATGGTGAAAGTTCAAAACTTGCATCACTACAAAATAGGAAGAAGAGTTAAATTATGGTACTAAACAGGTATTAAAAATAGCTACTTTGGTGGTGTCCCAGCCCAATAACACAAGATGGCTGAAGTGGCACTGGGAGGGTGAGGTGGAGGAGACGAAATGCACTGGGGTGCAGAGCATATAGTCCATCCCCTTGTGACTGGCCCAGCAATACCCTGGGACCATGTCCACTTCTCTGCTGTCAGTCGGCCTACCAATGCCATGCCCAGCCACTCATGGCCTCCCTTCTGCCCAAGGAGGTCTATTAAGCTGGAAAAGAACTCCCTCTCATGCTAGCACTAAAGATACAAGAAAGTGAGAGAAGGGAGAACTTCATTCATCTTAATTCCTGGGGACTTAGCCCCCTGAATGTGAAGATTTTCTCCTCCCCCCAAACTGAGGCAGCTTCTGCTGTCTGTCCTCTTGGCCAGTGGTTTTAAACATTTCCTCTATCAAGACCCTCTTTTGCTATATACATATCCTTTGCTCCTTTCATGGATTCCTAAGATTTGAAAGATTTTTATCTGCCAACCTGCATAATGATAATGTAATCATTTCCCCCTTTCCAAATTAACAAAGCCTTCTGTAATTGAGTATATGCTAAAATCAGTGCCCTAAGAGGTGGAGGATATCATAAGTCTTCCAAGTACATTCTGTATGTCAGGCACTGTGCTAAGCAGTTTACATGAATTATCTAATCTTCAAAACAGTGCCATAGGGAGATTTTATCTACATTTTACAGAAAATGTAGAAACTGAGAATTAATATTCTCAGGTTCACGTAGCAAGTGGCAGAATCACATATAAAAAGTGTTTGTATGAAAATGTATAGAAAGTGATCTGGAAGAGGACTCCTGTGGGAGATGGGAGTGATCAAGAAGAACTTTCAATTTTTTACTTTTTTCTATATTGTTTGAATTTTTAATACAAGCATGTAGTACTTTTGTGATTTTGAAAAAATACATTTTCTCAGAAATAGGAAAAAATTTTGGCGCTACCAGGCACTTAATGTAAACTGTCCTGAGGGATTTTCCTCAGAATTTAAAGGTGTATTAGGCTCCCAAGTAGATTTCAAGGGTGGAAACTACACTTTAGCAGCATTCGCTTAAAATCTGTAGAACTCAGGGTGTCTGGCGTGGGATAGGTAGCCTGAAACAGATTTCCCTGAGGAGCTCATAAGACAGTTTTCATGGCATTCCTCCATTTTCTTTCCTTTTTTAAAACTCTTTGTATTCTTCCTTTTCTGCTTTTGTTCATTTTTAACATCTGTGTGTACAATTGGAGCAAACACCTTTTTATTCTTTCTTGCTCATACTGTAGATGTGCTAGGGATGCCCCTGGGGTGTTTCCAGTCTCCTTTAGCAACCCTAAGGAATGAACTCTGCTCAATAAAGTGAAGTGTAAGTGTGGTCTGCATATGCTAAAATTAATTGGGTATTGGATCAGGGTCTCTTACTTATTAAAGCTAAGTAAATGATCTTCCAAATGTTTGTTGTCTTGAGATAATTGATCGGTCGTGTGTTGGTATACAGTCATAGAATTTAAAAAAAAAATTAGAAGTTTTTATTTAAAAAAAAAAGAATTTTGTCACCTACTTTGGTCTATATTTCCAAGCACTCCAACTCTGGCTAGACTCTAGCCTCACATGTTATGGGACACAGTGAGCTTCATATCTGCTATTTCTATCAGAAGTATCAGAAGTGAATGCCTCCTCCCTACCTCTGATTGTCACTTTAAAGTGTTTTTTCCTTTTGCTTTATTGGGGGTGGGAGGAATTATAGACCCATCATGAGGAAGTTGGTCAGTTATATTAGAAGTACAGTGTCATTTCCACTGTTCTTTTTCTCTCTAGCTTCCCATTGACCGAGGTGGAGGTGAAGGAAAGGCCATGTACATTGACACCGAGGGTACCTTTAGGCCAGAACGGCTGCTAGCAGTGGCTGAGAGGTAGGTTACTGGATCAGATGAGAGAAATATGGCTCCATATGTCACTGTAGTGATTGCCAGGGTTAGTCTGGCTGAAGGGTGTCTCTTCTTCTCTCTTATTGCTCTGTATCCCAAAGTCATATGTGTGTTTCAAAAGAATAACCTTCCTTAGAGAAAAACATGCTTCTTTAGTCAAAAATCTATGAGTTGCTGTCAGACTGGATAAAAAACAAGATCCAACTATATGCTGCCTTCCAGAGAACCACTTAGATTCAAAGACACAAATAGGTTGAAACTAAAAGGATGGAAAAAAGATATTGCATGCAAACAGTAACCATAAGAGGGCTGGAGTGGCTGTACTAATATCAGACAAAATAGACTTTAAGACAAAAAAAAAAAATCAGAGGCAAAGAGGAACGTTTTAGAACTAAAGGTCAGTTCATCAGGAAGATATAACAAATGTAAACATATATAGACCTAATAGAGCCCCAAGATATGTGAAACACAAATTGATATAATTGAAGGGTGAAATAGACAATTCAAGCATAATCACTGGGGACTAATGCCTCACTTTCAATAATGGATAGAACATTTATCAGATGCCCTGATAAAAAGCATCTACAAAAAACCTACAGCTAGCATCATTTTAATGGTAAAAATCTGAATATTTTCTCTGTAAGATTGGAAATAAGGCAAGGATCTCCACTCTCACTACTTATGTTCCACATTGTACTGTAGATCCTAGCCAGTGCAGTCAGGCAAGAAAATGAAATAAAAGGCATCCAGATTGGAATGGAAGATGTAAACTATCTTTATTCACCAATGATATGATACTGTATGTAGAGAATCCTTAGGAAACTACACACAAAAAACTGCTAGAACTAAATTAGTTTGTTGCAGGATGCAATCTCAATATGAAAAATCTATTGTACTTCTGTATACTATAAATGAACAATTCAAGAATTAAGAAAATAATTCCATTCACAGTAGTGTCAAAAAGAATAAAATATTTAGTAATAAACTTAACAGAAGTTCAAGACTTGTACACTAGGGACTTCCCTGGTGGTCCAGTGGGTAAGACCCCGTGCTCCCAGTGCAGGGGGCCTGGGTTCGATCCCTGGTCGGGGAACTAGATCTTGCATGCCGCAACTAAGACCTGGAATAGCCAAAATAAATATTTTTTTAAAAAAAAAAAGGACTAGTACACTGAAAACTAACATTGCTGAGAGAAATTGAAGATCTGCATAGAGAAACACTCCACATTCATGGATTGGAAGATGCAATATTATTAAAATGGTAAGGGAGTTCCCTGGTTGCCTAGTGGTTAGGATTCTGGGCTTTCACTGCTGTAGCCCAGGTTCAATCCCTGGTCGGGGAACTGAGATCCTGCAAGCCGAGGTGCGGCAAAAAAAAAAAAAAAAACCACCCTCAAATTGATCTATAAGTTCAACACAATGCCTATTGAAATTCACCAAGACTTTTTGCTGAAATTGACAAGGTGATTATAAATTAATATGGAAATGTCAAGGACCCAGAATAGCCAAAACATTCTTGGGAGGAAAAAAAGAACAAAATTGGAGGTCTCAGTCTTCCCAATTTTAAAACTTACTATAAACAACAGTAATCAAGACAGTGTGGTGCTGCCATAAGGATAGACATATGGATCAATGGAACAGAATTAAGTGTTCAGAAATAAACTGTTTCGGGACTTCCCTGGTGGCACAGTGGTTGAGAATCTGACTGCCAGTGCAGGGGACACGGGTTCGATCCCTGGTCCGGGAAGATCCCACATGCCACGGAGCAACTAAGCCCATGCACCACAACCACTGAGCCTGCGCTCTAGAGCCCGTGAGCCACAACTACTGAAGCCCACGCACCTAGAGCGTGTGCTCCACAACAAGAGAAGCCACCGCAATGAGAAGCCAGCGCACCACAACGAAGAGTAGCCCCCGCTCACTGCAACTAGAGAAAGCCCGTGTTCAGCAATGAAGACCCAACACAGCCAAATAAATAAATACATTTGTAAGAAAAAAAGAAACTCTTTCACTTATAGTCACTTGATTTTTGACAAAGGTGAAAGACAATTTAGTGGAGGAAATAATAGTCTTTTTAATAAATGGTGCTAATGTAGTTGGATATCCACATGCAAAAAAGATAAATTTAGACCCTTACCTTACACTATACATGAAAGTTAACTAAAAATGGATACCATTCTGGTGATTCCTCAGAAAATTAAACGTAGAATTACAATATGATTCAGGAATTCCACCTCTGGGTATATACTCAAAAGAATTGAAAGCAGGGACTCAGATAGTTACACACCAGTATTCATGGCAGCCCTGTTCACAATAGTCAAAAGGTAGAAACAACCCAAGTATCCATCAACAGTTGAATGGATAAACTAAATGTCCTATATACATACAATGGAAAATTATTCTCAAAATGGAAGGAAATGCTCACAGTATGCTACAACATGGATGAACCTTGAAAACATTATGCTAAGTGAAATGAGCCAGTTGCAAAAGGACAAATGTATGATTCCTCCTGTATGAGGTACTTAGAGTCAAATTCATAAAGACAGAAAGTGGAATGGTGGTTGCTAGGGGCAGGGGTGAGGAGAATGGGGGGTTATTGTTTAATGGGTACAGAGTTTCAGTTTGGGATGGTGAAAATATTCTGGACATGGATGGTAGTGATGGTTGCCCAACAACGGGAGTGTACTAACTGCCATTGGACTGTACACTTTAAAAAGATTAAAATGGTAAATTTTATGTTATGTATATTTACTGTATATATATATATATATTTTTAAAGAATGATAGTCCTATATTTAGCTAAAATTATAAAACTTTTAGGAAAAAAACAGAAAATCTTTGTGACCTTGAAGTAGGCAAAGTTTTCTTAGATACAACACCAGAAAGCATAGTCTATGAAAGAAAAAAACGATAATACAGTCAGTTTTCATTTAATCAAAATTTGAAACTTCTGTGCTTCAAAGAGCACTATCAAGAAAATAAAAAGACAACCCAAAGAATGTGAGAAAATATTTGCAAATCATATATCTGATAAGGTTCTAGTATCAAGAATATATAAAGAACTCTCACAACCCAGCAGTAAGACACCCCAATTAAGAAATGGGCAAACGACTTGTATAGACATTTCTCCAAAGCAGATGTAAAATGGCCAATAAGCACATGAAGAGATGCTCAACATTATTAGTCAAGAGGAAATGCAAATTAAAACCACAGTGAGATACCACCACTAGGATGGCTGTAATGAAAAAGATAGTAACAAGTGTCAGGGAGGATGTGAAGAAACTGGAACCCTAATACATTGCTGGTGAGAATGTAAAATTGTGCAGTCACTTTGGAAGAAAACAATGTGGCAGTTAAACATAAATTTGTCGTATAGCCCAGCAATTTCACTCTGGTTATGTACCCAAGAGATATGAAAACATGTCCACACAGAGACTTGTTTGTGGGTGTTTATAGTATTGTTATAGTAGCCAAAACCTGGAAACAACCCAATTGTCCATCCACTGAATGAATAAAATCTGGTTGATCCATACAATAGACCACTATTCAACAATTAAAAGGAATGAAGTACTGATACTTGTTACAGCATGGATGACCCTCAAAAAACATGCTAAATGATAGAAGCTAGACATAAAAGACCACATATGATTCCATTTATATGAAATTTCCAGAAAGAAAATCTGTAGCGGGAATTCCCTGGCAGTCCAGTGGTTAGGACTTCGTGCTTCCACTGTAGGGGGCATGAGTTCGATCCCTGGTCGGGGAACTAAGATCCTGCATGCCACGAGGCAAGGCCCAAAAATAGAAAAAAAATCTAGAGAGACAGTAGATTTGTGGTTGCCTGGGACAGGGAGTAGAAACAGAAAGTAACTGCATATAGACTTGAGAAATCTTTCTGAGCAATGGAAATGTTCTAAAACTGAATTATGAAAGTCATTGAATTTTACACTTAAAACAGGTCAATTTTATGGTATATAAATTATTCCTCAGAAAAGCTGGTAAAGAATTTGTTCATTTTTCTACATCCCCTAATATAGCTTTCAAATAAACTCTCAAAATTGTTTTACTTAATTTTCCCTTGTCTAGGGTCAAATGTGATCATTTGACCCCTACCACACATTTTACTGAAACCTAGTGATTAAATGGAATTTAATTGCATGTTGAGATGTCAGATTCACATTGGAACCTGCCTGGCTAAGTTGAGGAGAATTTTCTTTTCTAATTCGTTTATAATTATAACCAAATTCTCTTTCCCAGTTTACAATTTGAGGAATCCAAGTCATCGAATATACACCATTGAGGCATAAAATTAGGTCGGAACAGTAATTGTAGCTCTTTGCTTCTGCTTACAAAATCCCTGTCAAGAAGAAAGAATTACTTTCTTGCAACCTGATCTTAGTTTTCTGAAGATGAGTATACTAAAATGTATCTTCCCTCCCCAAGTTGTTTTTGGTGTTCTACAGAGATCACACTTTTCATTTTTAAGTATGCTGTTTTATTAGTTGAAGAGTTCTTTGGGATAAAGTCATTAAGGTTTTGTCCAGTAATATAAATGGGTGTTCAGATAGGATATATGAGACGGTAGAATGTTGGCTATGAGGACTGGGACTTTGTTTTGATCACTTGCTGTATCCCCTAGCCCTCGAACAGAGCATTCAGTATTTGTTAGTGAATTAATACTTATTAATTAGAGCCATGTTTATGGCTGTTTTTGTCAACTGAAAGAAAAATGTTTAAATAGAAATTTCATTAATCATTTCAATCACTTCTGCCTATCAGGAAAAATTTTTATAACTGAATTTCTGTTTATGTACATTGCATTTAAATTTATATTTCTGAGAAAGTTACAGGACAGGGCCTCCTCAAGATAATTAATACCTAATTTCCTTTCACAAGAGAACAACCCTCACTGATTAAGTTTTGCCATGCCTATTGAAGAATATTAACCCACATTCAGGTGACTAGCTCAGGGGGTCTAAGACTAGTCCTCAGTATAGCTGCATTAGCATCACCTGAGAAATTGTTCGAAATGCAAATCCTCTGATTCCACTCCAGATCTATTGAATTAGAAACAATCAAGAGACTCTGAGGATAGGGTCCAGCAATCTGGTTTTGGTTTTTTGTTTTGTTTTTTTCTGGCCGTGATGCACGGCATGCCGATCTTAGTTCCCCAACCACGGATTGAACCCGTGCCCCCTGCAGTGGAAGTGCAGAGTCTTAACCACTGGACCACCAGGGAGGTCCCCAGCAATCTGTTTTAACAAGCTCTCCATGTGATTGGGATGCTTGCTAAAGTTTGAGAACCATGGCCACAATTGCTAGCTACAGTGTCCCTACCTTTTTTGAATGTTCTTTTAAATACCATGAAAGAGAGAATGCCAGAACCCCCTTGAGGCAATACAGCTGTTTTTCAAACTTGTATGTTAAGAATCACCTGAGGGCGCTTCCCTGGTGGCACAGTGGTTAAGAATCCGCCTGCCAATTCAGGGGACACCGGTTCGAGCCCTGGTCCGGGAAGGTCCCACATGCCCCGTAGCAACCAAGCCCATGCGCCACAACTACTGAGCCTGCGCTCTAGAGCCCACGAGCCACAACTGCTGGAGCCCGTGCTCGGCAACAAGAGAAGCCACTGCAATGAGAAGCCTGCGCACCGCAGAGAAGAGTAACTCCCCACGCGCTGCAACTAGAGAAAGCCCGCACGCGGCAAGAAAGACCCAACGCAGCCAAAAAAAAAAAAAAAAACACCTCAAGTGATTTTTTTTTTTAATTTATTTTTTAAATTTTTGGCTGCATTCGGTCTTCGTTGCTGCACACGGGCTTTCTCTGGTTGCGGCGCGTGGGGGGCTACTCCTCTCTGCAGTGGCTTCTCTTGTTGCCGAGCACGGGCTCTAGGCACGCGGGCTTCAGCAGTTGTGGCTCGTGGGCTCAGTAGTTGCGGCACACGGGCTTAGTTGCTCCGTGGCATGTGGGGTTTTCCCGGACCAGGACTCGAACCGGTGTCCCCAGCATTGGCAGGCAGACTCTAAACCACTGGGCCACCAGGGAAGTCCTATTTGTTTTCTTTTTGAGAATAGCCATTCTGACAGGTGTGAGGTAATATAGCTCATTGTGGTTTTAATTTGCATTTCCCTTGTGATTAGTGATATTGAGCATCTTTTCATGTGCCAGGTGTTTGTTAAATATGCAAATTATCACAACTCTTCCCTGAACATTGTGATTCATTAAGTCTGGTTTAGACCTAGGAATTTAATTTTTTTAACAGAGTATTCTTATCCTGAGGAAGTTCTGGAAACACTAAGAGAAGTTGCTTATTTCCAACCAACTTTTTCCAAGTTGTGGGAATTGAAAGTTCTATGTGCTTCTTCAGGAATGTAAGCACAGAGATCCCAATAGTCGTCTTTGTGAACTCTGTTGAGAGAAAAGCCAGGATGACTCTGTTTTTCTAGTAAATCTTCCATATTCTGACAGCAAAAGGTAATCTCCGTTCCTGATAGTAGATTATATCAATGTTTCTTGAGGCAAGACTAGAAGACTTGTACAGTACAGTACTTAGGCCTCTTCAGTCTTTTTTTCTGTCTTATAGTCATGATTTAAATAAGGAAAATTTTCTCTCCTTATTCCCATTTGGTCAGGATCCCAAGGTAAAACTCTATCTTCACTTCATTTTCTTATCTCCATGCCCAGACTCAACAAATTCATCATCATCAATCCACTTAATACAAGAGCTAAACTTCCATTTCTGTTGATAATGGTGAAGAATAGCTGGTGAAATGTCCAGGAAAGTGCAAAGACTGCATGTGCCTAATATGATGAATCAATTCATCATAAGATGTGGAAAATTCAGTTGGCTAGAGTGGGATCTCCTGATATCGAGGTTCAGTTTATTGCAGTGTTATTTCAAGTGCTAGAACATTCTTTTGTTTTTCTATTCTTTTGGGTAGGAAAAATGAGAGGAAAACTATTTACTAAAGCTAAGTCTCAGAAAAATAGGTTTGACACAGTGTATGCTTTTGTAATGATCAGAATCTACATAGAATAGACTACTTTTAAAAGACTGATAAAATCTTAAGCATAGAAGTTTTTGGTTCTCAAGGAATTATAGCACACTGATTTTGTTTAAACAGATTATCTTTTGAACTGTTACATAAGGGAGTCAGTATTATACTTTTGGACTATAATGATTTTAGGTAACATTAATATGAAAATATTACTTGAGTTAAAGTGATGATATATAATTCTCTTTTGGTTTGGGTTATAGATAAAAGCTGTATTCAGCAACATTTATTCAGAATGTACTAGGTATAAAAAAAAAAGTGCTAGTTGGAAAGGCCTAGTCTTTTCCCTCAAGGAATTTGTTGTCTAGTCAAAGAATGGCAGGCAGCTCCTCACAAGTGCCATAGAAAAGCCTAAATCAAGTTTTCTGGAAGTGCAGAAGAGGGAGAATCACGTCTATTTGAGAGGTACAGGGAAGCTTTTATAAAAGTGCAGGTATTTAGTTGTCTTGATAGATGGATAAATCAAACTACCTTTGAAGAAATGGGGTCCCATTAGCATACATTTAATGAGAAGTTGTCTTACTTGGACCACCTTGAGTATTCATGTCTTAGGTAGCAGTTACAAAGGTGAGAAAATATAGATTTTTCTAAGAAAATAGGAAGTATTTTTAAATGCAAAGGGAAGAAAAATCATTATTGAGGTATAAGATGAATTAAGGTATCACTTATTTAACCATACTAGATACATGTCACATATTCTATAACTGTAACTAGTTACTAGCAAGAAAAAAGGGGAGAATAGATGAAATATACTTATTTCTCTTAAACCTCTTACAGTATTGAGTCCTTAGAAGGTTTTTGAGCTTAGAAGGTTTTATTCCTATACAACAGTTTATATATTTTTTTAATTGATCTTTGAGTGATCATTGTTTTTGTTTCAGTCCTAATTCTGTCATGCTGCCCTTTGTTTTTCCAGGAGACCATTGTTTCCTTATATTTGGAAATTTCTCATTCTAGTTCAGGAGTCCTCAAAGAATAGATTTGATTTATTCTGAAGTCCTGCCAGGTAGATCTACTCTAAAGCAGTTGCTGCCATCTCTTTATAGTTTCCCTGGGCTTCCTAATAGAAAGGGAATTATATTCTTTAGCCTTCTTACTATCATTTCTTACCTACCCATCCAGGTAATTTCGTTGTTAGAGATGAATTTCTCATCTGCCTTAGTTCTGTGTGCAGCCTCAAAATGTTCTTTCTTCTAGATATGGCCTCTCTGGCAGTGATGTCCTGGATAATGTAGCATATGCTCGAGGGTTCAACACAGACCACCAGACCCAGCTCCTTTATCAAGCATCAGCCATGATGGTAGAGTCCAGGTATGTGGGCAATAGAAGATACTGAATATGTTCCCAGAGCCCTTACCCTGAATCTTGTACAGGCTATGGCCAATTAGATATGGGGAGATTTAAGTTTTAGTTCCTATTTTGCTACTCTTGCTTTGTCGTTTAGGTCAAGTCACTTTTAAAATATGAAGCTATAATCCACCTGAACTTGTTGGAATTTTTTACTTTGTTATAGGGTTATTCAGATATGGATGCTGTATAAATAAATAATATATAACTATAAATATAAAATTTCAGGGTAGTGGGAAAGAGCAGAATCTGACATGGGCTAGAAACAGGCTTCAGAGAATCCGTGTTCCCTGCAGGTATGCACTGCTAATTGTAGACAGTGCCACCGCCCTCTACAGAACAGACTATTCGGGTCGAGGTGAGCTTTCAGCCAGGCAGATGCACTTGGCCAGGTTTCTGCGGATGCTTCTGCGACTTGCTGATGAGGTAAGTTGTGGGGTAGGGACAGAGAATGCCTACTTTCAGGGGCCATGAATTCTAGTAGCCTTGCTGGGGGGCCAGGATACCAGGGCCTGGTATCATCAAGATATCAGTTAGATATAGAGACTTTAATCATTCATTGCTTTGTGGGGGATAGGAGTGGCAGCGGTAAGTCTCTTGGAATGTCTGACCACAAAAAAATGACATTTATCCTTTCCCTGTCAGTTTGGTGTAGCCGTGGTAATCACCAACCAGGTGGTGGCCCAAGTGGATGGAGCGGCCATGTTTGCTGCAGATCCTAAAAAACCTATTGGAGGAAATATCATTGCTCATGCCTCAACAACAAGGTAAAGTGATGGGAGAGATGGCTTCATCATGGAGTGTCATATTAACTGTGCAATAGACATGAAGATAACATTTCCATTTGAACCTCGTTAACTGCTGCTGTTGTGTAACTAGACACAGGAGCCCTTGCTTAACCTAACTGTCATGCTCTGGTTAGAACAGGTGTTTGTTTTAGTTCATAAAGGAATTAAAAGCTCTCATGTGGAAGAATAAATATGAGCAACTGATGTCTCTCATTATTTTTATAAAGGTTTCAATATGGGAAATCCACTGCGGGGTAGGGGGTGAGCAGAAATGCATTCCTCTGGATTGGAAGTGCCCTTAAGGCAGCGGTCCCCAACCTTTTTGGCACCAGGGACCAGTTTTGTGGAAGACGATTTTTCCACAGACAGGGGTGGGGGTAGTGGGGGGGGTGGCCAGGATGGATGGTTCAGGCGGTAATGCAAGCGATGGGGAGCAGCAGATGAAGCTTCGCTCACTCGCCCTCTGCTCACCTCCTGCTGTGCGGCCCAGTTCCTAACAGGCTGCGGACCGGTACTGGTCCACGGCCCGGGGGTTGGGGACCCCTGCCCTAAGGAATACAAAAAGATCCCCAAAGTCCTTCTAGGAAGTATATATGTCTAAAAAATTTTTAGACCTACCATAAATAGTCAGGGATCGAATTTTTTAATTATAATAACTTTGGTGCTTTGGTCTGTGTCTTTGTCCCAGACTGTACCTGAGAAAAGGAAGAGGGGAAACCAGAATCTGCAAAATCTATGACTCTCCTTGTCTTCCTGAAGCTGAAGCTATGTTTGCCATCAATGCGGATGGAGTAGGAGATGCCAAGGACTGAATCGTTTTTTTTCCTGTGATAAACCTTAAGTGCTGCAGTCTAATGGAGAGGACTGCTCCCTGGGTTCTTCACAGGCCTCTTCCTGTTGTGACTGCCAGGAAAAGGCTTCCAGGAAAACAGCTATTATATCGGCTTTTCTTATGGTGTAAACACGAGACAGGTCAGTAGTCACAAGCTGATCTGAAATGTTTATTCCTTCTAGAGTATATTAATCTCTATGTGAATTCTTTGGTTTGGGGGTGTAGGTATGAAGTACCTTTGACATCATAGTGCCTTGGGGTTGACTCAGGACTAACTGCTATTGGCCAATCTTATGTCTCTAAGAACTAACTAAAACTGGAGAGACCTGACTTCTCTCGCTGTCTGAATAATGTTGGGGAAAAAAATGTCTGAGCTATGTGGCAAAGGGAGTGGGTCTCCTCACAGGTTTTTTTTTTCTCTGTCAGTCAGTCAAGTAAAACTCTTAAATCAGAAGCAGGTAAAGTTTGTGTGTCTGAGTTAGCTTATATAAGAATGTTTTTTTAGATAAGGGGTATTGAGTAGGCCTGCTGGGCTACCAGCCCTTCACCATCTACTCTTTTTTAATGCTAAGAGCAATTCAAGATAGTTCTGGAATCTTAAACATTTCAGAAGCTCTTCAAGTAAGTAGATTCAATGTGGGACTGCTAATAAAGTAGTTATTTGTAGTGAATGTGCTGTTTATAGGAGTTATTCTGGTACAAGCTGAATATTTCAGGATAGGGCCTTCATAATATAGTTTTGGCTCTGGGTAGGGTGATCAGTTTCTATTGCTTTAAAATTGAAAATTTAAAAGGGAAGTCCCACATTCAGATGATTCATTTTATACTCCTTTAACCTAATAGAAGATCTCACAAGATGGCTACACCATGGCTTTCCTGTGGCCTTTGTTTTTATTCTTTAAGAAGTTTTGTATTGTATAGGGCTGGTTCTTGCCCAGATTATTCTACTTCAGGGGTTTGAGATACTCCTTCCTCTTCAGACTTCTACTCAGGATGGGTTCTAACCAACTCCTCCAATTTCAAAGGGCCTCTCGGCTAGTATTAGGAGGAGAGGCAGTGCAACTCTGCTGTTGCCTGTGTTGATCCTACTATATATAGGGAGATAGGAAGACACAATTTAATGCAACTTTGTTTTAAAAAGTTCTGTTCCCTGACTTGATAGAACAGAGTACCTCCTAGGCCTTCTTTCATTTCTACATTACAGAACAAACCTGGGATGAAATAATAAAGCCACAGTAACAGATTCTGGAATGGAAGCTTGGTTCTTAAATAAAAGCACCTCCATCTTTTAGTCCTATAAAGTATTTCAGTGACCTTGACCTAAAAACTTGTCTCAATTTTTCTTGGAGGGAGGATTTTCTTTTCAGATGGGATTACGCTTTGTGCTATTGGGAACACCTGCTTAGTTGGACTAGGCCTTGTTAGGCTAAAAGTAAGCTCTTCTTGTGTTTTACATTTAACTAAAATTTTCTCTGGAAGTATTATTAACCAGAGAGCTTATTCTAAACTATGTGGTACTGTTTTTCTACTTGTCTGCAATAGCCTCATAGTAGAAAACAGCTATGGAAGTGTCAAGCAAGAATAAGGAGCTGATAACAAATAAACATAGAAAGGGGATTATAATCACGTCTAGTTAAATTTGGTTTATTTCAGGTTTGTACCAAAATATATTCCAGGCAACTCCTCAGATCATCATTTTCACAGTCTCATAAGCCTTATGCACTGCTGTTGTTCCAAAAGCTTCCAGGACTCTGGAAGTCAAGTGGTCCAGCCCCTCGGCCCAGGAATACAGTTACAATCCACACGATAGGTTGAGAAGAGGCAATACCCATGGACTCCCCGACCTTTTATCCTGGTAGGTTAGGGTGTGATTTTAGGACTATATACTTTGGTGTTGAATATTAATCAGTGAAAAAGATTAGAGAGTAGAAGTTCTATGTTTTGTGCCTATAGCTCTTTGGAGTTTCATCCACCTCACCAGCAGTTGGAAGACAGCCTTCAGTGCTCTACCCACACTGTACCCTAGGGCAGGTGTTATACTAGTCTTGATTTTTCAAGAATTCACTTTACGGAGAGAGTAACAGAAACCCAGGCCTCAAGTACTTCCCCAATTTCAGATTAGGTAACGGATTAGAATAAGTTAACCAGTAGACAATAAGAAGAAATTGGGGAATGGTGGCAGGTAGCAGTCAGACCTAGGAGTCAGGACACTCCCTTAACCAGTCTTGCTCAGTTGTTTCCTGATCTAAGCAGAATCTAAGAGAAAAAAGACTTGATTTTTTTCCCCCTCAAGTCATGAAGGCCATTGAAATGTGATTATTCTCCTAAAATTACTTCCAATTCTTCCAGGTCCTTCTGGAAAGCTGAATCCTAGGGAGACAAGAGAATAAGACTAGGACTCAAAATCTAAGCCAACATTTCCAAAACCATTGGTACCTGAGAATGGGCCCTTTGCTTCCTTGCTAAGCTGTTATCATAGTCTTTTTCCTACTTTCCCAGAAGAGCCTGGAACCTACGAAATCTGTCTCCTCCCCTAGGTGAGATGTATACGAAACAGCCCACATGCAAAAGGAGGAAATAAGACCTCAAGGGAAGATATTCTTTCCTGAAAAGGTCACATAATGACTCAGAGAAGGATCCCTGTGTTAGTAAAGGTCTTAAGTATTACCTCTTTAGTGACATTTGGCAGCTCCAGGGCCAACTTCATCCACTGTTTAGCTTCAGGGTTTTGCCCTAGTTCTCTGTAGCACTGAGAAGAGACAACAGTGAAAACCTGGGAGAAATGCCACCAGGAGACTAGAAGGGGATGAATATGTATGCCCTCAGGAGTTCCTAGAAATATCAACACACATACTTTCATCTATGTTGAAATAGGCAGGTGAGTTTACCTTGGAAATATATATCCTTCCTGCTTTGGAAAATCCTGGCTGTAGTTCTTCAGCCTGGAGAAGGGAGAACATATATCAGTAAGGTGTTCCAAAGTCCAAGTCAGGCTAAAGTTTATTAGAGAGTTCCAGTCCCCAACCTGGAGATTGATTCAGTGAATCTATATTTTTTATAAGCTTTTCTGATGGTTCTGATTTTCCCATAGAACAGGCACACATAAAACTGCCCTCTACTAGAAACCCCTTCCAATAATGTCCTTAGGAAAAATAAGGTCACCCTGGCCTTTCTGGCTGCTGTCCACCCTTCCCTTCCTTCCCCAATACCTTTAGGAAGCTCTGGAGGGCGTCCTGCACAGTGGCACCGAGAGGGCTTTCACACAAGGCTGTCGCAGTTTTTTTTTCTAGCCAGCTTAGGTGAGAGACCTGCCACCAAAAGATCAAGGTGTGACTAAAAACGTTAAGTATCTTTAGGAACATTGAATGTTCTGTACTGAAAGCAAACAGGGCCAAATAGGACTGGGTCTAATCACCACTAACGTGACCGCTTAGAGGAAATAACACATAAGCCAGACCAGGCTGAGGACCCTGCTCTTCCTTGCAAGGTGATCAGTGTCTCAGGACAGTTAGGTAGGGCCCTTATGTCAAGCCCTGAAATTTAGCTCACCTGGTAGCACCACCTGCCAAGGAGAAAGTATGCCATGGGGTTTTCTGGCTTGAGAGCAATGGCTTTGTCCACATGCTCCTGAGGGGAAAATATAAATATAAGCTAACATCAGATAGCAGAGTTACTAAGGGAACAGAGGCAAGTCACAGAGGCTGTAGGAACACCTTTGCAAGGAGCTAGGACGGAGCAGGGAATCTGGACCAGACCAGCACCAGGGAAGGAGAAGCCTTTCCTCACCTTGAAGCTAAAGCCACTCTGGATGCGCCTCTGGATGCCCTCATGCTCAGCCAGCTGACCACAAAGCACTGCATACCTAGGGGGAAGCAGCAGCAAGCTCAGGGACAAGGACTGAGTACCGTCCCTGCCAGTATTGGGATTCCCACCCATGGGCAATTGCACGGCCCCTGCATCCTTATCCAGAGATGAAAATATCATTTCCATCTGTACATAATTCCTCTTTTCACAGACTTGTGGTCCCAATTCATATTCTTTAGCAGATACAGTGGTAGGCTCACAGTTCTCCAAAGTACCCTAGGTACAAAAAAGGTGGGTCTTCCACAATAAAGCTCTCAATATTTAGGCAAGGTCTCAGTCCAAATTTCCCCTCGTAATGAGTATAGCCATAGCTATCATAAACACTTAAGCAGGTATCTAAAAATCAGCATCAAAGTATAAGAGACCTGAGTACACTGCTTTTTGTCTCCTGAGCAGACATTAAAGAAGAAGGTCTCATTAGCCTTGGAAGTATACAAGTATATCATTGGGAAGCTGTTTGGGAATGGGATTCTCTAGGAATTTCTAATGTTAGCTTGGGAACCAACAGAAGCAGAGGAAGAAAAGGCCTCCGATTTCAGCCCTCTCCTCTACATCCTCCCTCCCAGGAGAACAAAGGCAGCCAGCTTCCTATCTTCTGCCTTCAGAAACAAAGGTCTTATTACTCCCATCCCCTCTGCATTCTTTCTAGAAGCACAGTTGACAAATGAGTGTCTAAAGGCCCAAGTTGCTTTTTTGTGTACTCACTAAATACCTGGGGGTATTTGTATCGGATACTTCCAGAGGCTCATTTCCAGTTTAGTCCAAACAGCTGTTCCCCAGGAAAAGCTAAGAAAGTATGAGGTCAATTTCCATCCTTGGGACCCCAGGAGCCCCAAGAGAGCCCACAGGGAAACAGCACCTGTGACACCCACGAAACAGTGACCTGGCGTCTGAGAAGAGGCACTGCAGAGACAAAGTTTCAGCAACAGATGGAGAAACAGCCTCTCCCAGCTCACAATCTGAGGGCAGAGTTATGGGAAGCAAGGAGGTGGAAAAGGAACATTTTCACTAAAACTGAGGTGCTGGAACCACGCCCCCAGGACACAGGTTGGCCCTGACCCACACGGGTTGGCAGAACTTTGCCTCACATCAGACCACAAATAGGGCTGATGGTTTTGTAATATTAATGACTGCTGAACTTCCTGGGGGTGAGCTCACATCTACTTTTCCTCACGCGAGCCAAGCGAAGAAGCCAAAGTCCACCACCAGCCAGGGATCACAGCTAGGGGAATGGAGAGCTTGTATGGGAGAGGGGAACTGCCAATTTCCCAACCTCTCTGAGGAGCCAAGAACCCACAAGTTTTGTAGCCAGGGGTGACTAACAAAGCTACTCATTTCTCCAAGCTTCAACAGAAAGAAAATTGTACTATTCCCCCTTGCCTCATCCCCAAGGCACTTCCCAAAGCAAACTCCCCTGGGTCCCTAGCTTGGGGAAGGATGGGACATATGAAAATAAAGGCCAGAGCTCCCTCTCCTGGTGCCTCTGGCAAATGCCTCTTTGGCCACAGGGCAGAGAAACGAAAGGGCTCTCCTGCACTCTAACCCATGCTGGCTCTTCCTGGGACCCTGCGGGGTGTTATTACCACTGGTGACACTCAGCATTCTCATTCCCCTTCTCCAGAGCGGCCTCCGCTGCTTCTTTTCCTGTAAGACAGAGGTGATCCAGAGTTGACAAGGGCTCCCATGCACCCTTCCACGGGAAAGGCTGTGGGAAGAATGACTGCTCTAGCTCACCAACCCCCACCCAAACGGGACTTGTAAATACTTATGCACTTGAGCAGAATGAAGAGCTGCAAATAGCTTTTCAGGGATGACTTCTTCACCTTGCTCTCCCTATCCGTCATCAGCTGCCCCAGCTCCCTTATTTTTATAATACCCATCTGATATGCTTGAAGCATTTCAAATATAAAAGGACTCAAAAGCAATCAGAAACTGTCCCCAATAGACCGTTACCCTGGAGAGTTTTTGATTTGGGGTCTGGATAGGCTTCAGGGTGTCCATGAATCCCACTGAAGTTGTATATAATTTTAGGTATATGTGCATTTTATTGAGGAGAGGGTCCACAGCTTTGATCAAATTCTCTAGAGGGGGACTTGCCTGGTGGCGCAGTTGTTAAGAATCCGCTTGCCAATGCAGGGGACACGGGTTCGAGCCCTGGTCGGGGAACTAAGATCCCACATGCCTTGGAGCAACTAAGCCCGTGGGCCACAACTACTGAAGCCTGCGCACCTAGAGCCCGTGCACCACAACAAAGAGTAGCCCCCACTCGCCGCAACTAGAGAAAGCCTGCGTGCAGCAATGAAGACCCAGTGCAGCCAAACAAATAAACATTAAAAAAACAAACAAACCAAATTCTCAAGAGGATCCATGATCTAGGAACATTAATCATGTTCTAGGCCAGAACTCCTCACCAGAGCCAAATGGACTGGGATCTGACCAAAGATGAGTTTCATGTAGTTCTTCCCCAGGTTTTCCAGGCACCAAAACTAACAGAAAGCAAGGCCTAAACACATGTAGGCTCTTGACAAGGGTCCCCTAGAATGTCAAGGAGCTGGAGCCCTTCAGATGAGGACCATCACGCCTACACACTGGAGAAAAGAGAACACTGCAAAATGGGAAATCTGATTAGAACAGAGAGGGCTTCCATAAAAAAGAATGAAATAATGCCACCTGTAGCAACATGAACAGACCTAGAGATTATCATACTAAGTGAAGTAAGAGAAAGACAAATATCATATATCACTTATATGTGGAATGTAAAAAAATGATACAAATAAACTTATTTACAAAACAGAAACAGACTCATATAGGAAACAAACTGGTTACCAAAGGGGAAAGAAGAGGGGAGGGATAAATTTGGAATTTGAGACTAACAGATACAGACTACTACATATTAAATAAACAAGGACCTACTGTATAGCACAGGGAACTATATTCAATATCTTGTAATAAACTATAATGGAAAAGAATCTGAAAAGTATATATATGTATAACTGAATCACTTTGCTGTACATCTGAAACATTGTAAGTCAACTAACTATACTTTAATAAAATTTAAAAATAATAATTTAAAAAATTTTTTTAAATGGTGAGGGCTTGGAAGGGAAGACAGAACAAAAGTAATGGGTTAAGGTGATAGGCTGGCTATTCTGAAATGTTTCCTCATGTTTAAGTGATAGTAATCATGGTATAATTTTGTATATGCAACAAATACATTTAAAGAGAGCAGATGAGAACCCTACATTCCCCTATCCAAGCAGAAGAACCATATGGCTCCACCACTGAGGGACATTTTCTCTTAGGGGACTTCTCTCCGCCCCCTTCAAAGCACTATCTCACTAGGAAAATAACGGTGAAGAATGAGGCAACCAGTTCCCACTGCCTCCTGGTGGTCCAGCTTCTAGAGAAAGAACAAAATGAAGAACTTTAGGTCCAGCAAGGTTGGTCCTAAAAAGCTAGAATCCCAGAGCAGAGCCTTCAAAGATGCTGCATAGTCCTCTGACCTCCAGGAGGAACAGATTTGTCCAAGGTGCTGTGCTCAGGAAGCCAGACCAGACCAGTGCGGGCTTCGCAGCTCCTCTAATCACTGCCCCACCTCCACCTGTAGGGTTCATGTTGGCTGTTAGTGCTCAGAGATGATCAAAAGGGAAAGGAAAGGTGGCTGTTGCTACCAAGAGTGCAAAAATCAGCCCCAAAGGCTGATCAGAATCCTCACCTGAAATTTAAGAGGGGAAGCAGAAACTGTTTTGAAAAGAAAGAAGCAAACAGTAATTAAGCAAGCACCTTTTGTTACAACTTCCAGGGATTTTTTTGAAGATCTGTATCAAACATTCAACTCAATTGACCTTTCTATATTGGCAGAATTCTATAACTGTTTAGAATAATGATCTTGAGGTACTGTCACTCTACATTATCAAAGATTTAATGTTTGCAGGACTGTACTTATAAAAGTAGGAAAGCAGTTAACTTTGGATAACTGAACCACAAGATCTGGAAGTCCACTGACGGTGCCTGACTCAAAGGGTGTGTAGGTAGGCAGGACACATCACCTTCCCCATAAAACCAGTCTCTTTTTAAAGTCCCAGGTTTCTCAATGACCTCATGACAGAGAAGGACAAGCCTTGAACCTGGCACAAGTCAGATGCACCCTACACCCCCAGGTACAGATTTTGACAACAGAATTGCTAAGTAGACCCCAGGGACTTCTAACCTAGCAGTATTCTCCCAAACTGCTCCTTCTGGGCACTCACCAAACATACTCCACTCATTATATTCTTAAACACCTGCCCCACAGGCTCCATAACTGAAACCAGATTCCTAAGCAACAGCAAAAAAACCTCCTCAGATTAAGAAAGGTTGTGTCTTTTGTAGTTGAGGAATGAGAACAGAGAACTGTGCTAATATGATACAACAATTGACCTTGAACAACGTGGGGGTTCGGGGCACCAGCCTTCTGCCCAGTCAGAAATCCACATGTAATTTATAATTGGGTCCAACCAACTGTGGATTGTGGATTGAAAAAAAATCCGCATATAAGTGGACGTGTGCTGCTCAAACCGCTGTTGTTCAAGGTTCAACTGTACTCCTAAAGTCGTGTATACCCATGTGACTCAAGCACCATGCCATGCAGAGAAGCAGAGGTTGCTCTCTGTCTCCAGGAGGAAGCAGGGGTCTCTGGGAGCCAGTCTGTCCCTAGTGAGTAGTTGAGCCCCAGCTGTATCGACAGCCTGCGTCTTGGTGGTTCCCCTGGCCCCAAGCTGATGGGCTGGCTCCACCCTCAGAGTCAGTCAGTGGCCTTCCCACTAGGAACCTGTCAGCACTTACCACTTAGGGCATAGGACCTCTTCTCACTTGCCTCCTCAGCAAGCTCACACATGTCACTGTAGGCGCGGGCCAGGCGCCAGAGAAAGTCCTGCTGGCTTCCATGCTGCAAACCAAACAGAGGGATGAGGCCCCCTTCTCTCAGCTGCAGAGAACTGGGGCTCGACCTTCTCCCCACACCCTACCTTTGAGTGTGTTATAAACACTGACATCAGGCCACCTCACGTGACCTCTCACCTGCAGTTAGCTGATGACATTATCTCTAGTCAATAGATTGCACAACCCACAGAGTGAGGGCATTCTGGCCTTCTAACACTGTGAGGAAGAAAGGTCAATTCCAACATGTAATGAGGCACAACAGAGAAGTCTTGCTAACAATGAAAAATTGTGAAAATGCCCAAGAAAAGGGAAATTCTAACTTTGGGGGCATTTATAGCCAGGTGAGCATAAGTTCTGGCAATGAACCTGAGAAGGGAATTGTGGTTGAGTGACCTAGTGACCTAACACTTGTCACTTGTGATGAAAACTTTAAATGGGGTAGGCAGCTGTGGCTCTGCCTCAAGGGAAATAGGGAAAAACATTCCAGTTCTTTCCACATTTCTCCTTAAGGTGAGAGGAGGAGCTCTTCTGCAGTAGCTCTACAGGAGGCAGCTGACTGCCCTGGGGCTGGCAGAGAAAACAGCTCTGGGGCAGGCAGCACACAGGGGCGGCGCTCAGCCTCCTAGGAAGAGGATGTACAACCCTGGGGTGTAGATGCAGAACTAGCCACCTCACCCTCATTTCCCTTCCCATGTCACCTTGCAGGGTCAGTGACACATTCGCAGGGGGTTAGCAGGGGGACGGAGGACAGACAGGCAGTTGGAGCCTCACCGCCAGCTTGTTGCTGAGCAGCAGCTGGAAGCCCTCCCGCTTGCCCTGCTCACTGCCCTGGTGCAGCTCGTCTGCCTGCTGCAGGAGGGGCAGCACATCTTCTGGGCCAGGGGAGCCTCCAGCCTCCAGGGCTTCAGGCGCCGGGCCTGAAGCCACCTCCACTTCCACCTCCAGGTCCAGAGAATCCTTTCTCCCCATCTTCACGGTCTCACAGCTCACTTCATCTTCCCCGTCATCATCACTCTCCCTTTCAGAGTCCCGCTCATAGTCAGACTCAGCGTTGGCTGTTGTGTAACTGTGGCAGAGAAATGTAAGTGACAAGGTCAAGGGAGGGATTCCTTAGCCTCAGATCCCTGGGGTCTTGCCTCCACCCACAAAGAGGCACTCTCCACGGCACTGTTGTCCAAAGCACCAACTAAGAACCATTCCCCCCCACTTAGGGGCAGGAATTAGTCCTTGAGAGAAAGCTTCCTATGGGAAGTATGGGCTGGGAAAATGATCTGGAAGGGGAAGAGTGACCAGCTGGGGCCCTGTGACAGTCAGAGGCCAATATGAGAATCCCCTGCTTAGCTACCACCAAGTCTGCCAGAAAATAGACAAAAAGAGAAAGCCTAGAAAGGTATGTACCAAAATGGCAGTAGATCTCTCAGGGTCAAGGAATTAATTTTCCCCCCTATACTTTAGTATTAGATATGATTGCTTTACTGAGCATGTATTCTTCTTATAAATAAAGAAATAAAAGTTTAAGATAAAAAACCTTAAGATGTAGGTGGAGCTGATCTCCTGAGCTAGATGGCTCACCAGGCTAAGGGTCTGTCAATCATTTTTGCTTTATCAGCCAAATGCACCTGTCAGAACCAACATGGGTGGGTGCCAGTCTCTGCGGCCATGGGCGGCCACAGATACCCACATTTTCTTTCTCAATTCAATGTATACCTCTGTCCCAAGTCAGCAACCAAACCTAAACCACAACAGGAGTAGCCCTTGAAAACCCTGGGAACTTGCCGGGGCTGGGAGGGGCCCTTTTGCAGCTGGAAGCAGGAAAGGAGAAAGATGCAAACAATCCCTTGGGAAGGTGTCTGTGGGGCCACTATGAGCCAGGTGTCTCCTAGGGAGCCCAACCCTGATGCAGCCACTGAAGAGGAAGCCAAGTTTCTCTTGGATCTTGGCCTCCACCAGCAGCTAATTATGGTGTGTTCCCTAATTGCCAACTGAATCAGACAAAAACTGAGTAGAGCAGAAGATAAGGCTTCCAGGGGTCACAACCAGACACCAAAGAGCCCTCCAGACTGAGTGAAGGAGAAGCAAATTCCATCAAAGCCAGAAGGTTCCAAGACACAGGGAAGATCTTTGAGTCACTTAAGGATAAGCCTTTCTCTGTCCTGGAATGAAAGGGGTAGGACCCCTATGACTGGAGCAATCAGACCTGAAGGAGAGAGACGTACGAATAAAGTCAATACAAGACAGCCTAAGGTCAGGGGCTGAATGCTGTAGGGCGAAGTGCTGTCTTCCTCATCCAGAAAGCCAGAGATGACGAGGGGGCAGGCTCCAGAAGGCAGCAGGTGAGAAACCAGACCTGATGCCCAATCCATCCATGCTGTTTCTTTATAGAGGAGCTTTCAGACTCATTTAACAAAGGGGCTCCAGTTACATCTATTACAGGAACTTCTGAGGTACTTGTAGGTAACCTGTAACCTTCCTAACCTTGCTTTTTAAAAGGTTATCCAAGTATCTCTCCCCTCTAGCAATTTGCAGTAAAAACTTTAGAAATTAAAGGGACAAGGAAAAGTGGTACCAGATTTCACAACCAACCTGGGTGGTGATGAGCAAGACCACACAGAGACAGCCTAGAGAAACTCGCTACCAATTCCTAGGCTTAGACAATAACCTGCCCCAAACGAGAAAGTCAAATCAGCCAAATCAGCATCTACCAGTGCCCCTACTCAGCCCAGCCAGGCCCAAAGGTAAAATGAGTAAATGGATTTTTTGCGGGTGCGAGCTTGAGTCTCATCATCTCCCACTGCAAAAAGAAGAGGAGACCCCGTTCCTTGTTCAGCTGAAGGCTACCTTGGCAGATCAGGAATCTCCCAGGGAGGGACCCCTGCTCTCATCCCTGCTGGAGCACAGGCGTCAGCAGTGTCTCCAGGGAGCTAGGCCAAGAGGAAGGTCCTGCAATGCTGTGATCCTGCTGGGTCCTAATGGCCAGGGAGCTCACTTGGACAAGGAAAAGGAGAGGCCAGGAGGGGCCTTGCTGCCACCCAGAGTGAGAGCTGGTAGAGCCCTGTGAAGCAGGGAGGCTCTAGCGAGGCTGGCGTGGTGAGGAGACCTTTTATTGCACCTCAGCCCCACTTCAAGGAGCTCTGCCTCACTAATCTGCAACCCCGCTGCCTTACATGCAGCGGGCAGGCAAACACTTGTTGAGTGAATACAGACATCAGCCCCCTGGACTTCCATGGGCTTCCAGCCCCATCTCTTCCAAAAGAGATTTTTCACGTGCCAGAGCTCAAGAGCTGCTGTCTCGACATTCACAGCATTCTCTCACATTTCTTGGACCACCAACCCAGCCTCTGGAGAAATCCACCAGAGAAAAAGGGGTGGCCCTTTTGTTTAACATGACCGGCAGCTTTTGAGATGAGTCAGAGACTGCAGAGACCTTTGAAAAGGCCCTTTGGACCTGTGCGCTCAGGAGGACACACTGTTCCCACAGTGGGGCGAGGACCCAAGGCTCCCTTGAAGCAAGGAGGCCACCTCTACTCCTTGAGGAGAGCCCCCACGTCAGTGATCAAGAACTCGGTTACAGATGCACCCCCTCCTGGCAATTACTTTTCTTTCTTTCAACTCCTAAGCCCCATTAGAGGTGCTGAGCTGAGGCATTCAAAGACAACCAGGCCTGGGCCCTGACCCAGAGAGACTCTCAGTGGTGGGGGAAGATAAGACCAAGCAGAACGAGGTGATAAACGCCCAAGAAGGAGTGGCAATGAGGTTGCAGGCAGTTGCTCTTGGCTGGGATGCCTGGGAAGGCTTGCCAGAGGAGCTGTAGGGCAAGTTAGGTTTTGACAGGGAGGGAACTAAAGCTGTGTTTGGAACATGCTCTGAGAACAAGCTCACGGACCCACCCAGTGATTCTGACTCTACCACATTCAGTTGATCCCCTGGGAGCTCAAAGTTGCTATTTTATTTGGAAGAAAGAGGGAACACAGCTTTCAGTGGAGTAGAGTAGCCCATCAAATCGTCTTATTCTTTCATCCCTCAAAAAAGCTCTCCTTCCCCAGGGCCCACATGTTTAAAGTTATTCCAGACCAGACATTCCAGAATTCTGGTCTCCTTCCAGAATTCTCCCTGGACCATGACCATGGCAAAATGAATGATTCACCGTGGCCACTGCTCCAGATAGCAGCCAGCTAAACCAGAGTCTTGAACCACGCACGACCATCGGCTTCCACATGCCTTAGGATCGATCATGGGGCTGAGCCTGCTAGAGCTGTAATTAAGAAAGACACCCTTCCTCTCACACCATTACAGGTGGCTGGCAGCCCAGTCCTGCCCTTTATGGCCTTGGGAGCCCCAGTGAGCATCCCAAGCTGTGAAGCACCTGCAAGCTTCCCTGGTTAATCACTCTGGCTCTCACTGCCCCCAGAAGTTTGTACAATTACTAAAGATCATCACTAAGGGGTTTGAGTTCTAGTATCCTGGTCTTGGGCAGAGCTGTGACCTCTCCTTCTGTTCTACGCTGTTATAAAGTTCAAATGTCAAGTGATTGGCTTCCTTGGGTTGCATAGAGATGCTCCTTAAGTCTCAGGGCCCATTATCAACTATTTTGTCCTTTTCAATCCAGATGTGTCAATTTTTATTTTTTAAAATTTATTTATTTATTTATGGCTGTGTTGGGTCTTAGTTGATGCACGGGGGCTTTTTCTAGTTGCGGCGAGCAGGAGCTACTCTTCGTTGCGATGCGCGGCTTTTCAGTGTGGTGGATTCTCTTATTGCAGAGCATGGGCTCTAGGCACGCGGGCTTCAGTAGTTGTGGCACGCGGGCTCAGCAGTTGTGGCTCGCGGGCTCTAGAGTGCAGGCTCAGTAGCTGTGGCACACAGGCTTAGTTGCTCCACGGCATGTGGGATCTTACGTACCGTAAGATCGCTCGAACCCGTATCCCCTGCGTTGGCAGGCAGATTCTTACCCACTGCGCCACCAGGGAAGTCCCCAGATGTGTCAAATTTTAATTTCATTTTTGCCCCCTCTAACACAGCCCTCTGGAAGCATGTTTCAGCCCAGAGGTACTAGGTAAATTGAATAGAAAAGGGCTACTTCGGGCTTCCCTGGTGGCGCAGTGGTTGAGAATCTGCCTGCCAATGCAGGGGACACGGGTTCGAGCCCTGGTCTGGGAAGATCCCACATGCCGCGGAGCACCTGGGCCCGTGAGCCACGATTGCTGAGCCTGCGCGTCTGGAGCCTGTGCTCCACAACAAGAGAGGCCGCGACAGTAAGAGGCCTGCGCACCGCGATGAAGAGTGGCCCCCGCTTGCCACAACTACAGAAAGCCCTCGCACAGAAACGAAGACCCAACACAGCCAAAAATAAATAAATAAATTAATTAAAAAAAAAAAAAAAAAAAAGAAAAGGGCTACTTCTTTGAGCCCTTGAGAATACAGATAACAGGGATCAGACAACCCAGTCAACAGTAGTCATGAATGGAGGACCAAAGCTTTTTACCAAGACCTCACTTATTTCAAGAGGCACCTGAGCACTAGTTAAATTCAGCACAGATGCCCAATGGCAGTGACATGGAAAAAGAGAGAAATACTACTCTTAATTTTCTTAGAAAACCAGATGAGGAGAGGCAGGAGAATATAATGGATCAAACAAGGAAACGAGGCTGAAACTTCTGAAGAAGATGTACCGAACAGACCGTACTGCTCTGGACAGGTCCTCCCTGGGCAGTGAGCTGTGGCAGCTCTCTCTCTTTTTTTTTTTTTTAAATAAATTTATTTATTTAATTTATTTATTTTTGGCTGTGTTGGGTCTTCGCTTCTGCACACGGGCTTTCTCTAGTTGCGGCGAGCGGGGGCTACTCTTTGTTGCGGTGCGCAGGCTTCTCATTGCGGTGGCTTCTCTTGTTGTGGAGCACGGGCTCTAGGCGTGCGGGCTTCAGTAGTTATGGCTCACAGGCTCTAGAGCACAGGCTCAGTAGTTGTGGCACACGGGCTTAGTTGCTCCGTGGCGTGTGGGATCTTCCCGGACCAGGCATCGAACCTGTGTCCCCTGCATTGGCAGGCGGATTCTTAACCACTGCGCCACCAGGGAAGCCCCCGAGGCAGCTCTTAATCAATGGGAAGAACTGCCCGGGGCTGCAGGCAACATGTCTTCCTGTGAAGGCCCTTCTGTGCCCTGATGACCAAGCCATGCCTCAGAAGGCAGATGAGCCTGGCTGAGCCTGTGCTTAGGAGCTGTATAACCCTGGGAAAGCATGCATCAAACCTCGCTAAGCCTCAAGTCTCTGTCTGAGAAACAGGGCAAAGAACATCACCTACTTCATAGGAACCTTGTGAGGATTAAATGAGGAAATACCTCTGAAGTGCATTGCACAGTCTCTGTCACAGAGGAAGAATAAATGGTAGTTAATACTATAAAGCAGACAGCCTCTTCAATAAGTGGTGCTGGGAAAACTGGACAGGTACATGTAAAAGTATGAAATTAGAACACTCCCTAACACCATACACAAAAATAGACTCAAAATGGATTAAAGACCTAAATGTAAGGCCAGACACTATCAAACTCTCAGAGGAAAACACAAGCAGAACACTCTATGACATAAATCACAGCAAGATCCTTTTTGACCCAGCTCCTAGAGAAATGGAAATAAAAACAAAAATAAACAAATGGAACCTAATGAAACTTAAAAGCTTTTGCACAGCAAAGGAAACCATAAACAAGACCAAAAGACAATCCTCAGAATGGGAGAAAATATTTGCAAATGAAGCAACTGACAAAGGATTAATCTCCAAAATTTACAAGCAGCTCATGCAGCTCAATAACAAAAAAACAAACAACCCAATCCAAAAATGGGCAGAAGACCTAAATAGACATTTCTCCAAAGAAGATATACAGATTGCCAACAGACACATGAAGGAATGGTCAACATCATTAATCATTAGAGAAATGCAAATCAAAACTACAATGAGGTATCATCTCACACCAGTCAGAATGGACATCATCAAAAAATCTAGAAACAATAAATGCTGGAGAGGGTGTGGAGAAAAGGGAACACTCTTGCACTGTTGGTGGGAATGTAAATTGATACAGCTACTATGGAGAACAGTATGGAGGTTCCTTAAAAAACTAAAAATAGGGGCTTCCCTGGTGGCGCAGTGGTTGAGAATCTGCCTGCCAATGCAGGGGACACGGGTTCGAGCCCTGGTCTGGGAAGATCCCACATGCCACGGAGCAACTGGGCCCGTGAGCCACAATTACTGAGCCTGCGCGTCTGGAGCCTGTGCCCCGCAACAGGAGGGGCCACGATAGTGAGAGGCCTGCGCACCGCGATGAAGAGTGGCCCCCGCTTGCCGCAACTGGAGAAAGCCCTCGCACAGAAACAAAGACCCAACACAGCCATAAATAAATAAATAAATTAAGAAAAAACAAACAAACTAAAAATAGAACTACCATACGACCCAGCAATCCCACTACTGGACATATACCCTGAGAAAACCATAATTCAAAAAGAGTCATGTACCAAAATGTTCACTGCAGCTCTATTTACAATAGCCAGGACATGGGAGCAACCTAAGTGTCCATCATCGGATGAATGGATAAAGAAGATGTGGCAAATATATACAATGGAGTATTACTCAGCCATAAAAAGAAACGAAATTGAGTTATTTGTAGTGAGGTGGATGGAGTTAGAGTCTGTCATACAGAGTGAAGTAGGTCAGAAAGAGAAAAATACAGTATGCTAACACATGTATATGGAATCTAAGGAAAAAAAAAGAAAAGGTCATGAAGAACCTAGGGGCAAGATGGGAATAAAGACACAGGCCTACTAGAGAATGGACTTGAGGATATGGGGAGGGGGAAGGATAAGCTGTGACAAAGTGAGAGAGTGGCATGGACATATATACACTACCAAACGAAAAACAGATAGCTAGTGGGAAGCAGCCGCATAGCACAGGGAGATCAGCTCGGTGCTTTGTGACCACCTAGAGGGGTGGGATAGGGAGGGTGGGAGGGAGGGAGATGCAAGAGGGAAGAGATATGGGAACATATGTATATGTATAACTGATTCACTTTGTTATAAGCAGAAACTAACACACCATTGTAAAGCAATTATACTCCAATAAAGATGTTGAAAATAAATAGTTTTCAGCTGAAGAGGGACATGCTGTGAAGATCATCCTGAATGGCTGGTTTTAGCTTTTAGTTTCCATGTGCATGTTTTTAGCTAAACCAGTCATTCTGACCTGACAGAAGGCTTGACTGTTCACTTCGCCAGTCTCTTCCTTGAGGAGGAAGAAAGGTCATCAGAGGCCACTAAGGAGAGACCAGCCTCTAGACCTCACACAGGCCACCTGGATGACTGGACCTCACAGCAGAGACGGGCAGATGCTGCCACCTGCAGCATCGGGCACCCCAACAAAGATGTTCATTCAGACTCCATCCTTGGGACCAAAGTTTCAAAATGGCATTAGTGGTTTAAAATCAAAAAGCCCTTTGCCTGCCCAAGTTTGGGGGTTGTCCACCAGACTCCTGCCTGCGGCCCTGTCTCACACACAGGCCTATGGTCAGACCTGCTGGGCCACCAGTTACTCAGGTGAGTCACCGCCCACCTGTGAAGATGACAAAGACGCATAAGCAGCCCTCTCCTGTGGGAAGAGAACTTCCCAAGGGAGGGAGAATGCTTAGCGCTTAGAGAGCTCTGTAGACCTGGCCCAGCCACTCAGTGAAGGAAACAGTCATAAAACAAAGCTTACAAAGTCCTTGTGATAACACAGGAAAACGCCCAACCAATGTTACAGGAAAACAAAAATAAAAGATATAATAACTACATAAAAAACAAACCTACTCGGAGGAAAATAACAGATGCAAGCACTAACCACTGTTAACATTTCAATTTGGATGACATAAGGTGGATGGTTTTTCTTTTTTCTTTTTTAGGTAAGAAGTGGTGTTTTTGTTTTTGGTGGATGGCTTTACTTATTTCAACTGTTCTGTATTTCATTTATTTATACCCTTACCTTGTTCCAAAAATTATTTACAGCAGCTTGGTGTGAATTTTCCATTATAAACATTACTTTTACAAAACATAACCTGGCTGAAGCCACAACTGTCTCCAGGAGAGAAGACTCACCCGCCTTCGCTCTCAGCATCTGTGAACGTGGTTCCCGAGGTGGCCGTGAAGTAGACAGAGCTGGAGCCGGTGGAGTCACTCCTCTCCCGGGCAAATGGGAACCTTCGCCGCCGGGCCACTTTCTGGTTCTCTTCCAGGTGGGATCTGAAAAGCAGGCTCGTTTCTAGAAGGTGCCATTGGGCCCCATCCAGCCTGCCTTTCCCCTCACCATGAGGGAGCCTCTTACTACTGCTGCTCATTGAAGAGCTAAAAGCAGAGAAAATCCTGGGTCTCTACCCTCAGGAGAGCAAGCAGGGCAGCTCGCCGGACCCAGCCTGCACGCAGACCAGGTTAGTCAGAACAAAGCATTTCAGCTGCTACAACAGACCATGAGGGCCCAAAAGCAGCAAGAACTTGTGCAAGGCAAGGAATCAAGCACACGGCTTCCCTGCCAATTAGGTGAGAAGCTATAAAACTGGCTTCGTCCTTAGAGACGGACAGCAAAGGCTGAAAAGCTGTAGGGACAGGGAAAAGTTGGGGAGCGGGGGACAAGGCAGAAAAGGAGGCTGCATTACTCACCGGACCTCGCCCACAATCTGCCCAGCAAGCCCCTGCAGGCTGCGCCTCAGCTCCTCCACCTCCCCGCGCAGCGCCAGCAGGCTGGTCAGCACGAACTCCAGACGGCCCAGCACCTCCTCCTGCCCTTCTCGTGGAAGGCTCGGCAGCACCGCAGCATCACCAGCCTCACCTGGAGCTGCCCGCAACGGCCTCACTGCAGGAAGGAGGACAGGAGACACTGATGCCCATGGGAGAGAGTGAGGAAAAGATCTCGCACCCAGAATTCAGGAACACTTGTTTCTCACTGGAGTTCAATTTACAAAGATCTTTGAGGCTCAGAGAGCGTATGTTCACAAGTCCCAGGTAATGATCCAGAAAAAAATCAAGGTCCCAACCTCCAAACAAGAGCCCTCTGTTCCAAAAATCTTCCACACCAGGGCCCTTCAGCAGTACTGCATACCATGGCAGATCATGTAAAATGCTCGCAAGAGTGTGGTATCCAGAAGGAAGGATAGCTGTCCTGCTAGAGTAAAAGAAAACCCTTTATCTGACTATATTTCGTGCCCAAATCCCAGGCAGTCAATACTAACCACACAGCAAAATTAAAATTGAGCTCACTCAAATTCTGATCTTTCACTTTAAAAGAATGGCAAAGAAAACTCTGAGCTCCTCTCAAGAGCTTCATTTAGTATCATCAGAGAGGGGCAAGGAGAAAAGGGGCAGTTACTGAGAGAAAAGGTACACTGGGAAAAGCTCACCCAAACCCCACTGGAAAAACACCATTGCCGAGCCCTGAATTGAGCTCTAGGTAAATGCTAACAGTAAATGCTAGAAAACTGACAGCTACCTAAGCCAAGTGGACTGGAAAATGTAAAAACAGAGAAGAAACCAGTAAGGCAGAACCCACAGTCCAAGCAAGCATAAAGCTGTTAAAGGAAATCTAGTAACAATCTAGGCCAGATTACAATACACACCCAACAGTGTTCCAGTACGTAAAGCAAGAAAGATCCCTGGGAATGTGGCCACTTTCTCCCAACCTCAGCAGAAGAAACACTAGAGCTAAGAAATTACAAACAAACAAAATACAAGGAAAAGAAAGGAAGGACAAGCACACTTGCAACACTAGGTTACTACCTAGTGCTATAAAACGCTAACAAATGATTGCAATCTAAGGTGACAACTCTCTGAAGACTTCAAAAACTAACTTTTCCAAGCCATCTGGCATTTGGTAATCAGAGGAAACACTTGTTACCAATTAACACAGGGTGAGATGATTTGAATGCTCCTCTATCACACACACCTGGGAGTGGTTTGAACCAGCCCTAGATGCTTTGCTCCAATGAGTTAACATGAAAGTTTTGCAAAACTGAAAGCACTACCCATTTCAGCCGTGGCTGGCTCCCAGCCATATTCAGCTTCAATTGCAGTAAGTGCACTCCCAGCCCCATGCTGTGGAAAGTCCACAGGACCAGGTGACCAGGCCACTCAGGAGAGCAAGCAGTGCAGCTGCCACTTACTTGCTCTGTGACAGCCTCGGGAAAGTTACACAATCTTTTTCAATATCGACTTATAAGAAGGATTTTAAAAACTTGGACTAGATAGTCTCCAAGGTGCCTTCAAAACTTAACACCTAATTTAATACATAGGCCTCAAAAAATTTTAATTCCTACAAGACTAGTTTTTCCTTTTGCCTTCTTTTGGACTTTTCCTCTACTTAGTAAACAGCTCACCCACACTAAGCAAGTGCCTTTAATATATATATAGCACTCCTGTGGCCAGAACTAAACGTGAAAGCTAAGCCTTTTCGCAATATACTTTCCTGCAATTACAGGAGAAAGACGACAGAAGAGGAAGGCTGCTTTTCCTTTTCAATAAACTTTCCCCAAACGTGAAACTCTCGGACCTCGCACCCACCCTCCTATTCCTTCCTCCGTTGTCCTGTCCCACAGGTTCTGCTAAAGGCAGCCCCGACCCTAGGCCCACCCCTCAGCAGTCACTGAGGCCTCAAGGGACCGTCTCCTACCCTGGCGTCCAGGCTCTGAAGTCTGCATGTAGTCCAGGAAGCTGGGCTGGCTCTGGCTCCGGCCCCGTTTCCACCGCTGGCTGTAAAGGGCACATAGGAATCCAAGGCCCGCGGCGGTGCCCAGCAACAGTCCTAGCCCGGCGCGGGTGCCACCCAAGGCCCCCAGACTAGACATGCTGCACCTGCAGCCCGCGTGAGCCACCGAGAGCAAGCGGGCGAGGGCGGAGGAGAGAGATTCGTGAGCGTGGTCCACCCATCTCCAAGGTCGAACCCCTGGAGATAATCTCCTTGCCCAGACCCTGGGCACCCACCACCCTCACCCTAGTCCCGACCCTAAGGTTTCTGCTAGCCCCGGACCTGGCTACCGCGCGGCTCAGCCGGCCCGGACGCAGCCTCCCCTCCAACACGCCCCCTAACCCTGATTCCGGAGTCAGGTTGCTGGGCCTCCAAACTCCTCCCCCAGCCTCACGACACTGCAGACCACAAACCCGCCGCCCTGGAGGCAAACCCCTGGCCTCCCCGCCGCGCCATTTGAAGGCCCCCTGGCCTGTCAGGAGCTCAACTCACACTCCTACCCCGCTGCTCACTACTCTGGCAGCGGCCGCCGCTTCGCGCTGTCAATGACCGTGACGTCATCAAACGGTGCCGACCATCAGCCCCGCGCGCCTATAGGAAGGCGGGGGTGAGAAGATCACCGAGGCTCCGCCTCCGGTGCAGGGTTTTTTCAGGGGGCGGGGCCACGGGCTCTACCAGAGGGGAGCAGCCAGCAGAGAGTAGGAAAAGGGAACCTAGAATGGTTAGAAGCCGGGAAGAGGGGGAAAGCTGGGAGACCCCTTGGGCGGGATGCTAGAGCAGTAACCCACACGGTCTGGCCAGCTGAGGTTCCATTTCCCTCCATTCACACCAGATTACTTAGTGTTCCCGGAATATGCTCCGCGTATTCACCCTTTCTGCCTTTTCGACTGCTGCTTTCTGCCTAGAATGACCCTTTCTCTACCTGGAAAACGCGACCCCCCTCCCACCTTTCCTTAACACTCGGTCATAACTCAGACTTTGTTTGATTTCAGCTTAATTTGTTTATGCATTTTTACTCAAACCATTTACTAAACACTAGACAATAGTGACTGGCATTTCAGATTAGAACAGATAAATTGTTGGTTATCCACAAGAGGTCCCTGAGTCCCCAGGGCCAGCTTCTGCCAGTTGACACCTAAAAACTTATATTGTAGATGCACACCCCATCATTAAAAAAAAAACTTAAACCTTACATTGTCGTTATAACATTAATCAAGGACAGGGTTATAAAAACTTTTTTAATTCCCAGAATGTAAATGAAATTCATTCCTCTAATGATAACATTTTTTAACATTTGGCTGAGGCTGAAACTTGGGTTTATCTCTGATTGCTTAAATTGGTTCAGATATCATTTCGGGTTTTTTTGTTTGTTTTTTGTTTTTAATCTGTGTTAATCATTTTTTTCTACCTACCTGTGGCCCATAGTTCCTTCTATAATTCTATTTTACTCCTGTGATTTTATGCAACTGTAATTTTAGAAACTAAAAAGACATGATTTTGTGCACTATGGTTCCAATTTTATCATCAGTATTCCTTAAAAGTTAAATTTTAGTTTAATGGGAGCTGAAATATCTAGACCAGTCCTTCCCAAATCCTTGACTAGATATTATTTATTCACTTTTTAATTGTGAGATATTTTACACATTTAAAAGACATTTGAGGACTTCCCTGGTGGCGCAATGGCTAAGAATCCGCCTACCAATGCAGAGGACATGGGTTCAAGCCCTGGTCAGAGAACTAAGATCCCACATGCCACAGAGCAACTAAGCCCGTGTGCCACAACTACTGAAGGCCATGTGCCTAGAGCCCCTGCTCTACAACAAGAGAAGCCACCGCAATGAGAAGCCCGCGCACTGGAAAGAAGAGTAGCCCCCACTCGCCACAACTAGAGAAAGCTCACACGGAGCAATGAAGACCCAACACAGCCAAAATTTAATTAATTAATTAATAATAAAAAGGTACATTTGATGTATAGGTACATTGCAATGAATCAGTGAAAAGCAACGAGGTACCCATCCCACCGCCTAAGGAACAGAACTTCACCAATACCTCCTACTCAATTTTTTTTTTTTAATTTCCTACTCTTTTTTTTTTTTAATTTATTTATTTATGGCTGTGTTGGGTCTTCGTTTCTGTGCGAGGGCTTTCTCTAGTTGCGGCAAGCGGGAGCCACTCTTCATCGCGGTGCGCGGGCCTCTCACTATCGCGGCCTCTCTTGTTGCGGAGCACAGGCTCCAGACGCGCAGGCTCAGTAGTTGTGGCTCACGGGCTCCAGACGCGCAAGCTCAGTAATTGTGGCTCACGGGCCCAGTTGCTCCGCGGCATGAGGAATCTTCCCAGACCAGAGCTCGAACCCGTGTCCCCTGCATTGGCAGGCAGACCCCCAACCACCGCGCCACCGGGGAAGCCCTCCTGCTCATTTTTAAGGACTCGGTTTGATTAGTACCTCTTGTGATACACTAAGAGATTAACTATGTTGTCTTGGTGGTGAGAAAGTAATGTTTTTAATATCTTTTACATATTTTTCCTCATTTTTCTGAAATAACCATGTATTTCTTTTCTAATAAGAAAAAATATTAACTTTACTTTAGAGGGAATAAAAACCCGTTTCCTCTGGGAAACTTTCCCAGACCACCATCTTAGTGGAATTAATCTTTTTATCTTTCTTTGCTCTGAGGCTTGTTTACCTCTATTACACTTGGTTCCATGATTATTTGCTTTCTAGTCTGTCTACCCCACTGGGCTGCTCACTCTTCCAGGATAGAGTTCATGCCTGATTCATCCCCTATGCCTAGCAGAGCTCTAATGCAAAAGCCATCCATAAAAGTTGAATGGAGAAAAGAAGAAAATAAGGAATGACCAATATCCAGCCCCTGCCACACTGACAATGTTTTTGTTACCAAACCAGGTTTGTTTGTGCAATGTGTGGCAAGCCAAATGCTGAGACACAGAGGTTTGCGGCAGAAAAATAATTTATTAACAAGGCAGCCAAGCCAGGAGGTGGGAGAACAAATCTCAGATCCGCCTCTCTGAAGGCTTGAGCTATTTATGGGATAAAGAAGTAGTGTAGACTTAGGCATGGGAAAAGGTGATTAGAGGTAGGGAAAGGTGAGGTAAATAGTGTTTTGCACAGGCGTATCTGGATTATATGCTTCTTCATGGGATGCATGTTCAAAAATGGAGGGGCTTAGTGTGATCTGAGAGTGGACTTTTGGCCCTCTTATGTCAAAAGGTTGTTCATTGGACACCGGTGAGGGCCCAGCTTTAGGGTCAGTGGTCCCAACCAGTCTTAGCCAGCTTGAACTGAACAAGAGCTGATTCAAGGTTCTGAAAAAAACAACTTAAGCCCCTGTTACTATAGCGACCCATACTTCAGAAGTGTTATCTGTAGGGGTGGTTAAGGAGTCTTGTGATATATTACCCAGGCTATGCGATGCCTGGAGGGTATGAAATTAAAGAGAGGAAAAAAACAAATTAAAGCTAGCTTAATCAGTGAAGGTAGTTTACAAGCAGAGGGGTTTTTAACAAGCTGTTCCTTACCTGTTGTTCTGTAAAACAGGCTGAAGAATTTCTGCTAGTCACAAACCTCTGTTAACACTGTGGGCACAGTTTCATTTTCATAATGAAAGCTGAGTTGTAGAAAAACAATTTCTCCTCTTTTTACAGGGAAGGGAGATCTGCCAGATAAACTGATTGTGGCAAGGGGCGAGGCCAGATGGGAAAACCAAGTAGGGGAATTCATTTCCTCCTGGATATTAGAGATGTTATCTGGTGTGCATGCGTCTGCCAGGGGAATCAGCCATGGGCTGGGTGATTCTGGATGGAGTGCTCTATCTTATGCTGCATCTGCAGACCACTTTTGCAAATGTAATAAATTCCTGGCAGTCTGAGATAGGCACTGCCCTCCTGTCTCCTCCCCACCCCTCAACCGCCCAGCCTGAGAGAAGAGAGTAGAGCAGACCCCAAACCCCTGTCCTGCTCTCTGCCCAGAATACGAGAGCCTTATGTACCTAGTTCTTTCAAGAGAGGTGACATATGCCTTGGGATGGTGGCCTTACCTCTTGTGTCTAACCTCTAATACGCTTGACACTTAAAAAAAAAATGTTCTTATAAAATATTTAATGGCTACAAAATAATACTTATATATATGTATAAAAATTGAGTACATTTATAACCCTTTGCATCCATGTCCTAGCGTAAGAAAGAGAACATCATTTTTGTCTTTTAAGAACCCTGCATTCGTTGTTTTGCGTATACTGAAGAATCCTTGCATCCCTGGGATAAATCCCACTTGATCATGGTGTATGATCTTTTTTTTTTTTTTTTTTTTTTTTTTTTAAAGGATTTTCTTATTTATTTATTTATTTATTTATTTATTTTTGGCTGTGTTGGGTCTTCGGTTCGTGCGAGGGCTTTCTCCAGTTGCGGCAAGCGGGGGGCCACTCTTCATCGCGGTGCGGGGACCGCTCTTCATCGCGGTGCGCGGGCCTTTCTCTATCGCGGCCCCTCCCGTCGCGGGGCACAGGCTCCAGACGCGCAGGCTCAGCAATTGTGGCTCACGGGCCCAGCTGCTCCGTGGCATGTGGGATCTTCCCAGACCAGGGCTCGAACCCGTGTCCCCTGCATTAGCAGGCAGATTCTCAACCACTGCGCCACCAGGGAAGCCCTGTATGATCTTTTTAATGTGTTGTTGGATTCTGTTTGCTAGTATTTTGTTGAGGATTTTTGTGTCTATGTTCATCAGTGATATTGGTCTGTAATTTTCTTTTTTTGTGATAGCTTTGTCTGGTTTTGGTATCAGGGTGATGGTGGTCTTGCAGAACGAGTTTGGAAGTATTCCTCCCTCTGCAATTTTTTGGAAGAGTTTGAGAAGGATAGCTGTTAACTCTTCTCTAAATTTCGATAGAATTCGCCTGTGAAGCCATCTGGTCCTGGACTTTTGTTTGTTGGAAGATTTTTAATTACAGTTTCAATTTCATTACCTGTGATTGGTCTGTTTACCATATTCACAAATTAAAGAATAAAAACCAGGGGCTTCCCTGGTGGCGCAGTGGTTTGGAGTCCGCCTGCCAATGCAGGGGACACAGGTTCAAGCCCTGGTCTGGGAAGATCCCACTTTAGTTGCTGCGGAGCAACTAAGCCCGTGCGCTACAACTACTGAGCCTATGCTCTAGAGCCCGCGAGCTGCAACTTCTGAGACCGCGTGCCACAACTACTGAGGCCCACGCGCCTAGAGCCCGTGCTCCACAACAAGAGAAACCACCTCAGTGAGAGAAGCCCGCGCACCACAACGAAGAGGAGCCCCTGCTCGCCACAACTAGAGAAAGCCCACGTGCAGCAACGATAACCCAATGCAGCCAAAAATAAATAAATAAATAATTTTAAAGAGAATAAAAACCATATGATCATCTCAATAGATGCAGAAAAAGCTTTTGACAAAATTCAACACCAATTTATAATAAAAACTCTCCAGAAAGTGGGCATAGAGGGAACCTACCTCAACATAATAAAGGCCACATACAACAAACCCACAGCAAACATCATTCTCAATGGTGAAAAACTGAAAGCATTTCCTCTAAGATCAGGAACAAGACAAGAATGTCCACTCTCGCCACTGTTCTTCAACATAGTACTGGAAGTCCTAACCATGGCAATCAGAGAAGAAAAAGAAATAAAAGGAATACATATTGGGATAGAAAAAGTAAAACTCACTGTTTGCAGATGACATGATACCATACATAGAAAATCCTAAAGATGCCACCAGAAAACTACTAGGACTAATCAATGAATTGGGTAAGGTTGCAGGATACAAAATTAATGCACAGAAATCTCTTGCATTCCTACACATTAACAACCAAAGATCAGAAAGAGAAATTAAGGAAACAATCCCATTTACCATGGCAACAAAAAGAATAAAATACCTAGGAATAAACCTACCTGAGGAGGCAAAAGACCTGTACTGAGAAAACTATAAAACACTGATGGAAGAAATCAAAGATGACACAAACAGATGGAGAGATACCATGCTCCTGGATTGGAAGAACTAATATTGTGAAAATGACTATACTACCCAAAGCAATCTACAAGTTCAATGCAATCCCTATCAAATTACCAATGGCATTTTTCACAGAATTAGAACAAAAAATTATACAATTTGTATGGAAACACAAAAGACCCCGAATAGCCAAAGCAATCTTGAGAAAGAAAAAGGGAGCTGGAGGAATCAGGCTCCCTGACTTCAGAGTATACTACAAAGCTACAGTAATCAAGACAATATAGTACTGGCACAAAAACAGAAATATAAATCAATGGTACAGGATAGAAAGCCCAGAGATAAACCCATGTACCTATGGTCACCTAATCTATGACAAAGGCGGCAAGAATATACAATGGAGACAAGACAGTCTCTTCAATAAATGGTGCTGGGAAAACTGGGCAACTACATGTAAAATAATGAAATTAGAACACTCCCTAACACCATACACAAAAATAAACTCAAAATGGATTAAAGACTTAAATGTAGGGACTTCCCTGGTGGTGCAGTGGTTGAGAATCCGCCTGCCAATGCAGGGGACACAGGTTCAATCCCTGGTCCAGGAAGATCCCACATGTTGCAGAGCAACTGGGCCCATGCGCCACAACTGCTGAGCCTGCACTCTGGAGCTGCCGAGCCACAACTACTGAAGCCCGCGTGCCTAGAGCCCGTGCTCCGCAGCAAGAGAAGCCACTGCAGTGAGAAGCCCATGCACCGCAACGAAGAGTAGCCCCTACTTGCTGCAACTAGAGAAAGCCCGCATGCAGCAACAAAGATCCAACGCAGCCAAAAATAAATAAATAAATAAAATTTTTAAAAAGACCAAATGTAAGACCAGACACCATAAAACTCTTAGAGGAAAACACAGGAAAAACACTCTTTGACATAAATCACAGCAAAATCTTTTATGACCCATCTCCTAGAGTAATGAAAATAAAAACAAAAATAAACAAATGGGACCTAATGAAACTTAAAGGCTTTTGCACAGCAAAGGAAACCATAAACAAGACGAAAAGACAACCCACAGAACGGTAGAAAATATTTGCAAATGAAGCAAGAGAAAGGATTAATCTCCAAAATACATGAACAGCTCATGCAGCTTAATATCAAAAAAACGAACAACCCAATCAAAAAATGGGCAGAAGACCTCAATAGACAGTTCAGCAAAGAAGATATACAGATGGCCGAGAGGCACATGAAAAGATGCTCAACAACACTAATTATTAGAGAAAGACAAATCAAAACTACAGTGAGGTATCACCTCACACCAGTCTGAATGGCCATCATCAAAAAATCTACAAACAAGAGGGCTTCCTTGGTGGCGCAGTGGTTGAGAGTCCGCCTGCCAATGCAGGGGACACGGGTTCGGGCCCTGGTCTGGGAAGATCCCACGTGCCGCGGAGCGACTGGGCCCGTGAGCTACAACCGCTGAGCCTGCACGTCTGGAGCCTGTGCTCCGCAACAAGAGAGGCCGCGATAGTGAGAGGCCTGCGCACCGCGATGAAGAGTGGCCCCCGCTCGCCACAACTAGAGAAAGCCCTCGCACAGAAACGAAGACCCAACACAGCCATAAATAAATAAATAAATTTATTTTTTAAAAAAAATGATGCACTCCAAAACAATGGCTAAATCTCTTCCTAAAAAAGTGAAACATGGACTGTTGCCTATGGAATTCACTGGCCTATAACACAGAAGCAGCTGTTCTTATAAAATGAATGATAAACTGGACAATTGAAGACCCAATTTAGGAAACAGCAGGGAAATGACTTTTAGAGTTTGGAGTGCTGTCCTACAGAATAATGTTTAAGCTCTGAATCCAAAACAAATTTATATTTTGTTTCTCCCTTACCAGAATACAAGGGTCCTGGAATCACGGGGTGGCGTGAGAAAGAAAGGAGGCATGGTCCATTGTATTAACTGACACCAAATCACAGACCGTACCTAATGTCTCTTCTGCTCAAATGATCAGAGACTTGAGATGAACAAGATTTGAGGACACTTGCCAAAGAGATTTGGGGAAGAGATGTGGATAAGATCAACTCAGAAGACACCCAGAGCGTGAGAATATTTGCAGCCCTTGTAAATCTCACCAAAAAGGCCGGAATTGTAGGGAAGGCTCTCTTATGAACTATTTCAAACATAAAATGGTGTCCATAAAAATATGATAAAAACCTGTGTACCCACTACCCAGATTATGAAATAAAACAGTACCAGTACTATTTAAGGTCCCTGGGTAACCTTCCATGATCTCACCATCCTTACTCTCTATACCCCCTCCTAGATGTAACCACTGCTCTGAATTTAGTTTTTTATGTTCCCATTCATGACTTCGTAAGTTTATTACACATGTACATATCAACAAAAAATATGTCAATTTTCATATTTTTCCATTTTATATACATGGGAGCACACTATCTGGATCCTTCAGCAACTAATTTATTTTTTGCTCAAGATTAGGAAAAGCATCCATATTTAATTTTCAATAATGTATAATTGTCTAATGAGTGAGTTTATTATGATTGTAGTTAGCAAATACCTTTTCAGTATTATATAAGTTGTTTCTAAATTTCTTTTTGCTATTATAAATAATTCTGTAATTTTTGTACCTGTATTCTTGTACATTGAGTTTATCTTGAGTTTTCTGTATGAGCAATCATATTGTTTGAATAAAAACACTCATTTATGGAAAAAAAAACCTACAAACAATAAATGCTGGAGAGGTGTGGAGAAAAGGGAACCCTCTTACACTGTTGGTAGGAATGTAAGTTGTTACAGCCACTATGGAGAACAGTATGGAGGTTCCTTAAAAAACTAAAAATAGAACTACCATATGACCCAGCAATCCACTACTGGGCATATACCCTGAGAAAACCATAATTCAAAAAGACACATACACCCCAATGTTCATTGGAACTCTATTTACAATAGCCAGGACATGGAAGCAACGTAAGTGTCCATCAACAGATGAATGGATAAAGAAGATGTGGTACATATATATAATGGAATGTTACTCAGCCATAGAAAGAAATGAAATTGAGTCATTTGTAGAGATGTGGATGGACCTAGAGTCTGTCATACAGAGTGAAGTAAGTCAGAAAGAGAAAAACAAATATCACATATTAACGCATATATGTGGAATCTAGAAAAATGGTACAGATGAACCTATTTATAGAGCAGGAATAGAAAGGCAGACGTAGAGAACGGACATGTGGACACGGGAGGTGGGAAAGGGGAGGGTGGGATGAATTGGAAGATTAGGTTTGACATAAATACACTACCATGTGTAAAATAGCTAGCTAGTGGGAACCTGCTGTATAGCATAGGCAGCTCAGCTCAGTGCTCTGTGATGGCCTAGTTGGGTGGGATGCGGGGGGAGGGAGGTCCAAGAGCGAGGGGATGTGTATATGCATATGGCTGATTCACTTCACTGTGCAGCAGAAACTAACACAACATTGTAAAGCAATTATACTCCAATCAAAAAAAAAACCAAAACCCTGCATGTCTGTCTCCACTCCATCCCTTTCCCTTTTCTCAGAGGTAACCACTACCCTTAATATTACATTTATCATTTCCTTTTCTTTTTAATCTGCCCACGCATGTCTTTATCTCCGAACCATATATTGTTTAATTTTGCATGTTAGTGAGCTTTAGGTCAATAGAATTATTCTGTATTTTTCCAAGATTTGCTTTTTCATTCAGCATTTTCGTTGCTATAGTTTCCATTGTATGAATCAACCAAAAACTCCACTTTTGATGGCCATAAAGACTGTTTCCAGTTTTTTGCTAGTTACAAACAGTGCTATTATGAATATTCTTTTTTTTTTTTTTTAATATTCTTGTATGTGTATCCTGATGCAGTCGGTGAGTTCTCCTAGGTTTATCTAGGAGAGGTTTGATGGGTCACAGTGATGCATGTCTTAAGCTTTACTAGATGATGCCGAATTGTTTTCCAAGTTGATTGTATCAGTCATAACAATTTGCAGTCCCAACAGTAATGTTTCAATTGTTAGACATCTTCACCAATACATGATGCTTACACATTTTTATTTTTTGCAAATCTGTAAAGCAGTATCTCACTGGTTTAATATGCATTTCTGGGATTTCTAATGATATTGAACATCATGTTATAAGTTTATTGGCCATTTCCACTCTCTCTTTTGAAAAGTGCCTATTTGAGTCATTTGCCCATGTTTCTTCTATTGATTTATCTTTTTCTCCCTAATTTGTAAGAGTTCTTTGTATGTCCTGGGCATTAATCGTTTGTCAGTTTAACAAATCCTTTGTTAATCTTGAACATGTCTTATCTCTCTAGCTAAACTGTTAGTCCTGGAGGTTGAGGATAGGGATAGAGAGTACAGAAAAATAAATTAGAACAGTAAGGATCCTTTAGGATTACAACTTCCTATTTCCCTTATACCTTTCTCCACATGGGTCAAAGTGCTGGAGGCACAGAACGTGCCCTTCAGTGAAGTGAAGATTTTTCAAGAGCCTGGGAGGGAAGGTTACAAGCTGGCTTTGTTTTGCTTTCTTTTTCTTTTTCTTTTTTTTTCTTTTTTGCTCCAAGTATTTTATTTTTTTATTTTTTTTATTGGGGTATAGCTGTTTTACAATGTTGTGTTAGTTTCTACTGTACATTGAAGTGGAGTTCCCTGTGCTATACAGCAGGTTCTTGTTAGTTATCTATTTTATACATATTAATGTATGTATGTCAATCCCAGTTTCCCAATTCATCCCACTGTCTTGCTTTCTTTTTAAAGAACCAATCACAACAAGGCAGAAAAAGAATGTTGTGTTGTCAGATTTTGATACATTCAGATGAGAGCGTGGACGCGTGGAGGTGAACTCGCTGCACTCTCTTTGGTGGCTGGTGAGGGCAAGTTTCTTTTGCCCCCAGGTGTTGCCTTGTGAGCTCTTACACGTGCGCTGAGTCTCTCCAGCTTCACCGGAAGCTCTCTGAACCAACAGCCAGATTCCGTTAGTTTAAGTCTCTCCAGGCCTGGCACTCAGCCAAGCGCTCAGTTCCTTTACAGATTTACCTACAAGGCCACAGAAATGCACGGTTCCGCCGCTGTACTAGGAATTGCAGTCGGGAAGGCGGGAAAGCGCAGTGGACCCGAGGGGTCTCCTGCCTGTCTCCCGCGCGCTGAAGGAATCTCTGGAGAAAGTGTCTTGGGGCCGGGCAGTGGGGATCCGCTAAACATTTTAGAGGCGTCCCCGGGTGCGGTGGGCAGGAGCTTGGGAGGCCTCAGTGGGGTAGCCGTCTGCACCCTGCTCTGCTTCACAGGGGAGGGGGCGGGGACCAGTAGGACTTTGTAACCTGTTATTGAAGGTGTTGCAGTAACAGGGCGCAAAGTCAACACGCGCGCAGGGCGCCACGGCCCACCGCAGCCTGCAGAGCCCGGCGGGACACCCGGGTCTTCGGTCCGGGGCTGGGGGAGCGACACCTCGCACCCCCCTCCCCCCCCGCGCCCAACACAGATCCCGCCTCGCCGCGGGACGACCCGCGGAAGCAGCAGCGGGCACCAAGGGTCCCAGGGCGCTGCCCTAGCGCTGGGGGCGGGTCTCGAATTGCCGAGCTCCGGGGCGTGTCACGGGCGCCAGCTCCTGATTGGCCGGCCGGGGCGGTAACGGGCCAGGAGCTGCTGGATTGGCGCAGCCCGAGGCCAGAGCAGGAGTAACTGGACTCCAGGCGGCCGGTCGCAGTCCCGGAGCCCGAGGGGCTGGCGTCTGCGCCGGGCCCAAAGTCTAGGGAGAGAGCCTGACCGGGACGCGCGCACCATGCCCTACCTGCTCATCAGCACCCAGATCCGCATGGTGAGTACCCGCTGGCCATCCCTGGGAGTTGGCGTTCGGCCCGGGTCAGGGGTGGGGGGGCGCTGCAGACCGCATCTCGGCGCCTCCCTCCCGGGCGACGCCCGCGGGTGGCCGGACCCGGAAGCCGCCCGGAACACGCCCCCCTGGGCGGCCGGGAGGGAGGCTGGGTCTTGGACTCAGCCTGGATCCAGGGACTCAGAGAGCTCTGGCGGCCCGGCGACTGCAGCGCCGCGAAGGGGACCAGGTTAGTGCGTCCCCACCACCCAGCGAGCTCCGGGCGCCTGTGGCTCCGGTCCTACCTGCCTGCGGGAGGTCGGAGCCTTCGGGAGGGACCCAGGAAGTCCTGGTCTCACATGTGCAGCACCCACTGCCCCACACAGAGCCACTCCGCCAGGGAGTGGGGAGTGGGAGTGGACTAACCTGAGGGAGAAAGGTTTGTTAAAGAAAAGGATGTACTAAGACGCCAAGACCCCTGTGCCGAGTGGCCCACTAGCTGCACCCTTACGCACTTCCAGGAAGAGCTCTCCTGAGACCTTAGAAAAGGAAGAGAAGAAAGAACCCGAGACTGCCCATGGGGTTAGAGATGGGAGAACACCATTCAACAGTCAGAAACCACGCCCCTTTCCCTGGGCGCAGTTTCCTCTGCAAAAAGAAGGTGCTGGTTGCTCCATGAGTCCCCATTTGGCTCCCCAGTGCTTGGGTGATACATCAGAGGGTACACAGCTCCCTTGGGATGCAGGAAATAACAGATGGGATCACCACTGGGCGGGAGAGGTCTCGGCAGTGCCACAGGGCAGTGGTTTAGGAACCAGTCAGCTGTGCAGTTGTTAAAATGTAGACTCCTGGACCCCTTCCCAGACCTCCGTAAGCACTCTGGAAGCCTGGGGCTTGGGAATTCAGTGCTCCTCAAGCAATTTAAAAAAAATAACAGTTTCATTGATATATTATAATACATATCACCACAGAATTCACCAAAGTTTACAATTCAATGGTGATGGGGGTTTTTTGTTTTTTGTTTTTAGCTTGCTCAGAGTTGTACATCCATCACCATAGGCAATTTTAGAACATTTCTATCACCTTAAAAAGAAACCCTGTACCCATACCCTGTCCTTAGCAGTCACTCCTCATTTCCTCCGGGCCCCTCAGCCCCAGGTAACCACCTGTCTACTTTTCGTTGTAATATGTGGTCTTTGGCCTCTTTCACTTACGTGATGTTTTCAAGGTTCATCCATATTGTAGCACACATCAATACTCGTTCCTTTTTATTGTCAAATAAAATTCCATTGAATGGCTATACCACATTTTATTTATCCACTGATCAGTTGACAAACATTTAGGTTGTTTCCACTTTCTGGTTATTATGAATAATGCTACTGTGAACATTCGTGTGCAAGTTTTTGTGTGGACATATGTTCTCATTTCTCTGTTCTCCAGGTGATTCTGATACACAGATATAGGCGGTGGTGCCTGGCGTGAAGGTGCCAGTAGTTGGGCATTGCCCAGCCCGGCCTAGAGGGTGCAGGGAGGCCCCACATGGCTCAGCCTGATCACTGATGGACTCCACCCCTTCCCAGCTTGTGTTTAGCCCCCAAGATTCCTTTCCTCTCCCTGCAGTCTTTAACTGAAGCGGGCTCAGAGCCGGCAGGCGGGGGAGGAAGGAGAGGCGAGACCGCTCACCTCTACCTGGCAGCCAGCCAAGCAGCCGCTGTGACTTACCTTGCAGGAGGTGGGCCCCACCATGGTGGGCGATGAGCACTCCGATCCAGAACTGATGCGGCATCTGGGGGCCTCAAAAAGAAGCGTCCTGGGAAACAACTTGTAAGTAGTAGCATTCCTAAGGATCTTCTCCTTGCCAGCCCCTAGACCTGTCTCTGTTCCTTTTACACAACAGGACAATGCCACTGCCTAGCCTCAGGACCCCTCTGCCTGCATCCTGGGGATCTGTCCTCTGTGGGCTTTCTCTGAGAGCTTTCCCACTGGCCCTCCCTTCACAAGGGAGCCCCTGGACAAAGTCCCAGGACAGAGTCCGGTTCCCTGAGTATAGGACTCTGCAAGTGGACTGCTCCTTGCCCTGCCCTCTCATCTCTAAACTGGATCCCATCAAGGCAAAGACAAGCACAGAGAAAGGCTTCTGTCTTGAAGAGATGGCTAAGGAACAAAGCTCAGCCCTAGAAACAGGGAGAAGGGAGCCTGGGTCCTGCTTCCAGTTCAGCTGCTGCCTGGGGACTTAGCCACTTCCCTTGGCATCCTTCACACCAGCCCCAAGTCTAAACAGTGATTGATGCTTCCTTTTCTGCCCCCTCACCCCTTCCTGCCATAGGCAGGGAGAACTCTGGCTACACAGGCTCAAACTCCTGAGAAAGGGTCACCAGAGTGCACCCCAGTTAAAAGAAGGGAAAGAGGAGGCGAGCTGGCAGTAGCCCCCTGGTCAGGGTTGGAGGGCAGAAGCCAACCCCATCCCTTTGCCATAAGGCTTTTGCCTCTGAGATGCCCAGCCTGGGGCTTCAGCCCTTTATCTACCTGATGGCCCTTCAGAATCAATTAACCCTGAAAGAAGGGAAACGAAGCATTCTCCATCCTAGGGAGTGGCACTCAGAGCCAGGAGCTCTTGGGGGCCAAACTTATTGCTCCACGACTGCAGGACAGCCAGGCAGCAAGAGGGCAGAGGCCTGGGGGAGGGTCCCAGGGAGAGCAGGCCGCTCCTGCTGAACGGGCAGTGGCCCAGGGCACATGGAGCTGTTGTCAGACTCATGCCAGTTCTACTCTCTGGATGACATCGGGAAAGCTGCTTTACTCCTCTCTTTTCTCACTTATAAAATGGGAACAATAACAGTACCTTCCTTAGGTTGTTGGAATAAATGAGATGATGCAAAGAGCTTAGCAGGTGAGGGGCAGAGAATGTGTACTCAGCCTGGCACCCAGAAGGCACCCAGCAAACGTCAGTCCCTGTTAGTACTCCTGACCAGGCCTAGTCTGCAGCAGATACTAGCTTGGTACGCGGGGCTGTGCTGTTGTACCCCCTCACGCCACCCTCCTTCTCTTCGCAGCTGTGAGTACTACGTCAATGACCCTCCTCGAATAGTCCTTGACAAGCTGGAGCGCAGGGGCTTCCGTGTGCTGAGCATGACAGGGGTGGGCCAGACATTGGTGTGGTGCCTGCACAAGGAGTGACCCTCCCACGCTGAGGAGCTGCAGTCACCCCTTCTCTGGAGTGGTTGCCATGGGCCCCGACCCCAGGACCCTGCCTCACTCACCGCCCTGCCCATTCTTCCCAAGTCGTCATTTTCCTCGGCCCAGCACCACTGGGCAATGAATGGCCTTCTCTGAAACCTGCCTCAGCCAGTGGGGGGGGGGGCAGGGCCCCTGGCCCTGGTGCCCCCAGCTGCCCCTCCGGCTTCAGGCCTGGCGCGGGCCCTGGAGGAGGCCGTGTTCTGTGGCAGGCTGAGGAGCTGGCAAGAGCCAGGCTGCCCCTGGCAGGGAGCTGGGTGCCCCCGCGGAGCGTGGCCCCAGGACTGCGCGCGTGGGTCCTGCGTAGCTAGTCCAAGCCAGTAAAGGGCTGTGATGAGTGGTCGCTCCTCTGCTCCGCTGGCCACTGACTCTCACCGTGCGGAGCGCCTCCCTGGGGTCTGCCCACTGCCTGGGAGGGAGAGCCAGGCCTGGGTGGAGCCCTCCGAGGCAGAACCCAGAAACCAGGGCCACGCTTGGGCAGGCCCACACCCTACACCTGTGTATGCAATAGAGGTAGACTCTTTAAAAAAAAAAAAAAAAAAAGTTTATTGGTGATGTTTAAGAAAAGGGCTGTGGGATGGGAGGGCTGGAGGCAGGAGGCTACGTGGGCTGCCCAGCCTGGTCCTCCTGCTGCATCTGGGCGATCAGCTGCTGCCTCTCAGCTGCCTGGCGCATGCGCATCATGACGAGGCTCTCATAGTCCCTCTCAGACCGCACCGAACCCTGGGGGTGCAGAGGGAGGACACGGGGGCGTCAGGGCGGCGGGGCAGAGCCCTGCGGATTCCAGACTCGGAGGACAGGGCCTAGGCAGAGCCGCCGCCAAGAGTCAAGGAGGGAGGATGCCCAGGAAGGGAAGGACCCTGGAACATCCTGCAATCCCAACTCACCCATGTTCCTTCAGAGCAAGCAGGCCTTTGGCCCCAGGCCAGCTTCTCAGCTGGCTCCCCTTCAGCCCATCTCAAGCAGCTATCACCCCACCGCGCCTCCCCTTTCCCAGGCCCTTTACATCTACAGTCAGCTCAGGTGAATCACTTCCTCATGCTGGAGCCCGGCCTTCATCTCCCTTCATTTCCTCCACCCCATGGCTTCTGCTTCTCACAAGTTACCAGTGAAGGGGGTTTGTCAGAGGTGCAGAAATACACTCCACGCTGCCAGGTGGAGGTGAGAGCACTGACCCCTCCCAGCTGCCCACCCTCCCTGTGGTCTGGCTCCTGCTGAGGATGCACAGAGAGCCCTACCCTAGACACAGCCTCACTCAGCCCCACCCTAGAAGGAGAGAGAAACAAGCATGAGGCCAGCTTGCCTCCTAAAAATACACACCAGGGCTCCTGGAGGTCAGGGCCCGTGGCTTTTTCTTTTATGATCTTGCCCGCACAGTGTGGGGGATTGAACAGTGCAATATTTTCATAATCAAAATAAAAAACGACCACCTCAGTGGGCCAAGGCTGTGGGGTGGAGAGGCAGCTCTACAGGAGAGCCCTGAGCCACCAACGCCATGCCCTGATAAGGTCTGCAGTGGCACTTAAATCACTTCCTCCCTCCGTGCAGCTGAAGCTGCGTGAAGAAGTATGAAGCCCACCAGAGTTGGCACAGAAGGGAGCCAGGCCACGGGGGCTGCACAGTAGAGAGCTGCTGAGGCCTGTTTCGCAGTACCCCAAGCTGATGCACCTTCGTGGAACAGGCCAGGAAAAAAGTTCGGTGGTCAGTGACCCGGGGGATTAGAAGGGAGTGGCTGGGGTTAAGATGCCAGGCCCTGGCCAACTGGTTTGGAGTCAGGGGTGTACAGAACCAGGAAGTGTTACTCAGCCCAGATCCCCCTGCCCTTCCCGACAGCCCCACGCCTCCTCCTCTCTCCTAGGCCTCTGCAGCTCCTAGGAGAATTGCCCTCCCAGCCAGGCTCACCTCCTAGGCTTGGCCCAGCGCCTTCCCCAGAGGCGGGACCCCAAGTGAGGCCCAGGCAGCCCCACAGGAACGCAGGACCCTGGCTCCCAGATGTCCTTTCCTGCCCGGAGGCTATCTGGGAAAATCGAGGAGAGGCTGAGGAAATGGAGCAGCCAGGCTTGCTATCAGGCCGAGGGGAGGGCAACTCTCCCCTCCCCAAGGTAATGCTGCTCTGCTGAGAAAACCTGAAGTCACCCTCGGCATGCCCCGAGCCTGGCCCTGGGAGGAGCCAGCCCTTTGTAGGCACAGGGCTGCTCCGAGTTAACACACCCTCTGCCTCCTTCCTTCCCCCCATCCCTGCAGGCTCTGCTAATGAGGGCCTGTCACGGGGCCCCAGGGCTGAGTCACCCACACCAGCAACAGGCCTCTTCCTTCCCCAGCAGTTGTTCCACACGCCTGCCTTTCAATTAGCTCCCACCTCCCGGAGCTCCTCACCCCACACCCACGGGGGCTGGGGAGCCAGGCCTGCCCGCGAGGACGCAGGGCGTTGGGCTGTGGAGGAAGAGGCGGCAGCGTGGTGACACACAAAGCAGGGCTGCCCCAGATGGTCCCCAGAGGAATGTTACGCTCCCCGGTGCCCTGGGGCGTTGCCGCTGCCCCAATCCCTGCCTGCGGATGCTGCAATTACCTCAGAGCATGAGACCAGCCTTCCACCTGACTGAGTCAGCCGGAAGACAACAACACATCTCCTCTGCCACACACTGGCACAAACAGCCAAGCCACTAATCAGTCTGGGAGCCAGCGGCGGAGAGGCCGGCCCCCCGCAGGGCCAGGGAGAGGGCGAGGAGCCCGGCACTGGGCAAGAAGAGCCACCTCAGATCGCGCCACAGCTGCCCTCGCTCCGGCTCCACGGAGTGGAGTGCTGTTTCTTCCTCCTGGGGTTTTTCCACTGCCCTATCAAGTAACCAGGCCACTCCTGTCCCTCTGGGAGACTCCCGTCGCCAGGAACTCTCAGCTTTTTCGGCTCTCCTGGACACGCGGCCGAAGGTCCCTGCTGAGCAGAAACCCGGAGGCCTCTGCTTCTGCCAGCAAAGGCTGCCTCCCTGATTCTCGCCGTTCACTGCTCCAGCGGGACCAGATGGCCCCCAGCTGCCCTTGAACCGGGCTTCTGAGGTACCAGGCTTGTCTGCTGGCTCCCCGGGGCCCCATGGAGACCTGGCAGAAAGGCTCCTTCTGCAGCACCTCCTTCTTCAAGGGGCTGAGCATGCGGCGGCCGCGGAGACTCCGGCGACAGGGCAGCGTGCTCAGCCAGGCCAGCACGGCTGGAGGGGACCACGAGGAGTACAGCAACCGAGAGGTCGTCCGGGAGCTGCGAGGGAGGCCAGATGGCCGGCGCCTGCCACTGTGGGGGGATGAGCAGCCCCGGGCCACCCTGCTGGCCCCGCCCAAACCCCCGCGCCTCTACCGAGAAAGCTCCAGCTGCCCCAACATCCTGGAGCCCCCATCCACCTACACCGCAACCTACTCTGCCACCCTGCCCTCCGCGCTCTCCCTGGCGGACGCCCTCCACCAATACTCCGATGAGGACCCTTTGGACACGCCCCCCTTCCAGAGGACACCTGCTCCGGACCTCAGTGATCCCTTCTTCTCCTTCAAAGTGGACCTGGGGATTTCACTTCTTGAGGAAGTTCTACAGATGCTGAGGGAGCAATTTCCCAGTGAGCCCAGCTTCTGAATGGGGGGAGGGTGGGCAGAGGTGGGTGAAAGAGCCAGAAGCCTGGGGACCCAGAGAAGGAGGGGACAGTCGTGGATTAAGGTAGGGATAGGAATCCAGGTCCCTGCCTTCCCTCTGGGTCCTGAACAGTTCTCTGAGTCACCCCAGAGTGGAGGGACAGAGGTACAGAGGCAAGATGGAAATGTGAGGGGGGCACCTGCTGGCAGGAGCCCTGAAGGCAGCTAGCTAGGCTGGGAAAGGGAGGCCACGCCTGCAACCACAGGGACCAGGCAGAGGCCAGCAGAGAGGGAGGGTGGCATAAGGGGTGAGTCCGGGAGTGGAGGACGCGCAGACTGGGCATGACAGATGGGTGCCCTGGGCCAGCTCCCTCTGAAGCCACTGTCAACAGAACGAGGTTACAGGACAGGTCTGGGCAAAAGTGGTCCAATCCAGGCTGGAGAGGAAAGTGGGAGACCTAAGGGGAGAGGGATGAAACAGGCGTGACCTTGTACAGTATGGTAGCCACTAGCCGCACGTGGCTGTTTAATTGAAATTAAATACAATTAAAAATTCAGCCCTCAGTCACACTAGCCAGGTTTCAGGTGCTCAACAGCCACATACGACTAACGGCTACCACACTGGACAGAGTGAACGTTAACATCACTGGAGAAAGTTCTACTGGGCAGCACAGGTCTAGACCATGGCCTGGGGCCTGGTGGGGGGAAGGAGGAAGCATATGGGGCCTGCAAGGGAAGGGAGGGGCTGACAGAGTAGGAAGAATGAGGCAGGTAGAGATACACAGTGTAACTCTGGAAAACAAATCAAACAAATCACTAGCAGAAAAGGGGGCATGAGAGACTCAAAGTGCCAGTACAGCTGCCCGTAGCACGAGCACTCCCTGGTGCCCAAGGAAGGAGGCTCTAGGGAATGCCAGGCACAGACAGCTTGCGAAAGGGGGCTGTGCGGAATTCCCAGAATTACTAGTGACGGGAGCCCTTGGGAAATGCAACAAAAAACAGTGGCAGGTTTCCCTCCTTCCTGCGCCCATGAGAATACGGGCCGGAGGACTGGATCAGGGACAGACATGAAGCTCAGAGCTGTTACAATGAAGAGGCAAGCTGGTCTCCAGACTCCTCACCAGGACTGAGGAACTCTGCTTTGCTCAAAACCTCTGACGACGGGGCTACGGCCCCACCCTGAGGCCTTGGCCAGAAGACTTGGAGCCAGAGCCCAGTTGGCCGCATGTGGTTCTGACACCCCAGGCCTTTCCAGGTGTGGCAGAGGGGGAAGGGAAGCCTGGACACACAGCGCCTCCACAACCGAAACCTGTGGCCTCCCCCTTCCCTCCTCTTGTGTGGCTGTGCTGAACTGAAAGCCCCCGTGGGATGGTGATAAAGAGAGCTCTTTGTAACACAGCCTATGGAGTGTCGTCTGGGGCTGCGAAATGCTGGGCCTTAACCGTGGGGAAACGGTCTCTAAAGAAGGGTCCCGAGTCAGGCTCAGACCAGGTCCTTTGCCTCCTCTGTCCAGGGTCTGGGACACACTCCAGAGAGCTCCCCATCCTCACGGCCAGGTGAGGGGCGTGGTGGCGGGGTGCCTGAGGCAATGGGAGTGGAGCCCTTGCTGACCCACGGAGGGGCATTCTTCCCCACCGAGGGGCTGGAACACATCAGCCTGAGGCTCTCACACAGACCCCTGGGCACTTCAGAGAAGGGAGAGAGAGCTCTTGTCCCACCGAAGTGGGGACAAGTGTGACCAGGGCTGTGTGTGTGTATACGTGTGGGGCGGGGAGCGGAACATAAGCCTTCGTGGAGCCGCGAGGACTAAGAGCCGGTGTTGGGCTTGTGTCAGCTCAAGTGCCTGCTTTACCACAAGTCGGGCACCAGGCAGCACCTCAGTGTCGGCAGGGTAGCCAGTGTTATTTCTAAAGAGGAGATATTGCCTCTTGACAGTAGGTCCCCATCTGGGACAGCCGTGGACGCACCTGTAAGGAAGCTGGGGAAAGAAGCAGCCACCCTCATCACCGGCCCCTTCCCTGAAGCACCAGGTCATCTCAGCGCCAAATGCTTCACACTGCAACCAAGCGACCCGCAGGCCAGGACAACGCCTTTGGGTGATGATGAGAGAACCCAAAGGGGACCAGAATATGATAAATAAGGTCTAAGAGGTCTGTATAGGGTGGGCCCCACTGGCACTCAGAGAGGAAAGGGGATCAGCAAGGAATCCCAGTCCTCCTGCTTGGATTGGCAGACCTGCCAATCTCTCCATATTCCTGATGACTGGGATTTGCGAGGAAAGGGCCCTGAGAAGAGCCCAAACAGGAAGAGGCGCCCTGAAGCCTGAGCATGCCCGGCTGTGTGAGGCCTGGCTCCTTACCTGGGACAGTCCTGGGTGGTTAGGGCCCATTGTGCTCTGGGGCCGTCCCTCCAACCAGGAAATCTTCAGGGGGTTATCGACTAGGCCCACTTCATTCTGGACAGCCAGCTCCTGTCAAATACAGCATCCGGTCCTGGTCCCATCACTCCAGTCGGCTGCAGAGAGGCTCTCTCTAACCCCACAGAGAGAACCAGAACCAGCGCTCTCATCCTCCAAGCAAGGCACAGCAAACTTCACACGATGGTATGCTGAAGCTCTGACCTTCCCCGTGCGCCACGTGAGCTTTCTGACTGGGGAGTGGAGGAAGGGGAGAAGGCAGTGCCAGGGCTCCAACCTGGAGGTGTGCTGGCTTCCAGGGGAAGGTGGAGGGTGCAGAGCCAGGCAGCAGGAAATGAAGCCGTCCCCGGAATATTCTCCTGTCCATCCCTTCACTTGCTGTGCCTCTACTCCTGGGAGCTGGAGGGGCTCTGGGGAATCCTGGCTCTGAGTTGGCCCAGAGATCCCCCGGGAGTGTGGACACCTAAGCTCAGAGGGCCCACAGAACTGGATTCCTCCCCTGGAATGGCAGGGCTGTCGACGGCCCCCAAAGCCCCACGGAGCACTCACCGCAGCCTTGATGGTTGCAAACTCCACCACGGCGGTGCCTGCCTTCTTACTGGACAGTACCAGGTTGAGCACCTCTCCGTACTGTGAGGATAAGCGGGTCCCGGTAAGCATGGCTCAGCCTTCAGGATGGCCCAGCTCACACCAGAGACAAGCCTGGGCCACCCAGAGGCCACCAGGCCATTTTTAGCTGGGGTATAACCTCTCATTGCTAGGTTCCCAGAAAGGGGGGATCAGAGATGGGAAAGAAAGGTTCCCTCGCCCCTCGGGAATGCAGAGGACAGCAAAGGAGAGCTCGGCAGACATGGGAATTTAGACCAGCAGAGACGCACAGCTGTCTCAGCAACTGAAAGAGGTGAAGAGGATGTGGCTTTGGTGCCAGACAACAGCCTGCTCTCGCCCCACACACGCAGCCAAGCCCTTTGCTTCTAAGGACAGCAAGGGAGGGGGCACACGGCAACATGAGTGACTGGGGGGCCGTGGCCTGGGGAGAAGGTCTATGACACAGAAAAAAAGGCAGGTAGAGATGGGAAGGAAGGTTAGGCCTGGAGCTCCTGGGGTTTGGGCTGAGGTGGGGCCTGAGATGATGGGTTAGGGGGAAGTCAGCAGGGCAGACCTTTTGAAAAAGCCGCAGGAGGACATCTCTGGAATAGCCGCCTTGTGACTTGGCCTCCTTCTTGCTCTTCCACTTGAGCTGAAAAGACAGCAGTGGGCATCACCATTAAACACTGACTTCTCAGCAGAACCAGACCCTGCACCTGAGCTTTACAGTCTGAGCAGACACCTCCCCCCCTTCAAAGCACTGGTAATCTAGGGAGCACCCCCCAAAATGCATTCCCCTTGAAAACAGACAGGCAGGTGGCCTGCTCACCCACAGCTACGCTTCCAGCCCTATAAGATGCTCTCCTTTGAGGGCCTCAGGGAGGGCTGCCCTGCAGCCTTCAGGGCTAAGAGCAGCCTTTCACGGCCAGCTCTGAGAGGCCATCCTGATGCCCAGGCAGTGGGAAGATGGAAGGATGGGATGTGGGTAGTGGTGTGGCTCCCAGAGATCCAGCATCCCCACCAGAAGCACCTGTGCCCATGGAATCATCTGTTCTGCTGAGAGGAGATGGTGTGAGGTGGCCTGTAGATCCGCAGGGCTCACCTTTAGCTTGGGGGTTCCTTTGCTTTCAGGATTTTCTGCCATTCCTAGAAAATTTAGGAAAATTAGCAAGGTAGAATATGATGGAGTCAGAGGTTCTCTCTCCAATGGAGACACAGGCCAGGGCCAAAGGACCTAGAAAAGATCACTCCTGACCAAGGGCAGTATTTGCCCCGCCCTGCTGTGGAGCCTGGTAGGGCAAGTAGAGGCAATCCCACCCCAACCCTGAGGAGCTGTCACCTTGGGACAGCTGCCCAGCTGCCTGCTGAAGGCCATGGTCAGCACTCTGCCAACGAAGGGCTATGAACACCTACGGGGGGCAGAAGGTAGAGGTACAGACCACACAATTCTACTGAAACAGAGTACCCCAGAGCCTTCCCCACCCCGCCCTGGTGATCTGCTCCAAAACAGATCCAGCTCTGCTTGGGACTAGGATAAATGGGGCCAGGAGATCTCAGGTAGAGTGAAAAGCCAATAGGCCTCAGAGAACTGGTAAGAAGAGACAGGTGGCATGTGTCCAAGTGGGGTGCCCAGGGGGTTCCAGCAGGTGGAAGGTTCCAGAACAACTTCCCTGAGCAGCCAGTGTGGCCACTCTGGGCATCAAGAGCTGCCTCAGAGGGGGAGGCAGGTTTGGGGGACGGACTCTCACCTCTCAACCTCTGTTCCCGTTCCTGGCGTATCTGCTCCTGGATCACCCTCTGCTGCTCCTCCAGCTGCCGGGAACCCTCTTCTCGCAGGCGTCTGATCTGCAGAGTGGGAGTTGGGGAGGGTGACAGTTCTGTGCAGATCCAATTCCAGGTTGGCTCACCTTGCAAAGGTCCCTGGGACATTCCACCTGCAAGCTAGGCTCAGCAACCTGCAGGTGGGACAGGTTACCCAGATCCCACAGAAGAAAGTGGAAATGGCATGTCCTCTCCAGTCACGGCAACCCCTTTGCTCCACCAGCCTCCTCCCCCTGCAGATGGCCGCAGTGCCTGGACGCTCACCTCTTGCTCTAGTGTCCCGGTGCTCCGGCTCTCTTCCTCCTCCTCCTCGTCGCTGCCGTGGGCCTGGGCCTGCCGCTCCCGGGCCTCCAGGTCTACGAACAAGGGTTGAATGACCCAATGTCTGGTCTAAGCAGTTTCTACATGGCCCCAGCCTACCAGGCTCTGGCTGCTTCCCCAAAGTCTCACACAGCATGAACCTATACAGTAACTCTGGCCCCTCCCTGAATGCCCATGTGCTCCCAAATTAATTTCCATCGAGAAAAGTCCTAACAAGGAAGAGAATAGGATCCAGCTGAGTGGCCGGGGTCTGGAAAAGTTAAAGCAGCTCACGCTGACCAAGCTGGTTCTCCAAACAGTGAACAAGGTGTGGGTGGGTGCTTATGTCAGTAGCCCAGGGCCACGGGTCAGGGCTGCCAGTGGGTGGAGCTCCTGGCCTCTGTTCCTGTGGTTTGGCACCACAGCCTGACCTGCGACCTTGCCATGGCTTTGATGCTCTTCCCACCACTGAGCTCAAGTTCCCACAGAATCTTCTTTTTTTTTTTTTTTGGCTGCGTTGGGTCTTCGTTGCTGCGCGCAGGCTTTCTCTAGTTGTGGTGAGCGGGGGCTACTCTTCGTTGCAGTGCGCAGGCTTCTCATTGCGGTGGCTTCTCTTGTTGCGGAGCACGGGCTCTAGGCATGTGGGCTTCAGTAGTTGCAGCACGTGGGCTCTAGAGCACAGGCTCAGTAGTTGTGACGCACGGGCTTTGCTGCTCCGCAGCATGTAGGATCTTCCTGGACTAGGGATTGAACCCATGTCCCCTGCATTGGCAGACGGATTCTTAACCACTGCGCCACCAGGGAAGTCTCCCGACAGAATCTTCTACCTCCCCCCTCAACTCACATTTACCAAGCCTCACTGTGGACCCAGCTACAACGGCTCCTACAGGAACATCAGCCTCCATGCAAGGACATCACCCCAGGTCCTGGAGCCTTCCCACCTTCCAAGAGAAACCTGATTGTGGCCCTGTCCCAGGCCAGCTGCTGTGACAAATGCTTCTTTCAGGTCTGGGACTCGCCGCTTTGTTTTCTGTTCACTTTACTTACCTAAACTCTTCAGGTTTGTTTGTTTTTGATGGATGTACTGGGACGGTATGTGTACATAATAAATATATGGATGTGAAGCAGGCAAGAGGAAGGGGAGGAAAATCGAGTAAAGAATGCTTGGACCAGTCTTATGGGGGTGATGAAAATGTTCTAAAATTGATTTAGAGTCATAGATGCACCATTTGGTAAATTTACTAAAAATCACTGAACTGTTCACTTGAAATGGGTGGATGATATGATATACGAAATATATGTCAATAAAGCTGTTTTTTAAAAGACGAATGCCTGGATCTCTTTGGATCCTTCTGAGAGGATTTCACAGGGACGAATGAAGAAGATCCAGGATGGCATGGCCAACAAGGACGCTGATTGTACTCATGCTGTGTGGGTTCAAATCCTGGCTCCAGCAAGTTCTTATCCTTTTGGTGCCTTGGCCTCTTTTGTCTATAAAAAGTGGGTTTCATAACACCCAGCTCCTTGGATAGTTGTAATAATTAAAGGAGGCAGTAAAACATCTGTCACAGTGCTTAGCTAATAGCACACCTAGTCACTGTTATTATTCCTAAGACTGTCCTTTAGGAGCCACTCCTGAGAACGGGGTTCTGCCCTGAGCCGGGGTTCTGCCCTGAGCCGGGGCCACAAAGCTCTGAGTTGCTGGAACTGAAGCTGCAGGAGGAAAGGTGGGGGAGCTGCAGGAAAGCGGTCCAGGGAAACTGCAGGCTACCAGCACCACGATGTCACCTACCAAGCTTCACTTTCTTCCTTCTCTCATCAAGTTTCTGGGTCCTCTCTGCTGCCTGCTTCCTGGCTTTCCTGACCTTGTCATATGCAGCCTGGCAGAAGAAAGGAACACGGAGGAGCAGTCAGCCAGGGAACACACACAGAGCCCAGCCACCTCCCCAGCCCTGCCGCTAGCCCTAGAGCCATCAGGAGGCAGTCTGGTGACAGGGTCTTCAGGCTAGGACAGCAAGGACTGTGACGCATGGCCAAGTATAGAGGATGAAGCACACAGTGGTCTATAAATGTGGAGTACAATTTAGATAGAGAAGGATGAGCTTACCCTGGCGGCAGCATCGGTCAGTACCTCCAAGGCCTGAGAAAGCTGATGGAAGAGTTCAGCTAAACATAGGGATCAAAAAAGAGAGAGGAGAAAAGTAAAGTTAGACTTGATGATGGTGTGCTCCCTCAAAAGAGCACCTCAAAGAAGCCACAGGCTGCTAGAAAAGCAGACATCAGCAGATGATGGACTAGCAAGAAAGGGTGAGCGCATCAGCAATTGACCAGATGCTCCTAACATGCGAAGTGCAGCCTTGGGGCCCAGCGCCCAAAGCCAGGCTGTGTGCGTTGGCCTCCCACAGCACTCACACCACACCCAGGTGGGTTGGCCTCCTTCTCCCCATGCCTAGGAGAGGCTCACCTGCTCTGGGATTATCCGGATTTTTGTCTGGGTGGCAGGAGAGGGCCTTCTGCCTATATGCCTTCTTCATCTGGAAGAGTCAAGATTTGGTTATTTACTCTCTCACCCCAGGACAGAAAGGAAAACATTGTTAAAGTGATAAGGGAAATCCAGGGAGTGCTCTCCATCGCTAAAAGAAAGGCTGCCACACTGAAACAGTCACCTCACAACCACAGAGGAGACCTGCAGTGGAGGCAAAGGCCGTGGAGGGAGCTGACCACTGCCCTGCAGTAGAGGGGCTGGGCCTGCTTCCTGCTGAGCACCCAGTCTTACCACTGTGGATGTCAGAGGGCTCCTGGCAGGGGGCAGATGTCCCTATAGCCACCCGGAAACAGGCACTCTCACACACTCATGGTGTAATGTAATGTAAACCAGGGCAACCTTTCTGGAGGGAAATTTAGCCATCAAAATTTAAAATGTACTTTCCCTTTGACTTACTCTGGAATTTGGACTTGTAGAAGCATGCCAAAATAAATATGCAAGGATGTCCACTAAAACATAGTTTATATTACCCCAAAGTGCAGCCAACCAAAATCTCCAACAACGGAGAGACCCATTAAAAAAATTACCATAGACAGAAGTCTGTATGTGTTGTCTAGAAAGATCTTCAAGTCCTCATCACAAGAAAAAAAAATCATAACAATGTATGGTAACGAATAGCAAATCATGTTGTACAAAATGTGCCAATTATACCTCAACTTTAAAAAAAGAAAGAAATATCTTCAAGGTATGGTGCATGAAAAAAACAAGGCTTAGTATATACAATGATCATTTTGGGGTTGAAAATAAACAAGAAAGTAAAAGAAATGTAAATAGAGACACTCGGGCATGTGCACAGCCCTTGTTTTCTCTTCTTCTCTTTCCTCAAAGCAATCATATGAAACTTGTGGTTTCCTTTGGAAAGAAGCTGAAAGTGGAGGGGAAGGAAACATTTACTTCTCATTTTATACTTTTCTGTAGTTCAAATTTTCAAACCTTAAATAAGTCTTACTTTATTATCTTTTTTATTGATAACGGGTTATCTTGGTGGCGAGGCTATGGTCCTTTTTTAGTTTTTATCTTTGCACCTCTCTGTATTAAAAAGAACATGTTTTATTTCTTATATTAGTAAAAATAAGCAAACATAGCCACCAAGATTCTCTTTTATATATTCCCCACACATAAGGGAAGGCAGAGCACAAAATCCCAGAAGCTACCCTCTGCTTCCTGAGGCCTTGCTCTCAGTTCTGCCTGCACACCTTACCTACTGCTCAAACCTCCTGGGAGGAGGAGCCTCTAGACCAGAACCTCTACCAGTAGCTAAGAAGACTGGCTCCCCAGGCTTCCCAGAGGGAACCAATTCATTTCACCAAAATTAAATTATGTTTTTCCACTAGAATGATGATACAAGTTGAAGACACATCACTCTGAAATTGGAAGACCTCACCACTTAAGGCTCCGCAGTGGCTTACTCAGCTGAACTCTAGGTTACTACTCTTTACTTTGTTCACCCATTGGGGGGTGCAGTTTTTTAAATGTTGGGAGATGGCCATTCTAACTACTGTGATGGCCATTCTAACTACTATATCCAAAGTGTGCTAAATAAGGGGCTTCGGAGGCAAGCAGCCAGCACCCCCAGGGGAGGGCCTGCGGGCAGGTGCCTAACTCCACTCCCACCTCCAGAGCTAAGGAGGGCCAGGAGCCACCTAGCCCAGGACCTCTGGGGTGTGCTGCCACCTGCTGGGCCACGGCTAGAACCACACCTCCACCTGCCAGGGCAACCAAGCCCATCTAGCTCTCCTGGCTGAGCCTGAGGAAGCAGGAACCACTCCCAGGACAGGCTTTGAGCAGAGAGGGTGTAGATGTGCTTCCCTGCTCCCCAACCTTCCCAACTGCCCACCTACGTTCACCTCCCACCCCAACTTAGGTCTTCACCATTAAAAAGAAATGACAACAATAACAAAATCTAGCTTTTTTTCACTATTAAGAAATAATAATAAGGGAAGGGGAGGTGATAGTTTTATATATACTCTCACACTTGGAATGTCATCTTTACTCTTTAGGCACCTTATCATTCATCTTTTCTCCCTTTTACTCTTTCTTTTCCTTTCTCCATTATGCCCAGGGCCTTATTTCTTTTTATTTTAAACCAAGCCTTTATTATATATTCTTTACATTTAAGGGTCCTTTATTTGTTTTTTCAAAAAGTAAAACAATACAAAAAATATATAAAGAGAGAGCTAAAAAGCTAATGTTCTTTCCCCATTTCCCCAGCCCTCTCTCCAAGGTTCCTGTGTTAACTGGATGGTGGGTGTCCTTCTAAACCTTCCCCCTTGATCATTCCAACAAATGATTTGGGGTCTTGTTTTGGGGTCTTTGGGGTCTTGTTTCTGCCTCTCCACCCCCACCTCTCTCTCTCTGATCCCAGGCCCTTTCTCTGAACTGGTTGAGAGGAAGAGGAAGGGAGAAGAGGGTGTCTATTGCCTCAATTTGTAACACTACCCTCGGAATGAGCTTCCTCAGGACCAGGATCAGCAGGCATGCACTATTGATATTGGAGGATTTTGTGGAAGATGGTTTCTTTTATATCATGGGGCTCTTTTAAAGAGTTACATGTTCTTTTTTGTAAATCTAAGAGGGACAGTAAAAGGGAGAGAGGAGCTAAGAAGGAATAGTACGAAAGAAAAATAAAAGAAGCATGGGGGTGCTGGGTAGTAGTACATTCTTCATTTTCTCTTCTTTTTTTAAAGAACACAGATTTTTATCCTAAACGAATGATATTAAATATTGTTTTGTGTTTTATAATTCATTTTAGATGTTCTATATCAGAAGATTGGTGGGGTTTTTTTCACTTAAACAGGAAAACAAAACTGTTCAAGCAAAAAAACTAAGTATATAATAATGGGAAATAATCTACATATATTAATTTGCTTCCTTATCAGTTCTCTTTCCAGAATGTGTTCCTTTGACATATGTCTTCAACAGTCTCATCAGACTTTATTTGAAGCAATAGTACAACTGGACCTAGGTCACCTCACTCCCTGTATGGGTGGACCCCCATCTTACCCCCACCCCTCCAGCCTCCCACACTCCCAACATCTACAATCAAACACAACTGCCCCAATCAACTTGATGTATCCTGGACCCCTATTCCCTCAAGGGCTTACTGGGCCTCCATTTCCAAATCACCCTTTAAAGGTGTAAGAGGTTGAACATTCTGTGTTTCAAGATCCTATTGGAAAAATTTACCAGTCTCATGAGTAGGGGGAGATGTGAGGCCAGAAGGTCAAGGTCAGGCTGGTATTCATTTTTAGAGAGGAATGTCTAAGGGTAGGAGGGGAGCTCTCCAAGAGCCCTTCAGTACAGCACCGAATCTACCCCACCTCCCAGGTCCACTCATGGAGCAGCTAGGATACGGAGGGGCTGAGCTGGAGCTGGGGATACAGAGGAAAGTCAGGAATTTCCCTGAGACTGAAGAGAAAGGACACTGCTTAGCAAGGAAGATGGCTATGAAAACAATGAATTACACTGAGGTTGTAAGATGCCTGTAAGAGAGGGCCCTAAGAATGGAAACAAAGAGAAAAGAGTGGCTAATTTTAGCCCTGAGGGCCTCAGAGAGGAGGCAATATCTGAGCTGGATCTGAAAGGTGAGTAACAGTTCTCCAAGCAGAGCCAGAAAGGGCATTCAAGACAGAGGATGTGGAAGAGCCCAACTTCTCTTCAAGCCCCAGACAAGCTTAGAGAAGAAATGTTTTCCTTTACTGAGGAATAAGTACTGAGAACAGAAAAAGACATGAAAAAGGAGAGACATGGTTGCAATAAAACATGGGAATAAAAATAATGTTTTTGTCAAAGAATATTTTGGTTAATTAAAAAAAAATTCAACCAAAGAAAAGTAATAGAAGAAAACCAGGAAAAGAATAAATTCATAAAAACAAGTTTTAACGCACAAACTTGGGGTGAAGAAATGCTAGGGAATGAGAGCATACATGTAGGCAAAGAAATGCAAACTGGGCCGAGAAGAGGAGAAAAAGATTAAAGTTAACTCAGGTATGATACTGAAAGTACAAGAAAGTTAACGTGATTCATAAGGTATGTGTGATTCACAAAACAAAGAGTAGAACAATTAGAAGAGAAAGCCCCACAGTGCATATGAGCAGGGCCAGATGTGGAGAGCCTTCTGAGTTCAAAAGTAATGAACCAGGATGAATGACTGAGGAGGCATTTGGGGTCTCCAAGCCCAAAGAACTTGAACCTCAAAGTTCTCTGTGAGCTAATCAAAGTTTATCATAAAGCACAAAGGCAAGATTAATGGAACATATAAGCATGGCCAAGAAACAAATAGTAATAAATATAAAAATTCAATGTATAGTAAAAAGTATTACTAAAATCCAATACACTGAGTGAAAAAAAAAAGTTTTTAGCTCTTCATCTCAAACCATATACCAAAATAATTCCAGATAGATAAAAAAACTAAATACAAAAAAAGAAACTAAAAGAACCTAAAGAAAGAAAATGATGGTAAAGAAAGAAAATGATGGGACCTTTTTTTTTTTTTTTAAAGTAAGCGGTACCGGGCTTCCCTGGTGGCGCAGTGGTTGAGAATCTGCCTGCCGATGCGGGGGACACGGGTTCGAGCCCTGGTCTGGGAAGATCCCACATGCCGCGGAGCGGCTAGGCCCGTGAGCCACAATTGCTGAGCCTGCGCGTCTGGAACCTGTGCTCCGCAACAAGAGAGGCTGCGATAGTGAGAGGCCCGCGCACCACAATGAAGAGTGGCCCCCACTTGCCGCCACTAGAGAAAGCCCTCGCACAGAAACGAAGACCCAACACAGCCATGAATAGATAAATAAATAATAAATAAAATTAAATTTAAAAAAAAAAGTAAGCAGTACCTTATTTTATTTTATTTATTTATTTATCTATTTATTTTTGGCTGTGTTGGGTCTTCGTTTCTGTGCGAGGGCTTTCTGTAGTTGTGGCAAGCGGGGGCCACTCTTCATCGTGGTGCGCGGGCCTCTCACTATCGCGGCCTCTCTTGTGGCGGAGCACAGGCTCCAGACGCGCAGGCTCAGTAGTTGTGGCTCACAGGCCTAGTTGCTCCATGGCACGTGGGATCCTCCCAGACCAGGGCTCGAACCCGTGTCCCCTGCATTGGCAGGCAGATTCTCAACCACTGCGCCACCAGGGAAGCCCCATGATGGGACTTTTAATCTGCTTTTAGGATGGGGAAGAAATTCCTAAGCATTAAAACAAGGGAAGGAATCACACATGCATGCACACACACATGCATACTTACACAAAATGAATGGATTTACAAATGAAAAAATTTTAATTTCTCTAAGTAAAAAATCATAGACAAAAAAAAAATCATAGACAAAATTAAAAGATGAAGGAAATGATAACAGAGAGAAGTATCTGCATGAAATATGACACACAACACAGTCTTCACTATGCATAGAAATCATGAAGAAAAAGACAAGCAAGAAAAAGACAAACTACAAGAAAACAGAGAGAACATGAAGAAACAATTCATAGAATATAAATGGTCAATAACATGAAAAATGTGCACAGCAAAGGAAACAATAAACAAAATGAATAGAAAACCCTCAGAATGGGAGAAAATATTTGCAAACAAAGCAACTGACAAGGGATTAATTTCCAAAATATACAAACAGCTCATGTAGCTCAATATCAAAAAAACAAATGACCCAATCAAAAAATGGGCGGAAGACCTAAATAGACATTTCTCCAAAGAAGACATACAGATAGCCAACAAACACATGAAAAAATGCTCAACATCACTAGTTACTAGAGAAATGCAAATCAAAACTACAGTGAGGTATCACCTCACATAGGTCAAAATGGCCATCATAAAAAAATCTACAAACAATAAATGCTGGAGAGAGTGTGGAGAAAAGGGAACCCTCCTACACTGTTGTGGGAATGTAAATTGGTAAAACCACTATGGAGAACAATATGGAGGTTCCTTAAAAAACTAAAAATAGAGCTACCATATGACCCAGCAATCCCACTCCTGGGCATATATCCAGAGAAAACCATAATTCGAAAGGATGCATGCACCCCGATGTTCATTGCAGCACTATTTACAATAGCCAGGACACAGAAGCAACCTAAATGTGCATCGACAGAGGAACGGCTAAAGAAGATGTGGTACATATATACAATGGAATATTACTCAGCCATAAAAGGAATGAAATAGTGCCATTTGCAGAGATGTGGATGGACCTAGAGATTGTCATATAGAGTGAAGTAAGTCAGAAAGAGAAAAACAAATATCATATAATATCACTTGTATGTGGAATCTAGAAAAATGGTAGAGATGAATTTATTTGCAAAGCAGAAATAGAGTCACAGATGTAGGGAATAAATTTATGGTTACCAAGTGGGGAAAGGAAGGGTGGGATGAATTGGGAGATTGAGACTGACATATATACACTACTATGTATAAAACAGATAACTAACGAGAACCTATTGTATAGCACAAGGAACTCTACTCAATGCTCTGTGGTGACCTAAATGGGAAGGAAATCTAAAAAAGAGTGGATATATGTATATGTATGACTGATTCACTTTGCTGTACAGCAAGAAACTAACACAACATTGTAAAGCAACTATACTCCAATAAAAATTAATTAAAAAGAAAAACATGAGGGACTTCCCTGGTGGCGCAGTGGTTAAGAATCTGCCTGCCAATGCAGGGGACACAAGTTCGATCCCGGGTCCAGGAAGATTCCACATGCTGCAGAGCAACTAAGCCTATGCGCCACAACTACTGAGCCCGCGTGCCACAACTACTGAAGCCTACACGCCTAGAGTCTGTGCTCCGCAACAAGAGAAGCCACCTCAATGAGAAGCCCATGCACCACAATGAAGAGTAGCCCCTGCTCGCCGCAACTAGAAAAAGCCTGCGCGCAGCAACAAAGACCCAATGCAGCCTAAATAAATAAATAAATAATAAGTAAATAAATTTAAAAAATAAAATAAAATAAAATCATGGTTAAAAAAAACATGAGGGCTTCCCTGGTGGCGCAGTGGTTGAGAATCTGCCTGCCAATGCAGGGGACACGGGTTCGAGCCCTGGTCTGGGAGGATCCCACATGCCGCGGAGCAACTGGGCCCGTGAGCCACAATTACTGAGCCTGCGCGTCTGGAGCCTGTGCTCTGCAACAAGAGAGGCCGCGATAGTGAGAGGCCCGCGCACCGCGATGAAGAGTGGACCCCGCTCTCCGCAACTGGAGAAGGCCCTCGCGCAGAAACGAAGACCCAACACAGCCATAAATAAATAAATAAATAAAATTTAAAAAAAAAAAAACATGAAAAATTTTCAGCCTCACACACAAAAATTAGGCCCTTTTCACCTCTCAGTTTCCTCTCAAGGAAAACAAGGATGGTATTTAATGTTGGTGGCTTTATGGTGAATATGTAAATTGACACCATGAGCCTGGTTTTTTTTTTTTTTTTTGGCTGTACTGCATGGCTTGTGGGATCTTAGTTCCCTGACCAGGGATTGAACCCGTGCCCCCTGCAGTGGAAACATGGAGCCCTAGCATTGGACTACCAGGCAATTCCCAACACAATGATTCTGGAAAGCAATCGGGCACTATATATCAGGAAGCTTTGAAAAGTGCAGACCCTTTGATCCCGCAAGGCCTCTTCTAAGAGCCTATTCTAAAGAAATACTTAGAAATTTATACAGTATTTATAAACATTGCTGTTCATTTATAGCACTATTTATAAAAGAGAAAGTCAGAAATCATCTACATTCCAAAATGACAAAAATGGTAGCTAGCACTTACCACATAGCAAGCTGTCTGAACTGCTTTACTTATAGTAACTTACTTAACTCTTAACACATCCCTATGAGGTAGAAATTATTATCATCCTCATTTTACAAAGGAGGAAATTGTGACATAATGAGGTGTTCATTATGATACTGAAAATTCATTCAATGAAAAACCATGCAATCATTGTTTCATACAATACCTGCTCTACTCTAACCATACACCATAGAAAAAACTGTGGCTACCACCCCACCCATGCCATCAAAGGCCAAATAGGGAGTCTAGACTTCCACCCTTACCAGCTGTAACAAAGCACTCCAAACCTTTGCCAGGGTGGTGTCACAGAAGGCCAAGAAGGGAGTTCACCCTAGCCAAATGAAAATATAAAAATATCCCTGAAAGAGAGGGTTATAGTTGACATTTACTTTTCACAATGAGCTTGTATTACTTTTCACATCAAGAAAAAGATTGTTAAAAAAAAAAAAATTAAATTCTCCAATCAAAAGACAGAGTGGCTGGGACTTCCCTGGTGGTCCAGTGGTAAAGAATCTGCCTTACAATGCAGGGGACGCAGGTTCAATCCCTGGTCAGGGAACTAAGATCTCACATGCTGCAGGACAACTAAGCCCGAGTACCACAACTACTGAGCTTACACGCCTCAACTAGAGCCTCCATGCCACAAGCTACAGAGTCCACGCTCTCCACGCTCTCTGGAACCCGCATGCCACAACTACAGAGCCCACGTGCCCTGGAGCCTGCATGCCACAACTAGAGAAGAGAAAATCCACACACCACAACTACAGAGAAGCCCACGCACCACAACAAAAAGGCTGCACGTTGCAACGAAAGATCCCACATGCCTCAGTGAAGATCCTGTGTGCCAAAACTAAGACCCGATGCAGCCAAAAACAAACAAACAAACCCCAAGACCCATCTATATGCTGCCTACAAGAGACTCACTTCAGATGTAAGGACACACACAGACTGAAAGTGAAGGGATTGAAAAAGATATTTCAAGCAAATGAAAACCAAAAAAAGCTGGGGCAGCTATACTTATATCAGACAAAATAGGCTTTAAGACAAAGGCTGTAATAAGAGACAAAGAAGGTCATTACATAATGATAAAAGAGTCAACCCATCAAGAGGATATAACATCTGTAAATATTTATGCATGCAACACAGTAGCACCAAAATATATAAAGCAAATATTAACAGACCTAAAAGGAGACATAGACAGCAATACAATGATAGTAGAGGATTTTAATACCCCTCTTTTATCAATGGATAGATCATCCAGACAGCATATCAATAAGGAAACATTGGCCTTAAATGACACATTAGTTCAGATGGACTTAACAGACATATATATAACACTCCACCCAAAAGCAACAGACTAGGGGCTTCCCTGGTGGCGTAGTGGTTAAGAATCCACCTGCCAATGCAGGGGACACAGGTTCGAGCCCTGGTCCGGGAAGATCCCACATGCCACGGAGCAACTAAGCCCGTGCGCCACAACTACTGAGCCTGAGCTCTAGAGCCTGTGAGCCAAAACTACTGAGCCCGCATGCTACAACTACTGAAGCCCATGTGCCTAGAGCCCGTGCTCTGCAACAAGAGAAGCCACTGCAATGAGAAGCCCACGCACCACAACGAAGAGTAGCCCCCACTCGCCGCAACTAGAGAAAGCCCGCACGCAGCAACAAAGACCCAATGCAGCCAAAAATAAATAAATTAAATAAATTAATTAAAAGAAAAAAAAAGCAACAGAATACACATTCTTCTCAAGCACACATGGAACATTCTGCAGGACAGATCATATATTAGGCCACAAAACAAGTCAATAAATTTAAGAAGACTGAAATCATATCAAGCATCTTTTCTGACCACAATGGCATGAAACTAGAAATAATTACAAGAAGGGAACTGGAAAATTCAAATATGTGGAGATTAAAGAACATGCTACCAAACAACCAATGGTTCAACGAAATATCAATGAAAGCAAGATCTGTTTTTTTTGAAAAGATAACAAGACAGACGAATTTTTAGCTAGACTCCCCAAGAAAAAAGAGGGGACTCAAATAAACAAAATCAGAAATGAAAGATGAGCCATTATAATTGATATCACAGAAGTACAAAGGATCATGAGACTACTCTGAACAATTATATGCCAAAAAATTGGACAACCTAGAAGAAATGGATAAATTCACAGAAACATACAACCTACCAAGACTGAATAATGAAGAAACATAAAATCTGAACAGACCAATTGCCAGTAAGGGGATTGAATCAGTAAATAAAAATCTCCCAATAAACAAAAGTTCAGGACCAGACAGCTTCACTGGTGAATTCTACCAAACATTTAAAGAAGAATTAGGGACTTCCCTGGTGGCGCAGTGGTTAAGAATCCACCTGCCAATGCAGGGGACATGGGTTCAATCTCTGGTCCAGGAAGATACCACATGCCGCAGAGCAGCTAAGCCCATGCACCACAACTACTGAGCCTGCACTCTAGAGCCCGTGAGCCACAACTACTGAGCCCGTATGCCACAACTACTGAAGCCTGTGTGCCTAGAGTCCGTGTTCCACAAGAGAAGCCACCTCAATGAGAAGCCTGCACACTGCAACGAAGAGTAGCCCCCACTCACCAAAACTAAAGAAAGCCCGCGCACAGCAATGAAGACCGAACACAGCCAAAAATTAAAAAATTAAAATTAAAAAAAATTTTGTTTAAATAAATTTTAAAAAGTTTAAAAAAAAATAAAGAAGAATTAATACTAATCTTTCTCACTCTTGCAAAGAATAGAAGAGGAGGACACATTTCCAAACTACCTTTGCAAGGCCAGCATTATTGCCCTGATACCAAAACCAGACAAGGATGCCACAAGAAAAGAAAATTATAGGCCAACACCCCTGATGAACACTGATGCAAAAATTTGACAACAAAATATTAGCAAACAGAATTAAACAATAATATGTACATTAAAGGATCATACACAATGATCAAGTGGGATTTATTCTAGGGATGCAAGGATAGTTCAACATCCACAAATCAATTAATGTGATACACTATATTAACAAAACGAAAGATAAACATCTTATGATCATCTCAAGAGATGCAGAAAAGGCATTTAACAAAATTCAACATCCATTTACGATAAAAACTCTCAACAAAGTGGGTATAGAGGGAATATACTTCAACTTAATAAAGGCCATATATGACAAGTCCACAGCTAATATCATACTCCATGGTGAAAAGCTGAAAGCTTTTCCTCTAAGAATCAGAAACAAGACAAGGATGCCTACTCTACCCTCTTTTATTCACCATAGTATTGGAAGTCTTAGCCAGAGCAATTAGGCAAGGAAAAGAAATAAAAAGCATCCAAATCAAAAAGGAAGAAGTAAAACTGTCACTATTTGCAGATGACATATTATATATATAGAAAACCCTAAAGGGTCCACCAAAAAACCTGTTAGAACAAAAGAATTCAGTAAAGTGGCAGGATACAAAAGCAATACACAAAAGTCTCTTGCATTTCTAGGCACTAACAATGGATGATCAGAAAGAGAAATTAAGAAAACAATCCCATTTACAATTTCATCAAAAAGAATAAAATACCTAAAAATAAATTTAGCCAAGGAGGTGAAAGATCTGTACACTGAAAACAAAAAGACAATGATTAAAGAAGTTGAAGAAGACCAAATAAGAGGAAAGATATTCCATGCTCATGGTGTGGAAGAATTAATATTGTTTAAATGTCTTTACTACCCAAAGCAATCTATGGATTCAATGCAATCCCTATCAAAATTCCAATGGCATTTTCACAGGAAAAAAAAAATCCTAAAATTTGTATGGACCCACAAAAGACCCCAAATAGGCAAAGCAATCTTGAGAAAGAAGAACAAAGCTAGAGGCATCACATGTCCTGATTTCAAACTATTTATAAAGTTACAGTAATCAAAACTGTATGGTATTGGCATAGAAACAGACACCTTGATCAATGGAACAGAATAGCCCAGAAATAAACCCACACATATACGGTCAATTAATTTACAACAAAGGAGCCAAGACTATGTAATGGGGAAAGGACAAAGAAGCCAAGAATATGCAATGGGAAAAGAACAGTCTCTTCAATAAATGGTGTTGCGGGGAGTGGAGGGATAAATTAGGAGCTTGGGATTAACATACACACACTGCTGTATATAAAATAGATAACCAACAAGGACCTACTGTATAGCACAGGGAACTCTACTCAATATTCTGTAATAACCTATATGGGTAAAGAATCTGAAAAAGAATGAATATATGTATATGTATAACTGAATCACTTTGCTGTACACCTGAAACTAACACAACATTGTAAATCAGCTATACTCCAATAAAAAAATTTTCCCCAATAAAATTTTAAAAAATAAAAAATGGTGTTGGGGAAACTGCATTCCCCATTTTGCCACATGCAAAAGAATGAAACTGGATCGCTATCTTACACCATACACAAAAATTAACTCAAAATGGATTAAAGACTTGAATGTAAGACCTGAAATTATAAAATTCCAAAAAGGAAACATAGGGAGTAAGCTCCTTAACGTTGGTCCTGGCAATGATTTTTTTTTTGGATTTGAGAGCAAAAGCAAAAGCAACAAAAGCAAAAAATAAACAAGTGGGACTACATCAAACTAAAAAGCTTCTGCACAGCAAAGGAAACCATCAACAAAATGAAAAGGGAAATTACGGAATGGGAGAAAATATTTTCAAATCATATATCTGATAAGGGGTTAATATCCAAAATATATGAAGAACTCATACAATTCAATAGCAAACAAACAAACAAAAAAACCCCAAAACAAAAAACAACCTACAAACAAACAAACAACAAAAAACCCAATCTGATTAATAAATGGGCAGAGGATCTGAATAGACATTTTTCCAAAGAAGATATACAGATGGCCAACAGGTACATGAAAAGGTGCTCAACATCATTATCCATCAGGCAAATGCAAATCAAAACCACAAGGTACTACCTTACACCTGTTAGAATAGCTATTATCAAAAAGACAAGAATAAGTGTTGGTGAGGATGTGGAGAACAGGGAACTCACGTACACTATCAGTGCAGCCACTATGAAAAACTGTATAGAGGTTCCTCAAAAAATTAAAAATAGAACTACTGGGAATTCCCTGACAGTCCAGTGGTTAGAACTCTGCACCTTCACTGCCAACGGCCTGGATGGATCCCTGGTCACGGAACTAAGATCCCACAAGCTGCACGGCATGGCCTAAATAAATAAATAAATATTTAAAAATAAAAAATAGAACTACCAAATGATCCAGCAATTCCACTTCTGGGTATTTATCCAAAAGAAATGAAAATACTAACTTGAAAATATAATGCACCCCCATGTTCAATGCAGCATTATTTACAGTAGCCAAGACATGGAAACAACCTAAGTGTCTACTGATGGATGAATGGATAAAGAAGATGTGAGATTATACATATACATACACACACACACGTATACACACAGATAGACAGATATACTCATTCAGCCATAAAAAAGGAAATCTTTCCATTAGTGACAATATGGATGGACATTGAGGGCATTATGCTGAGTGAAATGAGTCAGACAGAGAAAGACAAATATCATATGATCTCATTTACATGTGGACTCTAAAAAACAAACAAACAAGAAACAATTCATAGATACAGAGAACAGATTGGTGGTTGCTAGAGGCAGGTAGCTGGCGGAGGGTGGGGGGAGCAAAATGTCAAAATGTACAAACTCCCAGTTATAAAATAAATAAGCCATGGGGATGTAATGTACAGCATGGCAACTACAGTTAATACTGTACTGTTTATTTGAAAGTTACTAAGAGAGTAGATCTTAAAAGTTCTTATCACAAGAAAAAACAAATTTTAACTATGTACAGTGATGGGTGTAATTTACTTAGACTTATTGTGGTGATCATTTCACAATATATACATCAAACATATCGAATCATTATGTTGTATACCTGAAACTAATATGTTATATGTCAATTATATCTAGAAAAACAGGGGACTTCCCTGGTGGCACAGTGGTTAAGAATCCGTGTGCCAATGCAGGGGACATGGGTTTGAGCCCTGGTCCGGGAAGATGCCACATGCCGCGCAGCAATTAAGCTCGTGTGCCACAACTACTGAGCCTGTGCTCTAGGGCCCATGAGCCACAACTACTGAAGCCCCAGCGCCTAGAGCCCATGCTCCGCAACAAGAGAAGCCACAGCAATGAGGAGCTTGCACACTGTAACGAAGAGTAGCCCCCACTCGCCGCAACTAGAGAAAGCCCGTGTGCAGCAACAAAGACCCAACACAGCCAAAAAATAAATAATAAATAAATTTATTTTTAAAAATTAAAAACAAAAAGCAAAAAACCAGGGATGCTGAGCTTCTTTCAACTATTCTAAGCTAGGAAGTAGCATGGTTCACTGAAAGAAAGAAGGCTCTGGAATCTAACATGTGTTTTCAAATTTTGAATCTTCCGCATACTACTAGCGTGACCTTGGGCAAATTACTGGATCTCACTCAGCCTTAGGTTCTTCAACTACAAAGTGTGGGAAGTATCCCCTACGCATAGGGCTGCTGTGAGGATTAAAGAAAATAACCCATGTGAAGTACCTAACAAAAACCAGGCACTCAATATAAGGTCCAAACCTCTTGTTTATCCACTCCTGGGAGGGAGGTAAATTGTGACACCAGCCCAGGACAATGCCACCCTGACAGGAACTCCAGGGATGGACATGGGTCCACAATGGGCCCAGGTGAGTCCAGTATGAATTCTTGAGGTGTACAAGGCTGGTTTCAGGTCTGCTGGGGGATGTTCTAAAATTCTACCCTTGGTTAGCCCCCAGGGGCTCTGAACTACTCTCATTCAAAGTGTAGGGGGTACGGGTAGGTAGCCTGAGATCTTCCAGAGTGGCCATGAACCAAAACCCAGCTGGCCTAAGAATGCTGGCCAAGTGTGTCTGTCCTGATTAACTAGTTATTACTATGGTTAGCTGCTAAGCCTGCCCTGGGCAAGGCCCACTGCTGGGTTTTAGCCTCGAAGGCCAGTTCTGACTTTGAACCGGTTGGCCTGGAGTTTGGTATTTTGTGTTACAAATAGGACGCCCAGCTTTGTCCAGCCCTCCTGGAGTGACTGGTGCCTGAAGAATTTCTCATCATGTAAACACAACTCTCCTACAGCAGGCCTCTGAAAAGCTTCCGTGTCAATATTGTTTATTACGAAATATTCTACCTTATTAGCAGCTCAAGAGTCTGGATTCAGGGCAAAAAGATGCAACAATATTTTTCTTATCTATGATAAGTTGGGAAGGAAGAGGAACTTTCAGAAGAACAAAGAAATAGAAGGACCCTACATGTAATGATGTGAGAGAAAGACAGGACCATCTAATCCCAGGCACTGGGGTTGGCAGCTACTCTATGAAACCGAGTCTGCAAGTGCTGGGACACCTAGGCAAGGTTGAAGCAGCCACTGGAAGGTGCCAAAAGCTACTGAATTGTCTTAACACTTGCTGTTTTCCTTCTTTACCTATAGGTTTCTCCTAAATCCCCAGGTTTCCCTAGCACTTGGAAACATTCATTTGCATTTCCTGAGACTTCACAGAAAAGAGCTAGGTGACAGTTGAGGGGCTTCTCACCCGATGCCCCCTGCCCAGACCATGGTTTTTCAGAGGACCAGGCTGTCTCCAAGGCTCAGCCCCAGAATGACAGAGATCTCAGATGAACATAAGCTCCACGAGGACTTTAAACTCCAATTTGCAGAAGTGTGGTCTTCCTCCTAATGTCTTTCTAAAATATTACTCCCTTTCCCCATCGTAGGACACTACTTGAATTTAATCTGTCTTCCATATCTCAGGATGATCATTCGGAACAGAAACTACTGAACAGCACAACATGTTCAGATGTTACTGAGGGCAGAGTCAGGCTTTCCCTATGCTTCCTTAGGTGGTAATGATCTTAAATTCTACTCTTTTTATAGTTTCTCTATCTCCTCCCCAGTCAGCCTCTACTAGACTGTGCCAGATGCCAGCATGTCTCTGGAAGTGCTTATAATCTACTGTTTCTTTTCTGGTATGGTCTGGAAAAACAGATAAACTGGTTATGATTGTGCCTCAAATGAGAGCATACAGGTACAGGAAATTATGGGGGTTCTTACGAATAAAGGGAATGTGCTTTAGGGGGCAGGGAGTTTTGCCTATCCCCAGGGGCCAGAACTGTGCACTGGACAGCACCTGGTACTCAGTAGGCACACAGTAAATATCTATTGAATGAAAGGGGCAAACGTCCATTTGTTCTCAACCAAACACAATTAGGAAGCCTCAACTATGTCAATTACTTCAGGCCTATTGAAGAGCAGAAGGAAGTGGGTGCTGCCCCAACCCTAGGAGACCTTCCCACACTATTTCATAATTTCCCCTTCTACCTGCTAATACTTCCTTTTGAGAAACTAAGCCTGGAAAAGGGAAGAAATCACTATAGCAGACTGATAAGAGAACCGTAGTGGGAACTAAATGTTATCCCCCCAGAGCCCACATCACGGAGGGGAATAATGAGTCATGAATTAGCAGCCACCCACCCAGCCCTTCCCGGGGCTCCATAACTGGTTTGGCCACTCACAGCAACCTGAGCCCAGAGCAGGGGAAGGAGCCCGGAGCTGGGTCTCCCGCCATCTCCACTGGGCTTGGCGCCAGGCACACAGCAGGGCCTCTGACAATCCACCTGCCTCCAGTTTCACCTCTTATAAGGAATGAACTCCTGACTGACACAAAAAAGCCAAGCACTAAGGGGTCCAATAAATATAAAATAGCCATCATTAAACTTAAAAGAAAGGTGCCCTACAAAGAAGAGATCATTATTTTTTAAAAGGCTGCTATCCTTTCTTATAATAAAACTTGGAGCCAGGTAAGCAGTACAAGTAATTAAGCCCAGTTCTCAAAAGCCAGACTCGTAGGTCAGACTCAGATACACAGGACACACAGGGAGGTCACTCTATGTGACAACAGGTACTGAATGAACAAACCATGCCAGTGAATCAGCTACGAAGCCATTACAGGCCCAGTTCCAGGAATGGGAACAGTCAGTAATCTAGGCCTGGGCAGTAATTCCTCCCTAAGCCTGGGGGAGGCAGACAGTTCCCCAACCCTGTACTAGCCACAACACCAGAGGTTATGTGACTGCCTGATGTCATAGGCAGGAAGTAAACCACAGAGCTCTAGGCACTTACCTGGAAGTCCCCTCTGCCTAAAAGATTGGCCACTTTCATTCCTTACAGCCTGTGGTCCACACTGCAACAGCACTACATAGAAATTCCCAAATTCCTGCGGAAACCAGACTGCTCCAAAGGCTCTGAGCAAGCAGGGTACCAGCCACCCCTCAGACCAGCACCCTTAGATCAACATTCCCAAAACGTGGGCCTGCTGGTGGTAACGAGATGCTGGGGACACCTAGACCTCACACCAACATCTCTTGTAGTCTGCTAACCACGGCCCACAGTCCAGACTCAGGACAGTGACCTGTGCAGCCTGAACCAACTAAGACCATGCACAGGGCCTGGGCTGCTTCTCCCCATATGTTGCCCCTATGCACCCTAAAGGATCTGGATCCCCAGCCCATCCCTGAGGTCACTCTTCTGGTCCTCGCACCCCTCGGGCTCTCACCTCTGGGTCCCCCTTTAGCACCCCCAGTATCCCTTCCTGGGCCTCAACCCCTTCCCTGCCCTCCTTCTCAGCCCACTTCCCCAAACCAGCTATCCACCGGGAGCACAGTCTACAGCCCTCCTCCTCCTCCTCCTCCTCCTCCTATGCCCACTTCTCTCAGGCCCCGCCTCTCCCTCCCACCCTTACCCTAAGCAGGCTTACATCATGCTCAGACTCCAAAATCCTCACCTGCATTCTTCTATCAGGTTGGAGATTTCCACCCCTCAGATCTGTCAGATACCCTGGGTCTGGCGGCCCCTCACCTCTCCCCACAGCCTGCTGTCACTCTTAACCCCTGGAGACCTGGGTCCCTACCCCCAAAGCCACTCTCCTCTGCCCAGGTGCAGAACTCTTTCTCTCTGGGCCCTGGTACTCCCTACATCTCATTCTTTTTTCCCCTTAACACACTGGTTTCCTTTATAAACAAATTATATTAGTAAAAAGAAGTGAGTCAATTTAGAGAAAAATAATAATAACCAACTAACAGTATTCAGGAACAGCAAAAATAGGGAAAGCAGCTATGCAAATGGAGAATATTTTGAATTCTACCTTAGCTGAAATGAAAACTCCACTGTGGTAGTTTTAACACAAATTTTAACATACTTCCTCAAGTTGTCCGGGTTGGCTTAATACCCTTCGAGCTTACCCAGGTCGTGCAGCTTTACTCACAGAGTCAAATCTCTATCTGTGTCACAGATGGGAACACACGGCTTTCTGGGGCCCGCAGACCCATCTCTTGTTACCCTAATTGTTCCTGAGGTGTGGGTCATGGAAAACAGCTCTGAAATAGGAGTAGAAAATGCAGGTTTGGGCAGGCGCTCTGCATTTACTAGCCACCTTATGCTGGGCAAATCAAACTCTGTCAGTGTCAGTCTTCTCATGTATAAATTGGAGCTAATAGTCCTTGTGTACCTCACACTTGTTTTTTTAAAATTTTATTTATTTATTTTTGGCTGCATTGGGTCTTCGTTGCTGCGCGCAGGCTTTCTCTAGTTGCGGCGAGCGGGGGCTACTCTTTGTTGCGGTACGTGGGCTTCTCATTGCGGTGGCTTCTCTTGTTGCGGAGCACGGGCTCTAGGCGCATGGGCTTCAGTAGTTTTGGCACACGGGGTCAGCAGTTGTGGCTCACAGGCTCTAGAGCGCAGGCTCAGTAGTTGTGGCGCACGGGCTTAGCTGCTCCACAGCATGTGGGATCTTCCTAGACCAGGGCTGGAACCCGTGCCCGTGTCCCCTGCATTGGCAGGCGGATTCTTAACCACTGTGCCACCAGGGAAGCCCCACACTCTTGTTTTTTTGTTTTTTTTTTTTAAGTTATAGATTCTTATGTATTCTTTTTTTAAAAAAAATATTTTTTTTATTTATTTATATTTGGCTGGGATGGGTCTTTTGTTGCTGCACGTGGGCTTTCTCTAGCTGTGGTGAGCTGGGGCTACTCTTTGTTGCGGTGCGCGGGCTTCTCATTGTGGTGGCTTCTCTTGTTGCGGAGCACAGGCTCTAGGCGCGTGGGCTTCAGTAGTTGCAGCACGCGGGCTCAGTAGTTGTGGCTCGCAGGCTCTAGAGCACAGGCTCAGTAGTTGTGGTGCACAGGCTTAGGTGCTCCGTGGCATGTGGGATCTTCCCGGACCAGGGCTCGAACCCATGTGCCCTGCATTGGTAGGCGGATTCTTAACCACTGTGCCACCAGGGAAGTCCTCACAGGCTTGTTTTGAAGATCACATCAAATGAGATAATTTATGTGAAAGCACTTTGGTGTCATGTAAATGTGAGGTATTATCTTGAATGCTAATGAATAGCTTACAGCTTACAAACACAAATGAATCATTCCTTTTGACTTAACAGGCAGCCAAGTAACTTCAAAAATTCAGAGTTTCAGCCAGACAGACAAACCCAGGAATGAGTTAACCATCAGAGAGATACAGAGAGGACTTGGAGGCCTGGCTCCTGGTCCCACCCAGTGCTGGTCAGGCCCTTGGTGAATGAACGACAGCTGTCAAGTGAAACCAGGCTCACTGCCCAACCTTGAGGTCTCAGTGCCTGGTCTGGAGGTAAGAGGCTTTGAGAAAGGCTCCCATTGGAGACAGTGGACTGAGTCAGGCTCACCTCAAATCCAGAAATGGCCCCCAGATGCCCACAGAATCAAGTCCAACCACCCTAGGGCCTAGAGGCCCAGAGACACCACATTTTTCAGATTCAACTCCTGCCACACCCTCAACAGACCCTAGGCAATGTCCCATTCCTTGTCATGCCAAGCACTTTGACTTCTACCCCTTCATGCCATTCCTTCAAGTCCTTCTCTGTCCTCAAAAACTTATTCCTTTTAAATCTGTAAGAAACAATGTCAATGTATCACATTTTAGGGTATAACAGAAATAAGTGATTTAAATAAAGGTATTAGGGCTTCCCTGGTGGCACAGTGGTTAAGAATCCTCCTGCCAATGCAGGGGACACGGGTTCGAGCCCTGGTCCGGGAAGATCCCACAGGCCGCGCAGCAATTAAGTCCGTGCACCACAACTACTGAGCCTACGCTCTAGAGCCTGCGAGCCACAACTACTGAAGCCCACATGCGTACAGCCCATGCTCCGCCACAAGAGAAGCCACCTCAGTGAGAAGCCCACGCACCGCAACGAAGAGTAGCCCCTGCTCGCCGCAACTAAAGAAAGCCCGCACAGCAACGGAGACCCAACGCAGCCAAAAATAAATAAAATAAATAAATAAAAATAAAGTTCCCTTTAAAAAATAAATAAATAAATAAATAAAGGTATTAGCTAGCAAACAGGTAAAACAGCCTTTTCCTTAAAGCAATAATAAAATATAAACTGAAAAGGTCAATATTAAGTTTCCACGGTAGTTTTCCTGGTAAATACATTTAAAACTTTAGTCTTCAAACAGTTGATCAAAATGCATTTTCAAGCTTCACCAAATAATACCTGCCAAGATACAGTGAGTTATGTACCCTTCAAAGGGCTTCAAATGAAAGGCAAGGCTGCTATAGACAGGAGAGAAATTCACGTGTCAACTGCAGAGCAGTGGAAGGAATATTAAACTGGGGCTCCAGTCTGACCCAACACTCACTCACTGGGTGATCTCAGCAAGTTCCATAGCCTCTTTGGACCTCCATCCTCCTGTCTATAAAATGAAGAGGGTAAATGATCATGATGATCCCTTTTAACCCTGCTGTGATATATTCTTTTCTCCTCTCAAGGTCTTGCACAAAAACACCTCCTCAGGGGAAGTCTTCCATGATCCTGCCAATCATATGAATCTTGTCTTCCTCTTTATTCCAACAGCATTTTCCTTATATACTTTTATTCCACCTCTTTCACTCTACCTCAAAATTCATTGTTTACTATATTGTGTGAGCTAAAGCAGAAGTGATGTCTTCTTCAGCTCTGAAGTCCCACCATGCCTACACAGTCCCTTGTCCATGGTGACATACTCCATTCATCTGTAGATTTGAACTGAATAGTGAACTCTGCTGATCCTCAATTTTGCTCTACCTGATGCCCCACCTCCTTTCTACCCTGACCACTGCCTTGGTCGAGAATCACTGGTGTAGTGTGAGGTGAATCAGCACTGGTCCATCAGGACTGGAATGAGTGAGAAGGTGTGAGAAGTGGAGGGCAAACTTAGACATGAGTTTGGGAGATGTGCATTGGACATTAGCACTTACAGTGTAAGGAAGGTGGAGCAACAATGATAACAGCATGAGGGAACTTGTAGTGAGTCTGTGCCAAGTGCCTTGCCAAGTGCTTTGCCTGGATTGAGCCTCATAACAACGCCAGAGAAGAGGGACTGCCACCATTCCCATTTCGCAGACATGGAAGCCAAGGCACACAGAGGTTAAATATTTACTCAAGGTCACAAACTAGGTAAGTCATGGAGCCAATATCCAGGCAGTCTGCCTCTAAAATCCACTTTCTTAACTGTCACTGGTGATAAGTACAAAGATGATTATAAAGGCACATTTAGAATTCCCAACATTGCTCAAGGCTCTGTATTATGATTTCCATCCATTCTCAACACACGGTAGATGTAACAAACAACAACTCTTGGCCTTACTTGTTAAGATTAGTTATAAAAGCTATCATTTTCTGCATATGAGTTACACTCTCTAGGAAATCACCATCTGATTAGAAAGCATCACCTTCTAGAATTATCAACTTTGACCTCTGCATTTCAAAATGATGGACCCCAAAAGCAAGAGACAGAAAGGCTGGAAACAGACACGATGGGGTGACCCTCCAGGAACTGCTCTCTTCACATCTGTATCCCTAGCAGCAGGCTCTGAGACAGGCACACAGTAGGTAGGCACTTAAAAGTTTGTGGAATCGAATGGTGTTTGTGGGAAATGTTTCTACCCTCCTCGAAAACACAGGTGAAGAAAGGGAAAGAACACCAAAAGAGGCAGGGAGAACACTGTAAAGTTTGATTTAATGAAGTGTGGGGGACCTGCTGTGTGTGTGTGTGTGTGTGCAAGGCACTGGGCACACAGCATGCTGTTTCCGAGAGCCAGGATGGGAGCTGCCAGCTGAGAGATGGGGCGATCTCCTGCCTACCCAGTGGGAGTATAAGATGGCACCACTTTTCTGAAAGACAATTTTGAAAAAGCTTTTAAATACATTTACTTTGGGTAAATATATTTGATTGGTCTAGCAATTTCACTTTGCTGCAAAGTATTACTGCATAAGAAAGTAATAATACATATTCAATCATTCAACAAGGATTGACTGAACACCTATCAAGGGCCAGGCACTGTTCTAGGTGCTAGAGACATAGCAGTAAACAAAAAAGAGTAAGTCTCTTCCTTCCTGGATCTTTTACATTCTAACGGGGGAGACCAATGGTAAGCAAATGGGCATGTAATACAATGTGTAGTAATTAGATGTACGACTTCTGAAAGCCTTTGAGAGGGTAGGGGGTGATATGTGAATGGAAATCTGAATAAGGTGTGGGAGTGAGATATACAACTACCAGGAAAGAGACGTTCTAAACAGAAGCACTAGCAAATGTAAAGGCCCTGAAGCAGGAATGTGTTAGGTGAGTTTGAAAAAATATCACTGGAGGCCTCTTTCATATCCATTAGGATGTATTATCCAAAACACCGAAAATGACAAGTGGTGGGAAGAATGTGGAGAAATTAGAATGACTGAGCATTTCTTGTAGAAATGTGCCATGGTGCAGCTGCTGTGGAAGGCAGCATGGCAGTTCCTCAAAACATTAAACGTAGAATTACATATGATCCAGCAATTACACTGTGGGATATATACCCAAAAGAACTGAAAGCAGGACTCGAACAGATATTCATACACTCATGTTCCTAATAATACCATTCATAACAACTAAAAGGTGGAAACAACCCAAATGTCCATCAAAAGATGAGTGGATAAACAGAATGTGTACATACATATGGTGGAATATTATTCAGCCTTAAAAAGGAAGGAAATTCTGATCCATTCAACAAAATGGATGAAACCTGAAAACATTACATTAAGTGAAATAAGCCAGATATAAAAAAACAAATATTATATATTTGCATGTTCATTTATATGAGGTACATAAAATAGTCAAGTTCATAGAGAAAGAAAGTAAAATAGTAGTTACCAGGGGCTAAGGGGAGAAGAGAATAGGGAGTTAACGTTTAAAGGTATGGAACTTCAGTTTGGGATGATGGAAAAGTTCTGGAGATGGATAGTGGTGACGGCTGCATATCAATGTAAATGTACTTAATGCCACTGAATTGTACACTAAAAAAAAAGGTTTAAATGGAAAATTTTATGTTATGTATATTTCACCACAATTAAAAAAAAATTATAGGACTGATGTGGCTGGAGCCCGGTGAGCAAGGGAAGAGTGATAGGGAACATGCAAGAGAGGCATTGAGGGCCCCAAGGGCCAAGGAGGGCCTTCAGCCTTCATTCTAAGACTGATGAGAAGCCCCTGGGGAGCTGGGAGCAGAGGTAACACCATCTGATTTACCATCTAAAGGCTCACTCTGGCTGCTGTGCGAAGAGGCTCAAGGGGGCAAGAACAGAACTAGGGAAAGGATTAGAAGGCCATTGTAGTCACCTAAATAATCCCTGAGATTAATTCAGAATCTCTTCAAGGTTTGCAAGTGGCATTAATCCATGACCTACTCTTCATCTTGGCAGGCTCTAGGGCCCGGCCCTGTCCTGTGTGTGTGCGCACATACACGCACACAGGCACATGTGCATTAGCACATAAGAATCTGGGGCTTACTGCCTGAGATTCTAGGAGATTGGATTCCTGGGGCGTTATCCTCTCCCCAGGAGCACTTCCACACCAAACCTGGGTCCTCAACTCAAAGCTTTCCTACAAGAAAATGATACCTTGCCCCACCTGTCTCCCTTAGGGCTGGATGGGGAACAAAAACGTCTACCTTTGGGACTTGCTGACTCTCTAAATTCCCATGATATATGTTCTTCTTTGTTTTTATTCTGTTTTGGTTGGTTGTTTTTATTGTAAAACATATTAAAATATATATTAACATAAAAGTTACCATTTTAACCATTTTTAAGTGTATAGTTCTATGACATTAAGTACATTCATATTGTGCAACCATTACTGCCATAAGTCTCCAGAACTTTTTTCATCTTGTAAAGCTGAAACTCTGTACCATTTAAACACTAACTCCTCATTCCACACTCACTCTCCTGTCCCCGGAAACTACCATTCTACTTTGTCTCTGTGAATCTGACTACTCTTAGGAATCTTGTACAAGAGGAACGATATAATATTTGTCCATTTGTGACTAGCTTATTTCACTCAACATCACACCCTCAAGTTTCATCCATATTGTAGCATGTGTCAAAATGTCCTTCCTTTTCAAGGATGAATAATATTCCATTGTATGTATATACCACATTTTGTTTAACCATTCATTTGTTAATGGCCACTTTGGCTGCTCCCACCTTTTGGCTATTTTGAATTATGCCACTATGAACATGGGTGTACAAATATCTGTTTAAGGGACTTCCCTGGTGGTGCAGTGGTTAAGAATCCGCCTGCCAATGCAGGGGACACAGGTTTGATCCCTGGTCCGGGAAGATCCCACATGCCGCAGAGCAACTAAGCCCGTGCGCCACAACTACTGAGCCTGCGCTCTAGAGCCCGCGAACCACAACTACTGAGCCTGCGTGCCTAGAGCCCGTGCTCCGCAACAAGAGAAGCCACCACGGTGAGAAGCCCACGCACCGCAGCGAACAGTAGCCCCCGCTCTCCACAACTAGAGAAAGTCCGCGTGCAGCAACGAAGACCCAACACAGCCAAAAGTAAACTAAAAAAAAGAAATATCTGTTTGAGTCCCTACTTTCATTTCTTTTGGGTATATACCCAGAAGTGAAATTGCTGGATCATATGGTAATTCTATGTTTAATTTTTTGAGGAATTGTCATACTGTTTTCCACAGCAGCTGCACTACAAGCAATGTACAAGGGTTCTAATTTCTCCACACCCTCACCAACACTAGTAACTTTCTGTTTTTGTTTTTCTTTAATAGCCATCCTAACAGGTATGAAGTGGTATCTCACTGTGGTTTTGATTTGCGTTTATCTAATGACCAGTGGTATTGAGCATCTTTTCATGTATTTATTGGTCATTTATATATCTTCTTTGGAGAAATGTCTATTCAAGTCCGTTGCCTATTTTTTAATTGAGTTATTCGGTTTTTTGTTGTTGAGTTGTGGTTGTTTTTTTTGCAATCGTTTTAACATGAAAAACCATTCTCAGCTCATGGCTCATTAAAAAACCAGGTCATGGGCCATTTGACTCCTGAAGTCATAGTTTGCCCAACTCCCTCATTTTACATTTGAGGAAAGTCAGGCTCTGAATGAGGCCCCAGATCTCCTGATTCTCAAGCCAAGTTGTTCCAGTGGGCTCTTAGCTGCTACTTCCTTCATTCAACAAATATTTATTGACAGCCTACTCTGTGCCAGTCAACAGGAAGGGGCTGCTACAGAAGTGAATGGACCAGACCTGCTCCTCAGAGCTAAGAGTACAGAGGGGAGTAGCCATGAGATAAATAATCACACAAATGAATATATACTTGCAAACTGATATAAGTGCTGGAAAGGAGAAGTGGCTGCTATGAAAGAACAATAGGCAAGGCCTCTCTGAGGAAATGCCATTTAAGCTGAGCTCTGAAGGCCAAGTAAAAGTAACCCAGGTTAACAGAAGGGGAGGAAGAGCATTCTGGACACAGGGAAAAGCATGTAAGAAGGGGTAAGAAATTCTATTGCATGTTTTATTAAAAGTGCAATAGGGTTTTAAAGGAGCACCAAGATTATTCCATTTTCCGTTGAGTAGGACAGATCGGAGGAGTGCAACAGAGTGGAACAGAATAGACTGGAAGCAGGGAAATGAGTTGGCAGGCCACTGTAATCATTCAGATGGAAGTTGATGGGCGTTTGGGCTGGAGCGGTGGTGGTGGAGACGGAGATTAATGAACAGGTTTGGAGATTATTTGAGAAATGAATTCATTAGGACCTGGTGATGGACTAGATGCAAGAGTGAGAGGATAGGGAGGTATCAAGAATGACTCCAGGGGACTTCCCTGGTGGTCCAGTGGTAAAAAATCCACCTTCCAATGCAGGGGACGCGGGTTCGATCCCTGGTCAGGGAACTAAGATCCCATATGCCACGGGGCAGCAAAGCCCGCACATCACGACTACTGAGCTCGCGCACCTCAACGAATTGCAGCTACAGAGCCCATGCACTCTGGACCCCGCGCACCACAACTAGAGAGAAAGCCCGCACGCCTCAACGAAGCCCTCGCGTGCCACAACTCAGACCCAATGCAGCCAAAAAAATAAATAAAATAAACAAATATTTTTTAAATTCTTAAAAAAAAAAGTCTTCTCACCTATCCCTTATCTCACCTGAGTGAAAACTGAATCCCAACCTCCCTGTGCTGCTTAGACCTTGGCCTCTTGCCTAGACAACAGCCCCACCTGACCCCCTAGTGGCAGCTCCTCTACCCACCCCCTACTTGTGTCCTTTCTGCACACTGATGTTGAATATTTTCTTTAAAATCTGATTATGTCACTTCTCTGATTAATATATACATCAGTGGCTCGTAATTGCCTTCCTCAGGAGTTCTCAACTTCGAGGTTCCAACACACTGGCTAGATCTGGTGTGAAGTGTCCAAAGTAATTTCTCACTACTAACGAAGTACTAATTAAACAATTTACAAATGTAGAACACTTAGAATAGTGTCCAGCACATAGTAAGTATTATATATGTGTCAGGCATTATTAATAGTGAAAATTTAAGACTTATGAGATAGGTGTTAACAGATGCTTTTGGTGCTGTGTATACATCCCCATGGCCCACTTCTGATTTCAGCTGCAGCTGCAGGGAACAGTTCTGTACAGGGTGACAGTATCCCTCCTCAAGGGCCCTATGGGTCTCCCTGCTTTTCTGCCCCAGAGCTTCCTCTTACAAGTTCCGCCGATGAGCAGAGCAGCCTGGAGGTACAGGGGCATCTGCAGGCATTAATTTCCATCTGGTGACTTATCTGCCTCCCCTTCCTACACTGCTACAGCTACCACCATAATCCACGGGAAAGTAACAGAAATCTTAATTACAGCTTGGTCAGTGTCCCACTCCCTGACACATTTATCAACGCCTTCCTGTGAAACTCTAGGTCATCTGCCTTATCCTTCTGATCCTCCTGCTTTTGGCCCACTAGCACATGGTGAGAGGGCAACACCTGAGCATCCACTACTTGAAAAGAGTCAAAGGGCTGGGATGTAAAAAGAAAATAGAGATGGCAGAGTCATAGCTTACACTGCCACGGAGGGTATGAAAAAGGAATGGAGGAGCCTTGAGACCTGGCCTTTCTTCCGCCCTAGGCTCTAAGCAGAGTTAAATCAGCCAGCAAGAGAGAGACAATGAAGTTCCCCCAGCCACAGTTTAGACAGAAGCGGAATCGGAGGCTGACACTGCGCACGCGCAGGAAGTAGGCTAGGGTTGTCTCACAGGCTCAACCGCGGCCTCTTCTAGACAAGGGCCACGAGGAGAGCACAGTACAGTTCCCCGCGCTAGGAGCCTTCGTCTCGTGCCCCCTCTTCCTCGTAAGGCCCTCAGACCATTCAGGAAAGGTCTGGGAAACCACCTGAGGCCGTCGGGCCGCCCCTCGTTCCCCACTCACGGCCCGGCCGAACGTGGAAAGCTGGTGGCGCCAGCCTCGGGCGCGCCAAGACGGGAAAGCCCGCCAGGTCGCTCGGGATCGGCCCTCCTCGCCCCAGTTCTCACCTCTTTGTCCGTCGCCTCCTCCTCGATACCTAATAACGCGTACAGGTCCATCTGTAAGAGCTCCTTGGCCACCGCCATGGTTCCAACCCTGACTGGATTAGTACTACAACTCCCAAGAGCCTAAGCGTGTGGGGATTCCCGGGGACTATCGACCCCAAGCCTGATGGAGGCGCTTAGCCCCCTGGGAAATGTCGTGCTCTGAACTAGGCTTGACTGCCTCTGAAGGAGGCGGGCACTAGTGAATGAACTACGACTCCCAGCAGCCCTCGCGCCCGCCGCTGATGCTCTCGGGCTGGGGTGACTGTAGTGATTCTCCTGTCGGAGGCCTTGGCTGGCCCGCGCGAGTGGGCGTGGAGAGTAACAGAGGGGCTGGGTGAAGGTCCAGGGGGTCCTGGATATGAGCCGCAAGAGCTCAGCTCCGCCGACCTTGCCGCGCCGCGCCGGTAACCAGGATGGAGAGTAGGTGCTACGGCTGCGCTGTCAAGTTCACCCTCTTCAAGAAGGAGGCGAGTGTTCTCTCCCCGAGGGCTAGAGGGCTAGGGAGGACGCGGAGTAGAGGGAAATGCACAGGACTTGCAGTCCGCAGGCTTGTTTTTACGGGCCCTCTCCAGCTGTGTGGTTTTGATGAAGTCACTGAGCCTCAGTTTCCGTTTCTATAAAGTGGGGCTAACACTCCCTCGCTTTCGGGGTTGGTGTGAGGGTCCAGTGAGGTGCTGGAGGTGAGAGTTCCCCATAAACTGTAAATTGGGCTCCTGTCATTTTTGGAAAGCTAGGCTTTTCTGTCTGCCAAGTGTAGGATCCGGCTGTTTCCTTCCCTCCACCCTGCTCCTCCACAGCCTACTCTACATCACACCATGCCCTTTACTCTCTCTGCTCTGAAACCGTCACCGGCAAGCAGCATGCCCTTCCCCGGTTTCTTGAGTTAGATTACCGCCCTTTCTCCTGCCCCAGGGCACCATGGCGAAGTCTCACTTGTCCTCAGGCCAGACCTGCCAAGTTTCCCTGGTAAACTGCAGGCTTCCTCAGCCTCAGTTGTGACCAGGAGATAGGAACCAGATAGGATGAATGAATAGCAGGTAGGGAAGCAGATCCATGTAGCACTCAGAAACCTGGGTTTTGGAGTCAAAGTGCTCAGGATCCAAATTTGAGCTCTGCTGTCATTCATGGGGTGACCTTGGTTTGGGCAAGTCATGTAACCTCTCTGACCCCGTTTAAAATAGGAATAATAATGGTGGTCATCAGGATTAAGTAAGATAGTGTGTATAAATTGCAAGGATTAAATCAGGTGATGAAAGTTAAGTACTGAGTTTAGTGCCTGGCACACAGTAAATGCTTAATAAATGGAGGCTACTGTTACCATCCCATCCTGAGTCAAGCCTCCTTTCATCTCTGCTAGAGCAGAGAAGGCATGGGCTCTGCACTGTTTCTCCTTTTTGAAGAGTCAGTGACCTGAAGCATGGGGCTTTGCCTATTTGTCTTTCACACTCCAGTGTCAGGGAATTGAAGACAGAGTAGAAAGCATGGGAATTTTTTTTTTTTTTTTCTTTTGCTGTGTTGGGTCTTCGTTTCTGTGCGAGGGCTTTCTCTAGTTGCGGCAAGTGGGGGCCACTCTTCATCGCGGTGCGCGGGCCTCTCACTATCGCGGCCTCTCTTGTTGCGGAGCACAGGCTCCAGACGCGCAGGCTCAGTAGTTGTGGCTCACGGGCCTAGTTGCTCCGCGGCATGTGGGATCTTCCCAGACCAGGGCTCGAACCCGTGTCCCCTGCATTGGCAGGCAGATTCTTAACCACTGCGCCACCAGGGAAGCCCCCAAGCATGGGAATTTTGCATGAAGCTTTACGAGATTTGAATAGAAGACTGGAGACTGAGGAATCGCTTTACCCTCCACCCCTGTCTCTCCCCAGTCCTTAGGGGCCCCACTCCTCATCCTCCTCCCAGCAGCTGGTCACAACTCCAGTGTCTGCTCTGTGTGTGTGTTCAGAGAGTCCCAGGGAGGAGCCTGCAGGGGCAGGTGAGAGGTAGACCCCTTGCTTCATGTTTCTTGTAGTACGGCTGTAAGAACTGTGGCCGGGCCTTCTGTTCCGGCTGCCTTAGCTTCAGTGCAGCGGTTCCCCGGGCTGGAAACACCCAACAGAAAGTCTGCAAGCAGTGCCATGAGGTTCTGACCAGGTGAGAAGCCAATATGGTCAAGGGTTCAGCCAAGCATGGCAGCAGGCAGATGGCCAGGCCTCACAGCCTTGTGCTGTATGTCTAGAGGTCAGCCCAGGAAGTGTTTGGGGTGGGGGACACTGATAGGCAGATGGCAGGTGACTTCTGACACCAGATTTCTTCTCTATAGAGGATCTTCTCCTGCCAATGCCTCCAAGTGGTCACCACCTCAGAACTATAAGAAGTAAGTGCTGAAGGGACAGAGACAAATGGGGATGGGGAAAGGACAAGGGAGCCATAGGGTAGGAGTCTCTTCCCAGCCTACAGATCAGATGAGCACAGGATCAGGAAAATATCTACCTCTCAGGTTCCTGACTGCCCTCTTGGGCTCAGAAAGCAGCTCACCAGTCCTTTCCCCAGAAAAGATTCTTGGTAGACCTCGCCCTCTCATCTGGACTCTCCCGTCGGTCAGCTGGGTTGGGCTGCAGGGTGACATGAGCAAGCGCCACAGAAAATTGTCTGTTGGAGGCCTCCCTAGCTGCCTAGAAATGATTTGAATGGGAAACAGTGAGTGCCTTCACCCCTCCCTTCTGCATTCTTTAAGAGCCTCTGTCTCATATCCTGCCAGGCGTGTGGCAGCCTTGGAAGCCAAGCAGAAGCCCAACACTCCCCAGAGCCATGGACTGACCCAGCAAGACCAAGTCATTGCTGAGCGTCTAGCACGGCTCCGCCAGGAGAACAAGCCCAGTGAGTGGGGGCAGACAGGGTGGAAAAGACGCTATTCAGGGCTCGTGGGACTAGGATTCCTCTGGATCTTACAAGGCTTCTCTATGCCAATTGCAGAGTCAGTGCCCTCGCAGGCGGAGATAGAAGCCAGGCTACTTGCACTGAGGGATGCACCCCAGGGTTCCATCCCTTCCACCCAGGAGATGGAGGCACGGCTTGCTGCACTGCAGGGCAGAGTTCCACCTTCTCAGATCCCCCAGCTGGTGAGTGCTGTGGCTTTGGAGGGATGGAGGTCCTGGGACGAGGACCCAGCAGAAGCCCAGATACGTGTATGCTTAGATACTTTGCAGGAGTACCTCCTGCTCCTGAGGCCTGCTGCCAGACCAAGGAACCAGGGACAGGCAGCAGGATTGGATGGGGCAGGAAAGAGTGGCCCCTTAGTCCCGCTGGGGACTGCCAGACCTACTTGATTACGTGGGCTCTGGAATTGTCCCCTTTCCCTGAGCTTTGGGAACTCCTCAGCATCCACCCCTGACCTAAACTGTTCTGAGCCTTATGGTGCGGCTTCCTGCCTACGCTGCTCCCCACTGAGGTTCCCTCCTCTGAGCAGGCACGTCAGCCACCAGACACCAGGACCCAGGCCCAGCAGGCACAGGATCTGCTGACAGAGCTAGCAGCGGAGGTGGCTATTGATGAGAGCTGGGAACGAGGAGGCCCAGGTATCTTCTCCACCTGGCTCCCCCAGGGACCTGCCCCCCGACTCTTTCCCCAGGTGGGAGAGGCTCTGCTGCCCACTCTCTGGGAGGTGAATATCAATCAGAGAATAGTCAACATTACAAAGGCTACCATTTATTGAGTGTTTACTCCAGTGGGAGCCAGTGTAAGCCTAGTGGATAAGCGTGTGGGCTTTAGGCTCAGTGATTCCCTTTTCTACCACTTACTAGCTGTGTGACCCTCGGCACATTACTTGACCTAAGTCTCACTTTCCTCATCTGTAAAATGGAGGAATGTGTGGTAAAACCGACCTCACAGGGAAGTCATGAGGAGGAAATGAGCTAATCCAGTAGTGCTTAGGACCCTGCCTGGCTCATAGTAAATGCTTAGTGAATGTTCTCTACAATGATGATGATGATGATAAGGAGGAGGAAGAGGCTATTTACATTTAGTTGAAATTAAATAAAATTTAAGATTCAGTTCCTCAGTGGTACCAGCCACATTTCAAGTGCTCAGTAGCCACAAGTGGCTCATGGCTACAATCTTGGACAGCACAAATACAGACCATGATATGGAATGATCCCATCATCTTAAAAAATTCTTTTGGACACTGCTGTTCAAAAGCTTCAAAGCAGTGGTTCTCAACCATGGATGATTTTCCCTCCAGGGCCCATTTGGCAATGTCTGCAGACTTTTTGGGTGTCACAAGTCAGAGGGTACCACTGGCATCTAGTGAGCAGAGGCTAAGGATGCTACTAAACATTGTACATACACAGGACAACCCCACAACAAAGAATTACAGGCATGCCTCAGAGATATTGTGGGTTCAGTTGAATACCACTGCAATAAAGTGAGTCACAAATTTTTTGGTTTCCTGGTGCATGTAAAAATTATGTACACGATACTGTAGTCTATTAAGTGTACAATAGCATGTTTAGAAAAACAATGTACATACCTTAATTTAAAAATATTTTATTGCTAAAAATTGCTAACCATCATCTGACAACATAGGGTTGCCACAAACCTTCAATTTGTAAAAAAAAAGGCAGTATCTGCGAAGCGCAATAAACTGAAGCTCAATAAAACAAGGTATGCCTGTATCCTGTCCAAAATGTCAATAGAACCAAGATTAAGAAACCCTGCTTTAGAGATACAATCTCACTGAATATCCTCAGTAATCCTATAATAACTGTTATTATCCGTATTTGATAAATGAGGAAACTGAGACCTGGTGAGCTTAAGGAACTTGACCAAGGTCACACAGCTATTAATTAGTAAAGCTGGGACTTGAACCCAAAGCTATCTGACTTCAAACATCTTACTCTGAAACTCTGAGCTAAAGGGGACCATGTCAGAGCCACACCCACTCTGGTAAAATTCTTCCTGCCTAGTGAGGTTCAAGACCTCAGCTTCCCTCATGTCCTCTCTGCGCTGCTCCCTGGAAATGCTGATTCCAGCCTGTAAGGCAGAGAGCCTGGCTGGACCTTGACCTCCCCATATCCAGCTCCTTTTGGGCAGTGATTCTCATACCATGGGGCACCCACTCTAAGGGCAGCATGTTAAAATATCAGGTGGGTGGGGATGGATATAATTGAAAAAGAAATGTCTAAGATTACTAGTTTTTTACATTTGGGATAATGGAGGAAATACTAATTTTATTTGTAATACAAACCACAGGAGCTATTGTTGAACAAAAAGCTGATAATCTGTGGTTTTTTTTAAAACCTTGAAAAACGGGCTCAGTGGTTTCTGATGAGAGATCCTGAAATGTCTGCCCCCCTGAATGCATCATTCTTTCCAGCCACCTCTATCCAGAATGACCTCAACCAGGGGGGCCCAGGGCCCCAGAGCACCAGCTGCAAGGGACAGGCCACCTGGTCCCTGGAGGAGGAGAAGAGGAGGCTGCTGGCTGAGGCAGCAGTCGCGCTTCAGGAGGAGAACACAAGGCAGGAGCGGATCCTGGCCCTCGCCAAGCGCCTGGCCGTGCTGCAGGGACGGGATCCCGATAGAGGTAGAGGCTGGGGAGCCGCCACTCATTCATGTCCACTGGGCCGTCCTCCCCACTCTCACCCTCAGGCCAGACTGCACAGTGGCTGTACTCCCTGCCAGGCTGAGTCAGGGGCTGGGGGTCCCTGTGCCCAGGGGTCTATCGAGCTCCACCCAGAACCACGAGGAAGGTGCTGGGGCAAAGCAGTGGATGAGGAACAAGTGGCAGCCATCAGGGGGCAGGGGACCCTGGGTCCCTTCAGGTACGGAGGCTTCTGTTCATGCCCTCCAGCCCGGCGTGGTGGGGCAGGGTCTGATCAGAGTGGCTGCAAAGGCTGCTCAGTTCTGGAACACGTGCCACTGGAAACCAAACCTCTCCTGGGGGCAGAAGTACAGCCACTCAGGTGAGCTCTCAACCTCACTCCTCTTCCCCTGCTCCCGTCTCTCCCTCTTCAAGTGACCCTCCAGGACTACCGCCTTCCAGACAGTGATGACGAAGAGGATGAGGAGACAGCCATCCAGAGAGTCCTTCAGCAGGTTGGCCCCGCCTTACCCACCCGACCACCCCTTGTCCTGTCCCTGCCACACTGCCCCACCACCCACCTGGCCCCATTCACTCTGCCTCCGCACTGGGGCTCGATGGCTAGTCACTGTGCAGCTCCTGTTCCAGCTGGGCCACCCTGCCCCTGTGACACAGACCTGCCCCTGGGCCCTTGAGATGGGGTATCGTCAGCCACAGACAACATAAAGGAAGATGGGTTGAGAGCTAAGGCCACAGAGCACAGAAATACTGTGTGTTGGCGGGGCTGCCTGGAGCGGGGAGCTGTACCTCTTCGCCCTGTCCACAGCTCACTGAAGAAGCTGCCCTGGATGAGGCAAGTGGCTTTAACATCCCTGCAGAGCCAACTCTCCAACCCCAAGCCCAATCCTGCAGGGCAGAACCTGAGGTGAGGAAAACCCCAGACACAGACCCCCGGGCCACCACCACAGCCTCCCTCCCTGCCTGGCCGACTGTTCGTCCAGCCGCCCTCCCAGACCCCATCGGGTACCTTATGTCCCCCATTCCTCCCTGGTCTTCAAAGGTCCAGGCCGTGGCCGCCAGGCCTGAGGCTGAGGAAGAGGAGCTCCCCTGGTGCTGCATCTGCAATGAGGATGCCACCCTGCGCTGTGCTAGCTGTGACGGAGACCTCTACTGTGTCCGCTGCTTCCGGTGGGTGCAGGTGGAATGTTCTTTGGGGCTGGGAGACTTGCGGGGCCGCCTGTGATCCCTGACCTCTATCGATGCTCCGCAGGGAAGGCCATGATGCCTTTGAACTTAAAGAGCACCAGACATCTGCCTACCACCCCCAGCATAAAAGCCGAGAGCACTGAGGGAACCCTGGTCCTCCCGGGAAGGCCATCCTACAGGCAATCACACAAGCTGGAGCGCCCTCCAGGGCATCTGATGGGAGAACATGTCAGGCTAGACTGCTTATGAATGCGCCCTTTCCTGAGCCTCCGTCCCTGGAAGGAGGAAGGATTTCTCCATTGGAGACGATGACTGGAGGAGCCAGAGGGAAGGCAGAAGTCTGGAGCCTCCAGCATTGAAGTCTGGACTAGGAGTGAGAGGCATGATGGGGAAAGACCAGCCTGAATCCAAGGAGGAGCCTTGAAACTTGCTCAAGGGTCCAGGGCCCTCCACTGGCACTTAGAGCATTTAATAAAGTATGTTGATTCATTGGACCCAGCATCTTTTATCTATAGAACCCTGTGGGCCCTGAGCCTAGGCCTTGGAGAGGTGGCAAGAGCAGAGTAGGCTGTAAGTCCAGTCCTGTAGAGTGAGGAAAAAGCTTGAGCCATCCTGCAAGCTTCTGCAGGCAGGAACAGTCCCACCCATCCTGGTGGCCTCATACGCAGTAGGCATGAATATTCATACTACTGAACTGAACTGAACTGTGCATCCTGCTCTGGGCAGCCCAGCTTAGCCCCCAGGCCCCACCGTACTCAAACACTGCATGCACAAGCAGTGAATGCATACCCTGCTTCCTGCCTTACTCCCAAAGGATGCCACCTCCAGGGCTCCTGTCCCAACCCACGTGCCATTCAGACCCAGTGTCTGTTCCCACCAACTTCCTTCTGACCTGATTCCTGGCCTTTGAGCCTATACCCTTTACACCCCTCTGCTTAGCCCCTGCTTTTTCTCTTTCTGCCTCTGGCTTGGAGCTGGTTCAAGAAAGAGTCCTCAGCCTGAGGTCTCCTGAATCATTTAGTGAGGGAAGAGGGTGTAGCTTTCCCTGAGGCCCCCAAACCCAGCTAGTTTTTTTTCCTGTTACCTCTCCTATGGGTCTTTGCCACTTGGGTTCCTATTGGTGATGTCAGGATGCTGTGTCTCTTAGCCAGGTGCCTTCTGCTTGGCCTCCGGGCCTTGCTTGATGGTGATTTCTCTGACGCAGAACTGTGACCTTTATCTTTGAATTCTTAAGCCCTGGGTGGATGGATGGATGGATGGACAGATGGGTGAGGTATGTGGATACAGCCTAGTGACTCAGGATGCTGGCCTTATGGTATAACACTTCAGTCCCTCCCTCCGCCATCCCTCAGCACAGATATGCTCCACACTCCATTCAGCTGGGGCTCCTGAAGGTTTTATTCACTCAGCTGCCGAGGAAAGCACTGGGCCATAGCCATGACTGGCTCCCAGAAAGCCCAGCTGACAGGAATTAGCTGTGACTGCACATAGACAGGGGTGTCCAAATGTCCCTCCTCACTCTCCATGTTCCTTGTCTGTGTCCCAAGGAGCTGTTTCCCTCTCAGCCCAGGATCCAGGGGTTCAGGGCAGACCTGGCAGTGCTGAAGCTGGTGAAGGTAGCCTCACAAGGCTTGTTTCTGAGGCCGACTGAGTCTCCGAAGTTTCTTGAGTTGACTGAGCAGCTCAGAGATAAAAGGCTGAGAAAGAAACAGGGGTGAGATCAAGGCATGGGGTCACACCCACCCACCACACTGCTCTCCCTAGTCTCCACCTGACCCCATCGCATCAGAGTCAGGGAAGGGGAGAAGGACCCAGGACCAAGCTTTCCTCTTCACTAGCTGCCATCCCACTAGGCCTCCTCTTACCCCCAGACTAACAGAGCATCCCTTACCTCTGTGGGGCGGGGGCAGTTTTGGAGAATAGCCTGGTGGAAGAAAGCAGAGAGTGGGTCCCCAAGCCACAGCACTTTGTCACGAGTCCCCAGTCAGTCTCCCAGGAATTCTCCCCTCTGAATTGGTTCTCCCCACACAGATGGGGAGGCAGAACCTGGGTTCTTGGGCTCCCCTTGGTCCAAGCCCAGCTTCCATCCCCCAACCCCTGGGCCTGGGGCCTGGCCCCCCATTCTACCTCCAACTGAGTCTTCTGCTCCTCTGTGGATAGTTCCATGAGAGCCTCCAGGTCGATCTCAGGCTCAGACGGAGTTGGTTGATCCTGTTTAGGAATCACACGGGGCTCAGAGGAGCCTGGCTAGCTGGTGCTGGGGTGACAGTTAACTGTCAGAGGTTCACCCATCTCCCACTCTATTTCTCATGTTCAGTTCCTCTCCTCACCTTACTCAAACCACCCCATTCATCCTTTTATTCAACAGTTACTGAATAACTACTATGTTCTACCTGAAACAGTCTAGGGTTCTTTAAAAAGAGTATCTGTTTAATTTCAATAGTTATAAACATTGTTAGTAGGGATGCAAAATGGTGCAGATGCTTTGGAAAATAATTTGGCAGTTCCTTAAAATGTTAAATATAGAGTTATCATCTGACCCAACAATTCCACTCATAGGTCTATTCCCAAGAGAAGTGAAAACATACATCCACATATGTCCATATGAATGTTCACAGCAGCATTATTCATATTCAAATGTCCATCAACTGGTGAGTGGATAAATAAAATATGATGTAGCCATACAATATTTTTCAGCAATAAGAAGGAACAAAGTAGTGATTCATGCCACAACATGGATTAACCTTGAAAACATGTTAGTGAAAGAAGCCAGTTACAAAAGGCTTCATATTATATGATTCAATTTGTATGAAATGTCCAGAATAGGTAAATCTATAGAGACACAAAGTGGATTAGTGGTTGCCTAATGCTGGGAGTGGTGGTGGTAGGGAATGGGGTGTGACCACTAGCGGATACAGGGTTTCTGTTATAGATTATAAAATGTTCCAAAATAAGGGTCGTCCCTGGTGGCGCAGTGGTTAAGAATCCTCCTGCCAATGCAGGGGACACGGGTTCGAGCCCTGGTCCGGGAAGATCCCACATGCCGCGGAGCAACTAAGCCCATGCGCCACAACTACTGAGCCTGTGCTCTAGAGCCTGCAAGCCACAACTACTGAGCCCACAAGCTACAACTACTGAAGCCTGCACGTCTAGAGCCCATGCTCTGCAACAAGAGAAGCCACTGCAATGAGAAGCCTATGCACCGCATCGAAGAGTAGCCCCCATTCGCCGCAACTAGAGAAAGCCCACGTACAGCAACGAAGACCCAATGCAGCCATAAATAAATAAATAAATAAATAAATAAATAAATAAATAAAGTAAGTAAGTAAGTAAGTTCTGGGGACTTCCCTGGTGGCACAGTGGTTAAGAATCCATCTGCCCATGCAGGGGACACGGGTTCGAGCCCTGGTCTGGAAATATCCCACATGCCACGGAGCAACTAAGCCCATGAGCCACAACTACTAAGCCTGCGCTCTAGAGCCCATGATCCACAACTCCTGAGCCCGTGCGTCACAACTACTGAAGCCTGCGTGCCTAGAGCCTGTGCTCCGCAACAAGATAAGCCACCACAGTGAGAAGCCTGTGCACTGCAACAAAGAGTAGCCCCCGCTCACCACAACTAGAGAAAGCCCATGTGCAGCAACGAAGACCCAATGCAGCCAAAATAAGTTAATTAATTAATTTTTTAAAAAAAGTAAGTGCTGGGACTTCCCTGGCAGTCCAGTGGTTAAGACACCATGCTTCCATTGCAGGGCGCACGGGTTTGATCCATGGTGGGTAAACTAACATCCCACATGCCACACGGTATGGCCAAATAAATAAATAATAATAAATAACAAATAATAAAATAAACTTGTCTTAAAAAAAATTCCCTCTCTGTTTAAAAAAAAAACAAAAACAAGTAAGTGCTATTTGAAGAACTTTTTGGATGGTGGAAATGTTCCATATCTTGATGGGGTAGTGGTTATATATGGCGAAGTGCATTCAAATGTACACTTCAAAAACAGGCAAATTTTGTTGTCTGCCATTAGACTTCAGTAAAGTTGATTTAGAAAAGAAAGAAAGGGCTTCCCTGGTGGCGCAGTGGTTAAGAATCCACCTGCCAATGCAGAGGACACAGGTTCAAGCCCTGGTTGGGGAAGATCCCACACTCCGTGGAGTGGTTAAGCCCACGCGCCACAACTACTGAGCCTGCGCTCTAGAGCCCGCGAGCCACAACTACTGAGGCCTGCGCACCTGGAGCCCATGCTCTACGAAGAAAGAAGCCGCCACAATGAAAGTCCGCACACAGCAACAAAGACCCAATGCAGCCATAAATTAATTAATTAATTAATTTAAAAATATTTTAAAAAAAGAAAAGAAAAGAAAGAAAGAGAAAAGATGCCTCACCCTCTCATTCCTTCCACTGCCAATGGGTAACCACTGTTAACAGTTTTGGTCTTTCTATACCATTTTAAAAATAAACAGTGCTAGGGTTCTAAGTTAGTTCTTTCACCCTAAACTCTAGACTTTCCCCTTTGTTTCCTTGGTTTCTAGCTCATCTGATTTAGCATTCATTCATTAAATGCATATTTATTGAGAGCATGCTATGCACCAAGCATTGTGATGGGGCCATAACAGCAAAGACAGACAGACATGATCTTGCCCTTGAAAAGCTTATAGTCTCCTGAGGGATACAGACAAGTCAAATGGCAGTTATAATACAGGGCAATAAGCCCTCTGATGAGACACTATGGGAGCACATGGAAGGGGAACCTAACCAAGCCTGGGGTTTAGGAAGGCTTCCAGGAAGAGGTGACCTCTAATCTGAGACCTGAAGGCTGAATAGGAGTTAACAAGATGTTTATACTTCTGATGATGGAGTAACAAGGACTGGATTTATTCTCTCAACATAAGTACCTAGAAAACTGGACAAAAATATATGAAAAGTGTTTTCAGACTTTACACACACGTAGCTCAGCACTACCTGGGAAAGAAAGGAAATGAAAGAGGTAAATTCTATAATTGTCCTGGATTTCTTCCTGGAGGCAATTTCCAGACCACAGAGCAGAGAGGGAGATCCCAAGCAGAGCACAGTGGTCATACTAAATTGATATGACAGATACCAGAATTCGGGGCTGAGGTGGCTGGAAGTTGCCAGAGTTCTGCAGAGGAGGGAGTGATGAAGAAAGAGACCTCCAGAAATCTGCATAAGGGTTCTCCTGAGTCTTTGCTGAACACAAGATACACATTCACAGGGTAAAATTTCACAAAGCCAGGTACTATGAGGCACTGTGGGCACAGAGATGAACACTTCCCAGACCCCACAGAGGACTGAAACAAATCAATTTCCACTCAGAGTGGACAGTCATCACCAATCATACAGGAATTCAGGAGAGACCTCAGGAGGGCCCTGCTTTACTTGGGGGGTAAATTATTTCCTAGATTAAAGGCTACTCTATACTCACCCCAACAGAACTTAACAAGCTTCAGAAGGATCAAACTGAACCACAAGTAGCTAAACTGCATCCTAGAACAAAGTCCAACACTCTAAAGGAAGAAAAAAAATCCAACAACGTAAAATTCACAATGTCCAGCATCCAATCAAAAATCACTAGTCACAGGGCTTCTCTGGTGGCGCAGTGGTTAAGAATGCACCTGCCAATGCAGGGGACACGGGTTTGATCCCTGGTCCGGGAAGATCCCACATGCCATGGAGCAACTAAGCCCGTGCGTCACAACTATGGAGCCTGTGCTCTAGAGCCCGTGAGCCACAACTACTGAAGCCCGTGTGCCACAACTACTGAAGCCTGCGCACCTAGCGCCTGTGCTCCGCAACAAGAGAAGCCACCACAATGAGAAGCCCTCGCACTACAACGAAGAGTAGGCCCCACTCGCTGCAACTAGAGAAAGCCCACACACAGCAATGGAAGACGCAATGCAGCCAAAAATAGATAAATTAATTAATTAAATAAAAATAAATCTATAAAAAAATCACTAATCATGCCAAGAAGCAGGACATGTGACCTATAAGCAGGAGAAAAAATCAATTAATAGAAGCAGATCAGATATGACAGAGATGATGGAATTAGCAAATGAGGAAAACATGAACATAGTAATGAGAGAAATGGAAGACATGAGAAAGAACCAAGTGAAGCATCTAGAGATGAAAAAATAAAATATTTTAAAGAAAAATTCTACTGAATGGAATTAAAAGCATATTTGACACTACAGGAAAAAAAATACCATTTAAACTTGAAGAAATAGCAAAATAAACTAGCCAAAATGAAGCATGGAGAGAAAAAAACTAGTAGAAAAGAAAAGAACAGCATAGAACTTTGGTGACCTGTAGGACCATATCAAGTGGTCTAACATATGTGTAATTGGAATCCCAGAAGGTGGATCCTGGGGCCAAATAATAAAAATACATTCTAATGATTAGCGCTCCACCTCTAAAAAAGGATTAGTCCTGCTCCCAAAACCATTTTATATCATTTATGACATTAACTTTACGTATACTGAACATAGGGTATGTATATCACTGAGCGTCAGATTGTCACTGCAGTCTGGTATTGAGAATATGTGCTCAAATCATAATCCAAAATATTCTTTCCCTCAAGTATTTTTTGAATCTTCAGAAAATGAGCAGATATATCAAACAACTCTGACCGAGGTGAACAAGTATGGTCATCTTGTGACTCTGTATTACATGTGGTGGTTTCCTGACAGATGCTGCCTGATTTGACCCCTTTCTCAGCTCCACTCCATACTCTGTCCCCTTACTCCTGATCTCTCTGCCATAGAAACCAGCAATCGAGTAAAGTTCAGAGATTAGCTAACAAATGTTTGTTTCACATTTCATTGACCATATATATATAAGTATATATATATATATATATATATATATATATATATATATATATACTTTTTTTTTCCTTTGGTCTCACTGCTTGCAGGATCTTAGTTCCCTGACCAGGGATCGACCCTGGGCCCATGGCAGTGAAAGCTCCGAGTCCTAACCACTGGACCGCCAGGGAATTCCTGACAATACATTTTTAAAGTTGTAAGTTTAATAGATTGTTTCTTAAAATGTCATCACATCAAAAGGGCTGCATCAAAATGCATGGTATCATGTAAGCTATAGGAAAGGAATGTTTCAAAACTCTGGGGTGGTCAACAGTGTCCCCTGCTGATGTGTACACTAGATTCAGCCCCAAGGTGGTGATTGGTGACTTTGCCAAGAGGTCTCAATAGAGTGGTGGGAACAGAAGTCAGAATCCAGTGGTTTGAATAGTGATAGGAAAGGAAAAAGTAGGTAAAGCCTCTGAGTTGGTACAAATCCTTTAAGGAGCCTTGTAAAGGAGACAGGAAATAGGGATGGTAACAAAAAGGGGGCATATTGTTAAACAAGAGTCTCCTTAAAATAGGAGAAACTCATGTGTGTTTAAGTCCCTGCTTAGAAGCCAAACCCACACTCCATTTCTGGACAACAGGAGCTCCAGGCCCCCAAGTCAGTTTGTTTTGTTGAACCCAGACTTGGCTTTTCACAAGACCCTAAAGTAGGCTGCACACCCAGTGAGAAGAGGTGGGTGCTCCAACAAAGGAAGGTTGGGTCCCACTAAACTAAACAAATAGTGACACAACCCACTCCTGGAACCATTCCCAGTGGTGCTACCCAAGGTGGGCATGTGGTGGGGAGTCCCAGTGGGTGGAGAGGGGCTCTAAGAAGGAAGAACTGAGGCAGGGTAAGCCTGGAGACTGGGTTACCTCAACCTCTGCCCAAGATGACCAGCCACCTGGGCCTTCCCCAGCCACTTGCCTGCTTCCTGCTGAAAAGGGCAGGGATTAGAAGAGGAACTGCCACCTGGCACCTTTGGACAATTGCCATGACAACTGTAGACCAGGTATTTTATTACAATCATTGCCTGGGAGCGGTCCTCCCACATGTCCTGTTTTCCAGTGTTATGAGCTCATTATTTTACAGCTTTTCCCCTGCCTTGATCTTTGCCCTGAGGTGTCTGAGATATGAGACTTTTTTTTTTTTTTTGAGACTTTTTATACAAGGGCACAACAGTCTGAAATTGAAACTGATCCAGAGAGGGAGGGTGCTGGCAGGAATGAAGGGCAGTGGAGATGTCCTGCAAGGTGAGAGTACACATAGGCCGAGAAAGTTTGCCTGTCCTGCTCCCAGTTCTAGGGCATCTCTCTCCCCTCTGCGAGTGGCTCAGGATGCTGCCAGGGACACCGTCAACACCTGGACCAAACCAACACATGACACAGTGAGACTCACAAGACAGCCTGGGCCACCTGCATCACTCTTCCCCGCCCCCAACCACAGGACCACTGACACAGACCTTACCTGGAAGAATCACAAGCCCTTGCTGCCCCCAGAAGAAAAGACAGGACCTGAGTAAGGAAGGAGAGAAACAAGGACCATGGCATGTGGACAAGGAGGACTGTGGTCTCTGGCTTGGTGCGTGGCTCTCGCCAGCCACACGCTACAATCAGCAGTGGAGCTTATGAAAAAGACCAGTGCCTGGGCCCCACCCTAGTAGATTGAAATTCAGTTGAAATGCAGCTGGGGCATCGGATTATTACTGAAGTACTTCAGTTGTGGAGAACCACTAGCAGCTTGAATAAACGCTCAGGTGCTACAGGCAGAGCCCCAGCTGCAGCTCCTGGTCCCTGGGCTCCCTAGTGGTGTGACCTTGGGCTAGTTACTCAACATTTCTAAGCCTCCACTTCCTCCACGGTAAACCGTACCTACCTAATGGACTTGTGGGGAGGGCTGAATGAAATAACACAAGTCAGGTGCTGGGCACTGTGCCTAGCGCAGAGTTAAGTGCTCAAAATGTTATTCTTGTTGTTGGAGCAGCATTTGTTACTACATTAGGATCCCGATTAGGAGGTATCTAGGTAAAAAAAAAAAGGGCTACTCTCCCAGGGTGGGGTTGAGGGGAGTCAGTCAGAGCCAGGGCCAAGGCTAGGTCAGGTGCTGGTATTAGCGTTCGCTATTGGTCACTTTGACATTCTAGTCCAGCACTATCTGTTCTGAGATGAGGGAAATGTTCTGTATCTGTGCTGGCAACTTGGTAGCCACTAGCCACCTGGATGTATGAGGCACTTGAAGTGTGGCTAGTGTGACTGAAGAACTGACCTTTTAATTTAATTTTCATCAGTTTAAAGTTAAATAGCTACACATGGCTGACAGCTACAGGAATGAACAATGTCGCTCTAGACGTGTATGTGTGTTGAAGTTGAAAGTAAATAAAGACATAAAATAAAGAAAAATAACTCCTCTACTATCTCATCTGAGCCTCAAAAAGTCCTACAAAAGGGATACGACAGGCATTGATAGCCCCATTTTATAGATTAGGAAACTAAGTCTCAGGGATGTTAAAAGACCTGCCCCAGATTATGTAGAGAGTGCGAGGCAGAGCCCAGACCAGAGGGAGGCAGATTTCAGGACTGCAAACCCATGCTTCACCTGTGGGGAAAAACGTTGTCTCCATGGGAGCATGTCTCATCTGCCCTCCAGCTCCTTCTGAGGCCTCAGAGCAGGCTCTCTCCCGGTCCCCCGGCCCGCGGTGTCTTACCCACCTGGAAGAGATCCTGAACCTGGGCGTCCACCCACTGCTCCATCTCCAGCCATCTCTGGAGCTGCCCCCGGTCATACTTCACCGTCAGCCGGCTGAGTTTCCGGGACCTGGATGCTTTGGAGGGGTCGGACTGGGACTTTGAGTCTGTGGATGACGTCCTCCTCCTCCCAGAAGCCCACTGGACCTTCTTACTTGGATTCTCCTTGTCCGGGTTGGGAGACGTGCAGGAAGCAGGGCTTGAAGACAGCATGGAAGGATTGGTTTGGTCAAGGAGCTGGGAAAAACTGCCAGTCAGAGCAAGAGAGCCAGGGAATGAGGAGACAGAACAGAGGGCGAGGCCAGCAGGGAAGAAAGGAAGGCGGGCAGGAGGGAGGGCCAAAGCTCCTGCAGTGGTGGGGGTCAAAGATCAACAGGCCTTTGGCTAGTGCTGGGAATGCCAGTCTTTTGGCTCCTGGCTGCTAGTGAGTGGCACTCCTGAGCCGTGCCCCGGCCACCCTTTCTGCAGCTGCTGGGACCGAGTGATATACCAAGCAAAGGTCAAGAGGATGCCATGCCTCCGGAGGAGGAAGAGGCCCTCAGAAGAGGGTCCTGAGGGATGCGGGGCTCTGACCCGAGTCATACTCACCTGAGAGCCCTCAGCATCTCACTTTCCTGGCCTAGATCCACCTGGGCCCCCAGAAGCTGCGGTCACACGGATCCTGCAGGAGTAGGGTCCCTGGCTGGCAAGGGCTCCTGCTCAGAGAGTGGTGCTGCTGACGGCAGAGTCGCCTCAGGGATAATTAGAGGGGTGGTTATCTCTGGCCCTAATGGGGTCAGTATCCTCTGTGTCTGAGTGTGAGCTGCCTTTAGGGATGTGAGGGAAGAGGCACTACCCTGGCCCTGTATGTTTGCAAAGGCGAGCTTTTCTCCCAAGCCCATTTCCCAGAGGCAACTGCTTAGGAAGCCATGTTTATCATCACATGACCCTCCCCTGACTCACGTCCTTCCTGACACAGAGGAACCCTGCAGACCTAACATTTACCCAGCTGTCAAGGACTATTACTTCTAGGCATACTTGCGTTCTAAAGGAAGGGTGTTTTTGGACTTCCCTGGTGGCGCAGTGGTTAAGAATCCGCCTGCCAAGGCAGGGGAGACGGGTTTGAGCCCTGGTCCGGAAAGATCCCACATGCTGCGGAGCAACTAAGCCCGCGTGTCACAACTACTGAAGCTCGCTTGCCTAGAGTCCGTGCTCCGCAACAAGAGAAGCCACTGCAACAAGTCCACACACTGCAACGAAGAGTAGCCCCCGCTCACCGCAACTAGAGAAAGCCTGCGCACAGCAACGAAGACCCAACACAGCCAAAAATAAATAAATTACAAAATAAATAAATAAAGGAAGGGTGTTTTTGTTTGTTTGTTTAGTCTTTTGTAACAAAAATTTCAAAACTTTTTAGAAAAGTTACACAACAGAATACTACTATAATTTTTTTTTTTTAATGAACAGCTCAGAAGGACAAATAAAAAATGAAAGTGTCTCTCTTCTCCCCAGTTCCACTCCCTAGAGGGAACCCAACCAACAGCTTCTGCTTTTAGTTCTCCTGCGATCACCATTATCCCTTTGTGTAATATCATAAATTTGTCCATTTTAGACAGTATCTCTTCTCTCCTCAGTATGAACGATGAGAGATTTAACTCCCTCACTCATGCTCCCTCATCCCCTTTCCTTTGCATATTCTAATTTTTGTTTATGTATTTCTTTGTTTTTCTTTTATGTATTTCTTTTTAGGTCTTGTAGTGGTTGCCTTTATGATGCTGAGTTTCTGTTTCCAAAGTATCAACTTCATACACTGACTCCTAAAAGAGTTTTAGACACAGGCCAATGGATGAGTCTTTAATGATGAAATTTTAGGCCCTAAGTTAACAGGGTGAGGGAGATGTTTGAGGGCTGGAGGCCAGGATGGTAGCCTGGAAAAGCCCAGGCTTCAGAGGAAGGCTGACAGATCCCAGTTCAAACCCAGCTTTGCCCTGTATTGGTTTAATAACCCTCAAATTTCACAATCTGAGTCTGTTTTCTCATCTGCAAAATGGGGTTTTGGAGAGGATTAAATGAGATGATGTATGTAAACATTCAGCCTGATATCCAAAACAGAGTCCCTTCTCAATAGACATCCCTTCCCTTCCTTTCTTTGCCTTCTCATCCTCCCTGCCTTCCTCGTGAGGCTCTGTCCGTCAAAGGCTGGACCTGGAATTTCTCTGCAGTGGCTTCCTTCCTGGTCCTCTTTGGAAGAAGGTGGCAATAAGAAGGGGGTAGGGAGGCCTCTAAAATACAGCCTGTAGACTCAGCTCTTACCTTGATGACCTGTTATATTCTGTGATAGGCATTATTATGGTTGTTCCCTCCCTCTTCCATTTCTGTCTTCTGAAGCGTTTGGGAGCCCTTTCAGGAAAAGGAACCAGATCAGAAGAGTCTATGGGTTTTGTTCATTCATTAACTCATTCATTTAACAAAGATTTTATGAGCTCTTCTCGTAGGCCAAATATTATACTCAGTACTAGTGATTGGTGATCCAAAAAAGACACAGTCTGTTTTCATGGAACTTACAGTCTAGTGTAAAAATAAACAAACATTAACCAACTAATCAAATAAATGTAAAACTGCAACTGTATTTAATGATCTGAAGAAAAGGTAAGAGGAGATATAGAATGTCCAGTGTGGGTGTGACCTAGCAAGCGGTAACATTTGGACTGAGTTCTGAAGGATGAGTAGGAGTTAACTAGGTACAGGGGCCAGCAGGAGTGGAATTGGCAGAAGGCACAGCATATGCAAAGGCCCTGTGACAGGAGAAAGAGGGTGAGTACAAGGGACTAGAGAAGGTCAGTGGAGGTGGAACAAAGAGATGAGGGAGGCAAAAGCGAGCCATGAGGCAGACAGGGTGGAGGTATCTACATAGGGCCCTGTCAACCATGTTAAGGAGTTTTGTCTCTATCCTAAGAGCGTTGGGAGTAACTGCAAAATCTTAAGCAAGGGTGGTTGGGTAGACTGACGAGTTCAGATTTAAATTTCCAAAATATCGCCTTAGCTATTGACTACAGAGAGGATCAGAGGGCACAGAAGTCCTGGAGGTCGGTTGGGAGGCCATTGCTGTAGGGCTTGACTGGGGGAGGTAGCATTGGTGATAGTGAGAAGTGGACAGATTGGAGAGCTATTTAGGGGGTAATATTTAACAGAACTTGGCGATGGATTGGAATATGCAAACTTCATGAATGCCTACACAGGAACACAGACAGGTTCATGCATGGGGCCTCTCTGAGCATATTTCCTCATCTGTAAACTGGGGGTTGGTGAGATTCTGCATGAGCACACAACATGGCCCCAGTGAAGCTCGATGGTACACAAATGAGTTATGCCCATTATTTACAGTGTAAGCCTCCTTATTTACATTCTTCCATCTCAGCATTGACCTGCGAGTGTCACTATTCATCAGTAAGTTTGCCCAAGATAAGGGAACTCAAGTTTCAAGATAAGATGTGAAGAAAAACCACCAGGACCACAGGGTCATATCATGGTGGGGAAATAAAGAGGGTGCAGGCCTGGGCAGAGGCAAGGGTGTCTGCCCTGCTCTCCTGGCCTGGCCTGGCCTGGGTCCAGTGGTGGGATAAAATAAGCAGCAGGGGGCTTCCCTGGTGGCGCAGTGGTTGAGAATCTGCCTGCCAATGCAGGGGACACCGGTTCGAGCCCTGGTCTGGGAAGATCCCACATGCCACGGAGCAACTAGGCCCGTGAGCCACAACTACTGAGCCTGCGTGTCTGGAGCCTGTGCTCCGCAACAAGAGAGGCCGTGATAATGAGAGGCCCGCGCACCGCGATGAAGAGTGGCCCCCACTTGCCGTAACTAGAGAAAGCCCTCGCACAGAAACGAAGACCCAACACAGCCATAAATAAATAAATAAATAAATAAATAAATAAATAAATAAAGCAGCAGGCAGACCCCATCAGAACTAGACAGGATTTTTGTTTTTATTTTTGTTTTTTAATTTTTCAGCCACGTCACGCAGCATGTGAGATCTTAGTTCCCCCACCAGGGTACCCGTGCCCCCTGCAGCAGAAGTCTTAACCACTGGACCACCAGGTAAGTCCTTAAAAATTTTTATAATAAAAGAAAAGCATGTTCATTTTAGAAACATTTCTAAATTTTCTAAAACATTTAAAAATTCCCATAATCCTGCCACACAAAACCACCACTGCTAGCATTCTGGCAAGTTTCTTTCTATTCTTTTTTTTTTAATGATTTTTTAAAAAAATTTATTTATTTTTGGCTGCTTTGGGTCTTTGTTGCTGCACGCGGGCTTTCTCTAGTTGCGGCGAGCAGGCACATTCATTGTGGTGCACAGGCTTCTCATTGTGGTGGCTTCTCTTGTTGCGGAGTACAGGCTCTAGGAGCATGGGCTTCAGTAGTTGCAGCATGCGGGCTTCAGTAGTTGTGGCTCGCGGGCTCTAGAGTGCAGGCTCAGTTGTTGTGGCTCACTGGCTTAGTTGCTCCACAGCCTGTGGGATTTTCCCGTACCAGGGCTCGAACCCATGTCCCCTACATTGGCAGGCGGATTATTAACCACTGCACCACCAGGCTATGCATATATATTTAACATAGTTGAGAAAATTATATATAATATATAATTATTCAGAAAACTTTAAAAACTACTATCATTATTATTCAAGAAATAAGTTTAACAGAAACAGACTCGCAGATATAACAGACTTGTGGTTGCCAAGGGGAAGCGGGGGTGGGAGAGGGATGGACTGGGAGTTTGGGGTTAGTAGATGCAAACTATTACATATAGAATGGATAAACAACAAGATCCCACTGTATAGCACAGGGAACTATATTCAATATCCTGGGATAAACCATAATGGAAAAGAATATAAAAAAGAATGTATATATGTGTATAACTGAGTCACTTTGCTGTACAGCAGAAATTAACACAGCATTGTAAATCAACTATCAACTATACTTTAGGGACTTCCCTAGTGGTCCAGTGGTTAAGAATCCACCTTCCAATGCAGGGGACACTGTGGGTTCAATACCTGGTCGGGGGGCTTCCCTGGTGGCGCAGTGGTTGAGAATCTGCCTGCCAATGCAGGGGACACGGGTTCAAGCCCTGGTCTGGGAAGATCCCACATGCCACGGAGCAACTAGGCCCGTGAGCCACAATTACTGAGCCTGCGCGTCTGGAGCCTGTGCTCTGCAACAAGAGAGGCCGCGATAGTGAAAGGCCCGCGCACCGCGATGAAGAGTGGCCCCCACTTGCTGCAACTAGAGAAAGCCCTCGCACGGAAACGAAGACCCAAGACAGCCAAAAATAAAATTAATTAATTAATTAATTTAAAAAAAAAAAAAAAAACCTGGTCGGGGAACTAAGATCCCACATGCTGTGGGTCAACTAAGCCTGCGCACTCTAGAACCCACTCGCCACAACTAGAGAAGCCTGTGCACCACAACGAAGAACCCATGCACCACAACGAAGACCCTACTGCAGCCAAATAAATATATATTTTTAAAAATTTATTTATTTTATTTATTTATTTTTGGCTGAGTTGGGTCTTCGTTGCTGCACGCGGGCTTTCTCTAGTTGCGGTGAGCGGGGGCTACTCCGTTGTGGTGCACGGGCTTCTCATTGCGGTGGCTTCTCTAGTTGCGGAGCACGGGCTGTAGGCGCGTGGGCTTCAGTAGTTGTGGCATGCAGGCTCAGTAGTTGTGGTGCACAGGCTTAGTTGCTCCGCGGCATGTGGGATCTTCCCCAACCAGGGATCTAACCTGTCTCCCCTGCGTTGGCAGGTGGATTCTCAACCACTGCGCCACCAGGGAGGCCCCAAATAAATATTAAAAAAAAAAAAAACTATCAGGACTTCCCTGGTGGCACATTGGTTAAGGCTCCACGCTCCCAGTGCAGGCGGCCCAGGTTCGATCCCTGGTCAGGGAAATAGATCCCACATGCATGCTGCAACTAAGAGTTTGCATGCCACAACTAAGGAGCTGGTGAGCCGCAACTAAGGAGCTCACTTGCCACAACTAAGACCTGGCCCAAATAAATAAATAAATTAAATATTTTTAAAAAAATACTATCAATACTTCAATAAAAAAAGTTTTTAAAAAGACATGTTCATTGTAGAAAATTCTAAAATATAGATATAAGAAGTATAAACGGGACTTCCCTGGTGGTGCAGTGGTTAAGAATCCATCTGCCAATGCAGGGGACATGGGTTTGAGCCCTGGTCCAGGAAGATCCCACATGCCGCAGAGCAACTAAGCCCGTGTGCCACAACTACTGAGCCTGCACTCTAGAGCCCGCGAGCCACAACTACTGAGCCTACGTGCCACAACTACTGAAGCCCACATGCCTAGAGCCTGTGCTCTGCAACAAGAGAAGCCACCGCAATGAGAAGCCTGCGCACCGCAACGAAGAGTAGCCCCCACTCGCCGCAACTAGAGAAAGCCTGCGCTCAGCACCAAAGACCCAGCGCAGCCAAAAACAAATAAATAAATAAATTTATTAAAAAAAAAGAAGTATAAACGATATGTTTGGTGTATTTCCCACTTTTTATATAGATTTACTTATTTTGGATTTTCACGAGATCAGATCATTTTGTAACATATGTGTGCTATTTTGCAACTTATATTTTGAATACTTTTTGTGTCATTAAGTAATTTTGTACACATCTTTTTTCAACACTGCAGAGTTTCTCAAAATTTGGACCATGACTCAGAGTAAGAAATTCATTTAACCTCATGACACACACACATGCAAACACGAAATGAAAATTTCTTGTGAAGCAAAACTTACCTTTATTTTTTCAAATGCTGATGGCAAGTCACTTTGCTTTCAAGACTCACTAATAGTTTCCAACCTGTTCTGTTAGAGGCAATTCTATGATCTAGTTACTCAATCCCCTGCTATTAGATATATAAATTGCTACCAATTTTTTTGCCATTATAAATATTGCTGCTCTGAACATCCTTGTAACTATTCCTTTTTTTAGCATCGCATGCTTCCCACCCCCACTCCCCCCTCCCCCGCTTTAGTGGATTTTCTAGAGGCAGAACTACAAGGACAAAGGAAGTGTGAACTTGTAGGGGAATTTGATGTTATGGCCATATTAGCTCCCTGAAAGGTTGTACCAAATAAACTGTTTATAGTTTGATATCCTAATTCTTTTAGTTAATGAATATGTTAGTTTTATATTGCTGCATAACAAATTATCCCCAAATTTATCAGCTTAAAACAGTAGGCATTTATTATATCACTGTTTTTTTTTTTTTTTTTTATATCACTGTTTTAGTTGGTGGCTTAGCTGGCTCTTCTGGCTCAGGGATTCTCAGAAGGGTGCAAGCCAGGTGCGGGCCAGGGCTGTTGGCCAGACATCTGTTCCCTGCCATGTGGAGCTCTCTAGAGGGCTACTCACCACATGGCAGCTGGTTTCCACAAGAGCCAGGGCACTGAGGGGTGAGGTGGGGCGGGGTAGGCAAGATGGAAGTCACAGTCTTTTTTTTTTGGTTGTCAAATAACCCTTTATTATTTTTCTTTGCAGTGCTTAACTAGCTGGGCATTCCACCACACCACTGTGGATGTCATCTATGATGTCGTGAGGGTGGCGGCCATCAACATTGCAGCCCACAGACTGGGCAGCCCCCAGGATCTCTTTAATGGTTCCAGAGAGTTCTCTAGCTAAAGATTGATGCCGCATCTGTCGGGCAATGTTGACAATCTCATCAAAAGTCATGTTTCCACTGTGCTTAATGTTTTTCTGCTTCTTCCTTTCTCTTGGTGATTCCTTGAGGGCTTTGATGATCAGGGCAGAGGCAGAAGGTATCACCTCAATCTGGGCCTGTCGGTTCTGAATGGTCAGCTTCACTGTAATCCTCAGACCCTTCCAATCACCAGGTTGCCTTGGCGATGTCATCACCAACTTTTTTTGGAGACAGACCCAGGGGGCCAATCTTGGGGGCCAGGGCAGACGTGGCAACGACTGCCCCACCGGTGCACCTCAGGTACACGACTTTGATCTCGTTGGGGTTGAACTTACGCGGCATGGTGGAGGCAGCTGGTGTCAGATGAACCCGGATTTAGGACGACCGAAGAAAGTTGCACCTTGGCCTCCTCCGATCCGAAAGCCAAAAGCAAGTCAGTCTTTTTGTAACATAATCTAGGACGTGACATCCCATGACTTTTGCTGTATTCTATTCATCAGGAGCCAATCACTAGGTCCAGCCATGCTGAAGGGGAGGAGATTACACACACAACAGCATGAATACCAGCAGGTGTGGATCATTGGTGACCATTTAGACGCTATCAAACACACTGAAATATTGTGAGCTTTTTTTTTTTAATTTCCCAAGCAGCTATTTCACTTTTTTAAAATTTATTTATTTATTTATTTATTTGCTGCTCTGGGTCTTCATTGCAGCACATGGGCTTCTCTAGTTGCAGCACTCAGGCTTCTCTAGTTGTGGTGCATGGGCTTAGTTGCGGTATGTGGGATTTTAGTTCCACGACCAGGGATCGAACCCGGGCCCCCTGCCTTGGGAGCAAGTAGTCTTAACCGCTGGACCACCAGGGAAGTCCCATGAGCATTTTGGACATTAGCAAAATTCTTCAAAAATTCCCCTTTGAGGGAATTCCCTGGCAGTTCAGTGGTTAGGACTCCGTGCTTTCACTACCAAGAGCTTGGGTTTGATCCCTGGTCAGGGAACTAAGATCCCACAAGCCTCAAGGAGTGGCCAAAAAAAAAAAAAAAAAAAATTTCCCTTTTAGGGCTGCAGCAGTATCTGAGGGGCCTTGTCTCCTTTACATAAAGATTGAACCAGTGACAGCAGCCTCGCCTTGAAAAATATTTCAAGGGTCATTAGTTTCCCCAAAATTCCTTATCAAAAATCCTTGGGCTTCCCTGGTGGCGCAGTGGTTGGGAATCTGCCTGCCAATGCAGGGGACACGGGTTCAAGCCCTGGTCCGGGAAGGTCCCACATGCCACGGAGCAACAAAGCCCATGCGCCACAACTACTGAGCCTGCGCTCTAGAGCCCACAAGGCACAACTACTGAGCCCACCTGCCACAACTACTGAAGCCCACACGCCTAGAGCCTGTGCTCTGCAACAAGAGAAGCCACTGCAATGAGAAGCCCATGCACCACACGAAGAGTGGCCCCTGCTCCCCACAACTAGAGAAAGCCTGCGCACAGCGCGCAGCAACGAAGACCCAACGCAGCCAAAAATAAATGAATAAATTTAAAAAAAAAATCCTTGACTCTGCATTATCAAGGGAATTAGAAGGCTTTTATTTAGATCATTAAAACTAAAATTTATAAAATTTATTTATTTATAAACATTAGATAATTAAAACTAAAATTTGTTCTGTAAATATATTATCCTTCTGTTTCAGTTATTATTGCCGCAGAACAGTTACCCAAAAACTGGGTTCGCCTCTTGGTGGGTGTTGAGCCAACAGATACGATCAAGCCAAAGGCTGGGAAAAGGAAGGATTCATTATTACTTGCAGCAAGTAAGGAGAACACCAGGGATCTTTCCCAAAGCAGCCTCTCACCGAACAGTAAAACTGTGGAAGTTCTGAGCTAAGGGTACATGCATATTCATGAAGAGGCTTGAGCACAGGAGAATTCAGCATAGAATTAGGGCAAAGGTTGACAGAGTCCAGGTCTTGGTGGATTGAAGTCAGGAGGGTCAACATCATCATTCCGTCCTCCACCTGGGTGGGGGCCTTAGTTCCTGCTGAACTCAAAGACATATAATTATGTATTGAATATATCCCTTGAGGAGGAACTAGGACTCTGCTTTATCACTGCACTATTGTTTGACTGCCTTCTCTGTTCTGACATCAAGATCCTTGTTACTGAGACCTGTTTGAGGGCAAGCAATGTGGCCAGGCTTAGATCACAAAATGGCTTCTCTCTTTTCTTTAAAATTTGTCCTCGTAGCACGGCTTGTGGGATCTTAGTTCCCCGACCAGGGATCGAACTGAGGCCCCCAGCAGTGAAAGCCCGGAATCCTAACCACTGCACTGCCAGGGACTTCCCCCAAAATGGCTTCTCTTATGTCAAGAATGCCATTCCTGATTCTCTTTCTCCAGGGACCCGCTAACCTAACTGCTTATGAAATCACACCAAAATTTAAAGGCTTAAAACAAACAAATTTGCTCACAATTCTGCAACTTGAGCAGGGCTTCACAGGTGTAGCTAATCTCTGTTGGGACACGTCGGCTGGGGCTAAGGATGCAGGATGGCTTCACGAAGCTAGTCAGCTGAGGTGACTGTGAGATAGCCAGATCCCTCTCTCTCCTTTCACAGTCTCTCATCCTCCAGGGTCTTGCTCTCTTCCGGTGGCCTCTCTCTTCCTCAGGGTAGTCAAACTTCTTTACATCACAACTGGTTCTAAGAGGGGAAAATGCAAGCCACAAGGCTGAGGCCTGAAAGTCATGTGGCACCACTTCTGCTCTGTCCTACTGGTCAAAGCAAATTACGGATTCAAAGGGAAGGGAAAGATAGATGTCACCTCTTGGTGGGAGGAGCAGCATGCACTTACAAGGAAGGTGAGGTCCTGTCTACCATCTTTGATAGCCATCTTTGTAGACAATCCATTATACCTACTTACAGAAACCACCAGACCACCATCCAAGACAAGGCACTCAGTGTTTCTTTTCTAGTAGTGGTGTTAAGGACTGAATGTTCTCACCAAAACACCCACTCCTAAGATCAGTGGTTGGTACTGGTGGGATGGCAAATATGAAGGAAACCTGTAGCATAAACCCTGGCTTTCTCTTTCCCAAGTTCATAGAGAGGGAGTGAGCCAAGTGGTCTAACAAAAGAGGTAACTTACCCAGACAGCTCTCCTTGGGCCTGCAATGTACAATTAGAAAACAATATCATCTGGAAACGCTTTGCAGGAAGTCAGGTCAGAATCACAGAAAGGACCCAAGATTGGCATTCAAGAGACCTGAAGTCTGGAGGTGGCCTCTGCCACATACTATCTCTGTGTCTCTGAACAAATCAAGGACAAATCTCTGGGCTTCAGTTTCCTTCCTATGTAAGGCAAAGGGCTTTAACTAAGGTCCCCAGTACCTCTGACGCTCTCTACCTCTCCACAAACCAAACTTTATGAATCCATCCAGAGGACAGCTGGTTCTATACACACTGCTAAAGAGGGTCTTGGGGGTCACTGAGGATCTGAACAGGTGAAGGGCAGATGAAGGCAGGGCTGGAGTGTTACCGAGTCCAAGCTCACTCTGCTCGCCAAACAACAGGCCAATAAATCAGGAGACGAGCTGTTGAGGCAAGGAATACGACTTTATTTAGAAAGCAGGCAGACCGAGAAGATGGCGGACTAGGGTCCCCCAAAAAACCATCTTATCTGGGTCTGGATGCCAGTTTCTTTTATAGAACAGAGAGGGGGAGGAGGTGAGGAAGTAAAGTAAAAAGGCCATATATCTTGCAAAACATCTCCTCCTGTGGCCTGCATCAGGGAGGGGATGTGTTAATTTCTTCTTTGCAGCCATTCACAGGTGGGCAGGGTCAGATTGTCTCCCTGTGAGCTGAACAAAGGCACTTTAGTTTAACATTCAGGCACAGGGGCAGGGTTCCCTCAGGCAGGCCATTATGTATGATTATAACAACAAAAACAATGAAAAGCAAAGGTTAAATTCAAAGAAACAAATCCAACATGGAGTCAAAATTGGCTCTTCCCTGGGGCTTCCCTGGTGGCGCAGTGGTTAAGAATCTGCCTGCCCTGCCAGTGCAGGAGACACGGGTTTGAGCCCTGGTCTCGGAAGATCCCACATGACGCGGAGCAACTAAGCCTGTGTGCCACGACTACTGAGCTCCCGTGCCACAACTACTGAAGCCCGTGAGCCTAGAGCCTGTGCTCCGCAACAAGAGAAGCCACCACAATAAGCATGCGCACCGCAACGAAGAGTAGCCCACACTCTCCACAACTAGAGAAGGCCCGTGTGCACCAACGAAGACCCAACGCAGCCAAAAATAAATAAAATAAATAAATTATTTTTTTAAAAAAAGAAAAGGCAGGGGGCACAGATGACTCCCAAGTGACTGGGACAATGAGATTAGGAGAGAATATGGAGAGAGAAACATTTTGGGGCTAAATATGATCAATGTGGAGGTTGTGATGATGTAGTTTTCTCTTCACCATGGAAGCATTCCATGCTCACTAAAGGAAACTTCGGAAATAATTTTTAAGCTAGGAAGAAGAAAATGTTACTTCGAATTCCCATCATTCAAATGCCATCACTTTCACCACTTTGGTGGACTATCTTAGTCTTTTTTCCCCTCATGTGTAGGTTTTGTCTTCTGGATGTAAGAAGCAGCATAAGGTAGTGAGAAAAGTGTAGTTTTTGATGTCAGAGAGACTTGAGATAAAATTCTGGCTCTGTCACTTTTTTCAGGTGTCAAATGTTTTATCTGTATTAACTCATTTAACCCTCATACTAACCCTGTGAAGCCCCACTTCATATACAAGGAGGCTAAGGCACAGAGGGGCTAAATAAGTTGCCAAAGTCTACAACTGATAGTAAGTGGCAGATGAAAGAGTTAAACCCAGTAGTCTTGAGTCTGAAGCCCACAAGCTGAACCCCTACACAGTCTTGGCTCCCACTCTTCACTGCGTGACCTTGATGGAGTTTAGTGAGCCTCTCTGCAAAGCAGAAACTATTCTCAGAGCTGTTGTGGGAATCAGAGGTCACAGATGTCGAGTGTCTGGCACACAGCAGGCATCTCAAATGGGGGTTGATCATCACTTGAAAGTTTGTGTTTCAGGCAAGTTGAATCTGAGGTGAGGGTGGAACTTCCAGCTGAAGTCAGAATTTTAAGTGCAGTAAAGCAGTGTTTAGGTGCTGAAGCAACAGACTTGGCCTTCCTGGACTCCAATCCCTGCTCTGCCACCTAATGGCCACGTGACCTGACAAGGTCATCCACCTGTCTGAGTCTGTTTGCTCATCTGTAAAAGGGGAATAAAAATAGTACCTACATCCTTGGTTTGTTTTGAGTATATGGGGCAATGCGTGGGAAATACATAGGGTTTGGGCAATGTCAGGGCTTGACAGATGTAGGTTTTTGTAATAGTGTATATGATGGAATGGAAGTAATGTGTAATGGTGTAATGGAAGTAATGATTAATCTGTAGTAATATTACCATAAGGTAACAGTCTCCTGTGTTAGGATTCTTGTATGCATAAGGTATTGAAGGAGGCAGGAATCAAATCTCAACAAAATCCTTTCTTTCCAGTAACTGCACAATCATATGCTTCATTCCTGGTGTACCATCATTGCTCTATGTTCCCCACTGTGCCTGGGGCAGTGGAAAAACCCAGAAAATCCAGAGAAGGGGAGACAGACCTCATATTCCCACCCCCAACACTCATAATGTGGGCAGCTAGGGAATGTTGCAGTTTAGCCAGGAAAATGATTGAAGGGTTGGCTACAGGACCTAGTAGGTAAAGCTGCTCTAGATAAGAAAGTAGGAAGACCGTTCCCATTGGGCTGGGGTTTGTTAAGTCATCATGAAAAGGTGTGGAATCTCTTTGGGGGGAAAGCATTAATAGGACCAATCTTGCTCTGTAAAGAATGGACTTTAGGAGGAGTTCTTCTCTCAGGAAATACAATGAGCCTGGCTTCAAGGAGTCCATGGCTCTGTGAAGGTCATTAGCTCAGCTACTTTGGTAAGCTGGAATTTCTAGCTCCCAAGGATGTTACTTCACTGGAAGAAAGCAGCCAGCTCCTGACCAGGAGCACCCCACCTGGTGAGAGAGGAGAGGGATTCTGCAGAGAAGGGATCAGCCCACCAAGGAGGCTAACAGGGACTCAGCTCCGACAGTGACCCGAATGTAAACGTTAGTACAAGATGAGGAAGGGCCTCAAACCAAAAGGAACCACTGCAGATCAAGCAGGGAAGCCTGGCCGCTGGAAATCTCCTGTTTCTCACTCTGACAGAAAGGAGGGCTTCCGGAGCTGGCAAAGGTGGTGACGATGGAGCAGGCATCCTGGATTCCAGTTACCAAAGGTGCAGCCACGCAGTTTCTGGGATCTCTTCCGGCCACAAGATGGAAATGATTTCCTGAGGGCTGACGACGACAGAGAGATCTTTTGCATCGGGCTTTCCCCCATTTCTTCTCCGCCGGCCCCTTCCCAAGCGCCTCAGGCCTGGGTCTGGGAATGCCGGCCCGGACCGGAAAGGGAGGCCGGAGGCAGCCGCCCCAGAGCGCCCGACCCACCCTCGGGTGCCTGACTTCGCTGAAGCGTCCTCCTGACCTGTCCGGGCCTCCGGGAATAGGGGTGTACTTCTGGGGTGCGGGGAACCCCGCGAGGCTGGACTCGGTGGATCCAGCGGCCCGGGGCTGGGCGCCCCAGCCTCTGAGCCCCTTTGGGCACCAGGCTGAGGGAGAAGGGTCGGAGATCCCGGGGATGCGGATAGGCGGTCCGGAAGCTGGGGCTGGACAGGCGCACCGGGCGTGGGCGGAGCCGGCGGCGCCGGGGTTAATGTCCGCCCCGCCCCGGCCGCGTTGACTCAGTTTCACCAGAAACTAGGCGGGGAGGAGGTGGCAGATCCCCAGCGCACCGGACACCGGGGCGGAAGCTGCGGCCCGAGCCGCGCAGGAAGCCGGGACCGGAACCTCGGCTGGCCCGGCCCCACCCCACTCACCTGAGCAGGTAACCAGGGCCGAGGTGAGCGAGGAGGAGGTGAAGCGGGTTCTGAACATGTTTGGCCCTTTGTTCTCTGCTCGTTCGTGTGTCCGGGTACGTGAGCTCCTTTAGACGTCCGTCTGGCCGTCCGTCGGGCGGTCGGGTCACCGGAGTGTGCGTGGGAGGACCGGGCCCGCGTGCCCCTCTCCACTCCCGGGGTGCTCGGTGCTCCCCGGTCCTCCCCTTCACTTCCTGCGGGCCCGCCCACCTACCTTGAAGTTTCCCGGCTGATCCGATGTCTCCTCCTCCGTCCCCTCCCCTCTCTCAGGTCGCTATCACCCTCGGAGCTCAGAGGCCCGCACTGTGAAGATGACCCCCGTAGGGAGGAGGGCGACGGTCCCTGGGGGGATGATGGCCGGGGCCCGCCTCTCCCAGGCCCGCATCCCAGCGGTCGCCGTGTGGCTCCTTTGCGCGCTCGGCCTCCTGGGCACCGAGGCCGGGCCGCCGCCCGTGCCCCCCAGTCTGCTCACGGCCGACAACTGCCTGGACCGCTTTACCCCCGGGGTGCCTGCCTTCGTGCTCGACACCGACGCCTCGGTGAGAAACGGCGCCACCTTCCTGCGCTCCCTCACCGTGCGCCGCGGCCGGGACTGCGTGCACGCCTGCTGCAGCTCCAACGACTGCAATCTGGCGCTGGTGGAGTTGCAGCCCGACGGCGGGGAGGCCGCCATCGCCTCCTGCTTCCTCATCAACTGCCTCTACGAGCAGAACTTCGTGTGCAAGTTCGCGCCCAGGGAGGGCTTCATCAACTACCTCATGCGGGAGGTTTACCGCTCCTACCGCGAGCTGCGGACCCAGGGATTCGGAGGTAAGGACGAGGGTGCCAGGATTCGGGGAGACTCAGAGAAGGGACTGGTTATGGAGTCCCGCGCGAGGCATCAGAACGCAGTTAGGAGAGTCCCATTCGACCCCAACTCCTCCTTAGAAGTAGGCGATACAAACAGTAAATAAAGGACAGGCTACAGGAGTGGGGAGGGCTGACACCCTAGAACACAAACTGGCTCCTGAATTCAGGATGTTGAGTGGGTTGGTGCTCTGGGATGTGTGTACGGGAGAGAGGACGCAGCTTCTCGGGATTCTCACTTCTGGCCCCAATAGGCCAAGTCAGGGAGTTAGCTGTCTGAAGGCCACCTGGTGACTAGATAGATAGAAGATACGCCTGGCGCCTTGGCGGAGCACTGTCCTAGGCACCTTGGTGCCCTGTCAAATGAACCTGGTGAAGGATAGGTTCCTTCTCCACTGCTGGGCTTGGGATTGGTTATAGCATCTCTCTGTACTCCTCCCCCCACGAGCTGATTTTTTGGTGGTCTGGGGGAAACTGCCAGGCCCCCAGAGTCTAAAGAACAAGCCCAGTCTGGGGGTGACCCAATTGGGGAAGGGGCGGTATTGAGGGTGCAGTAGCCTAGAGGCTCTGGGGTGGGGGTGTGGAGGGTTGCTGGGTGAGTCAGCCCACTGGTATGTATACCTGGTAGGGAAGGGATGTCAGCTGTCCAGGCAAGTGTGTATGTGTGTGTGTGTGTGTGTGTGTGTGTGTGTGTATAAGACAGGCAGGGCTCTCCCTGCTTAGGATCTGGTAACCAAGCTGTCTGCTCACCTTGTTTACTTCCAGAATAAGAGCAAAGTCGGACCCAGGGCTCCTTCTCTTTCCTCCTGGGACTGAGCAGTTAGCTGGGGTCAGGGTCCCTCCAGAGACCTTCATTCCCCATTCTCTCCACCTGCTGTTCTGGCCAGGTGGGGCTCCAGGGCAGGGATGGGTCACTCTGATAACCTCTGTTAGCTCTCTACAGTTTGCTGATTGCTATGCCACTCAGCCTCTCACTTAGGCATCATGATAACCACCTCTGAAAAGGGTGCTATTAGTAGTCATCCCACTTTTAGATTAGGAAACTGACTCCCATGTTAAATAATTTGCCCAGGATAACACTGCCCACAAATGGGAGACCTGGGACTCAACCCCAGGCAGGACCTCCAAAAGTCCTGTGCTGTTCCTCACACAAGACCACCTTTCTGGTAGAAACCTGTCTCTGATCCAGGACAGCTCAGTGGACAACAGAACCAGAGACTGGGGAGCCCAGTGGCCAGGATTGGACTGGAGCTGGGTGGTCTCAGTTCTAGAAAGTAGAAAAGGGACTTTCCTCTCCAGCCTTTCCTCTTCTCCCTATCCCTCCAATAGCTCTGGATCTCTGAGGAGAGGTAGGGTGGAGATTCCAGGAGGGGGACACTGTCTCTGGGCCAGGCTGGGCCACTGAGTCCCACTGGGCCAGGGCCTGAGCCTGTTCCACAAGGAAGCAGCAGAGTGTAGGTGGTGATACTCTAATTGACCTGAGCTGCCTGCCCTCCCTGCTCTGCCAGGACCCCTCACTGTAGGGCTAGCGCCTGAAACTCTGGGGTCTGGTCAGGAAGCTGAGCTGGATGGGGCCTTCCTCATCTGGAAACCTCCCCACCCCCTGACTGGCCTGGTTGGCACAAGACAGGATGGAGTGGGGATTTCCTGGGACCTGTGGGGAGCTGGGTAGAGCTTGGACTCAGTGTGGGCCCCAGGCCATTTCAGGGCACCGCAGCGTTTTGGGGAGTGGGGGATGCCATGTGCATGTCAAGGAGTCCATTCTCAGCTGAGTCCCATTAGAGAGGCTGGAAGTAAAAAGAGGGTACAAAGAGGGTCAAGCCACTGTGCCATCCTGGAGGCTAGGCTAGGGTAGACCGAGGCAGGCAAAGTGGGCAAGTGCTCAGGGCTTCTAAAACCTTTGATTTACTGGGGAGAATCCTCCCCAGGGTGGGTTGATCTGTTCCCCCTTTCCTGCCTATGGCCAGTCCAGTCCAGATTGCTGGGGCCTCCTGAGCACCCTGCTCTTTCCTCCTCTCCCCTTCCCCCTCTTTCCAGCGGAAGAGTGGCTTAGAAGGTGGAGTCTGTGTTTCCCTTGAGAGTCCTGAGGCCTGGCAGCTGGGAGAGGGGCTGGCTTTATTGCTACTCTGGCCCTTTGCTCTCTTGGGGGTGGGAAAAAGGGAGTGGTAGGGCAGGGCATCTGCCCCTTGCTCCTGGGGGCTGGGGCTTGGAGAGGACCAGCTGTGTGTGGGTGGACATTGCTGATTTGGCCTAAGGTCTGCCGTGCCACTCAGCTTGCCACTTCCACCCTGGGGGCCAGTGGGGCTAGCCTATCTTTCTGCTAGTAGACTGCCGAGCAGTCTGTCTTCTTTCCCCTTTGCGACTGCTGTTTACTTCCTGAAAAATGCATGGAGGGAGGAATGGGCTCCTCCCAGCTCACTGCCCCCTTGGCTTGGCCTCTCACCTCAGGGCCTGAGGATGGCCCCTGTTGGACCCTTAAGCCACTGGGCTGGGGCTTGGTTCCAAAGAGGTACTTTCCTGCTCTCCCAGTCTTATTTCCCCTCAACCGAGGTTCCCTTTTCTCATTCCCGTAGCCCTCTGCACCATTTGATGTGTTCCTCTGTGGAAGTTCTCCCCTCCCATCCCTTTGCTGTCACTGTGTGTCCTGGTCTTCTCACCTCTGGGACCACCCTCTGAGAGTTCCCTGTTGGCTCTGCTTTCTCTGCCTCATCAAAGAGGAATCCCTGTGACTCAGCCTCCTACCAGCTGTTCTTATCTCTTTACCTTCTCTTCTTTGAACTCTTACACTTGATGTAACCCTCTGCAGAGCCGCTGTGGAGGGCAGTTGGGCAATACACACCCAAAGTGTAAATGCATATAGCCCTCAACACGATTCCACTTGCAGGAACTCATCTTGCGGCTATGCTTAAACATGTGTAAAACAACTTACCAGGCAATCAGTCACTATACCATTGTTTATAAGAGCAAAGAATTGGAAACAATCTCAGTGTCTGTCAACACATCCTATAATTGGATATTGTGGTGCTGTTTTAATCATAATAATAAACCCTGAGGTAGCAAGGGTTAGTTCTTAGTAGGGTGGGAGGGAGGGAGGAAAGAAGGAAGGAAGGAGGAAAGGAAGGAAGGAGGGAGGTAGGAAAGAAGGACCTACATCAAGAGAGACTGATGGACTGGTTAAATGTGTTGTAAATTTTGGTGCATTCATACAGTAACTATTATGCAACAACAAAAAAAAAAGAAGAAGAAGTTCTTTATATATTGCTATGACTGATTTCCAGTATATATTAAGGGAAAAGCAAGATGAAGAACTAGCATGCTTGTGAATATTCTATACACTCTCTCTTGATACTCATACATACACATACACCCAAACTAGTAATTGAGAATGCCTCTGGAGAGAGGAACCTGGGGGTTTAAGAATTGGGGACTTAATTCTCACTACCCTTTTGTATTTTTTGCATATTTCATCATGTACATGTATTACCTAAGCTAAAAACAAAAACAAAACCCAAAGATTATAAAGATTATTTAAAAAATCACTCTTCTAAGCACATATGGCCTGCAGCATGGTGTTTTGATGTTTTGGAGAGAGCATGAATCAGACCGGGTTCAAATCCCAGCTCTGCCGTTTTGAAACTGAGCGACCCTGGGCAAGTCATTTAACCTCTCTGGTGTCAATTTGCTCATCTGGAAAGAGGGGCGAGAATGCAGTTGTGGCAGGATCTATCCAGCCCAGCCCGTCTCCTTAATGTCCACCAAACCAGTCTTGCAAATTCCCGACTCCTTGCTTTGGCTCATCATGTTTTCTGCTATCATCAACAACACAGAACATTCTTCCCCACAACCAAACAAATAAAAACAAAAGGATCAAAAAAGCCTTTCTCCCTTCTTCACAAAGCCTTGCCTTTTTCCTCTAGCTTGCTGCGGTCTTTCCCTTCTCTAAACATCCACTTCCTTTTCTTGTACATGTATCACACAGCCCTTCGTCTTGTTGGGTCTTTCTCCCATTTTGCTTCCTGTTGTTGGGTCTTACCTGCCTAAATGGACCGTAGTACCCTCAAGGGCAGTGTGTCCATTTCCTAGGGCTGCTGTGCCGTGTTACTACACCCTGGGTGAGTGAAGACACTAGAAATGTACCGTCTCACAGTTCTGGAGGCCAGAAGTCCAAACTCAAGGGGTCAGCAGGGCCACACTCGCTCTGAAGACCCTGGTTAGGGGAGGGTATGGTTGCCTTGCGTCCCCTGGTAACTGGAGGCAGAGTCTGTCTGAGGTGGCAGAGGTATCCCGCTCCTGTGCCAATCATCGTGGGACACCAGGGCTTGACGTGGTGCTGCCTGGGGCTCTGCTCAAGGTCTCTGTCCGGATGGGCTTCTTAGCAGTGATACGGGCTGCAGAGTGAGGGGTGATGGTGTTAATTACACATTGACTTATTTGGCTTTTCAAAAGTATCGTTACTCTTAACTTTTTAAAGCAATTAGCACAAGTTCCTGCTTATTGTAGAAAACAGGAAAAGTCCCCCTTCCAAATATATGTGCATATATTGATATATATAGTGTGTATATATATATATATATATAGTATATGTATATTGATATATATATATAAATATATATCAATATATATTGATATATTGATATATGTATTTTTTTTCTTTTTTTCCTAAATGGGATCAGATGGCAATGCTGTTTAGTTATTTGCTTCAGAAAGTTGGTTTTACAACATAAAAATGTCTTAAGTATAATATATCTAAACAGAGGGCAAGAAGATGGTTTAGTTGTGAAATTGCATCTGTGTCTCAGGCAGGCTGCCGAGTCCTAGGTTGGTCTAGTTGCGACCCATAAGGCACCAGCCCCCCACTCCAGGAGAGATCCTGTCCATTCAGTGAGAGTTGACCTTACTTCACCTTCCTCCCAGGGTCCCGGATCCCCAAGGCCTGGGAAGGCACAGACTTGAAGGTACAGCCACAGGAACCCCTGGTGCTGAAGGGTGTGGAGAGCACAGATTGGCACCTACTGCAGGGTGACACAGACGTCAGGGTAAAGGTGCGACGCTGGGCTGGCTCCCTGACCCCCACCTCAGCTCTCCAGGGCCCCCTTTCAGGGGCCGTAGGCCAAACTGCGGCTCCAGGTGGGGTGGGGTGGATAGAAGCTGGGGATCCATTTAATACCAACTCCCTCTGCTCCCCACGGTGGGGCAGGGGGGCTGACTGGGAGGACCTGGGGCCAACCAGGGGCATCAAGGGGTCCCAGCCTGATGGCCACTCCTGTGTTTAGAGGAATGATCCAGACCAGGTGGAGCTGTGGGGACTCAAGGAAGGCACCTACCTGTTCCAGCTGACAGTGGCCGGTTCAGACCAGCCAGAGAGCACGTCCAACATCACAGTCACCGTGCTGTCCCCCAAGCAGACAGAAGGTGAGGAAGGGGGTTGGGGAGGCAGACCCGGGACTCACCCACCCTCTGCACCCTGCTCCGGCTCTGTTGATTGGCCCTCGGAGCTCCCTCACCAGCTTTCCTTCCCCCAGAATATTGCCTCGCATCCAGCAAGGTGGGCCGCTGCCGTGGTTCCTTTCCCCGCTGGTACTACAACCCCACAGAACAGATCTGCAAGAGTTTCGTTTATGGAGGTTGTCTGGGCAACAAGAACAACTACCTTCGGGAAGAAGAGTGCAAGCTTGCCTGCCGCAATGTGCAAGGTGGGCCTTTGTGAAGCAGTGTTGGGGCTCAGGTGACATTCCCCCAGGGTAGGTGTTCTCTCGTCACGGGTCAGGGAGGTGAGTGTGGGAATCCCCTGTCCCCAGGCCCCCTATCAGCTCATTCCTGCTGGGGCCTGGCCCTGCCTCCTCTCACTTCTCTGTTTTTCTCTCCCAGGCCCCTCAGTGGAAAGGCATCATCCAGGTGGGCTTTGCTCCTGTCCTTATTCCCCTCACCCCTGCCAGCTCTCCAACCTCTCTCAAGTCCAGGCCCCTGATCACACTGCCCTGGCCCAACAACCCATTCCTACCATCAGGATGAAGGCCCACGAGTGCCCCAGCCCTTGCAGCCCAGGATCCTCCTATCAGCTTCTGCCCATTTTGTGTGTAGGAGGGTATAAGGGACAGGGGTGGAAAGGGAACCGGGGTTGTGTCATGATGCCACCTTGGGGTAGAGAGGGCCAGGTAGATGATGGACTCCTGGTATTTGCTGGCTGCTGCTTGAGCCTGACCTCACCGTCCGCCCCGTCCCGCCCCCACCCAGTGTGCTCTGGCACCTGTCACTCCAGCAAGTTCCGCTGCAGTGATGGCTGCTGCATCGACAGCTTCCTGGAGTGTGATGACACTCCCGACTGCCCCGACGCCTCCGATGAGGCCGCCTGTGAAAAATGTGAGGCCTGGGGGACGGAGGGCGGTGGGCGCAGCAGGGGAGGTCCAGACCACTCACCCCACACCTCTGGGAGACCCTCGTCGGGTCTGTGCCTCTGATTTTTCATCTTTGCAGATACCAGAGGCTTCGATAAACTCCAGAGGATCCATTTCCCCACAGATAAAGGTGAGCTCCTGCCCAGGTCCCCTGGGTCAGGGCTGGCACTGCTATCCTCACTCATCCCATCAATGGGCCGAAGGCCTGCTGTGTGTACCAGGCTGTGGGCAAAAAGCTGGGTGGGGGGTGTCCTGGACTTTCCTTCTGTGTCTCCCAAGCGTCATACATCCTCTTAACACGTTCAGAAATTTAGCCATGCCTACATATCACTGAGATGTTATTGATTTAACTTAACGTATTAAAAAGGAAATTTCACGTCACTACTGTAAATGAAAAGCCACTATTACATGCCACGATCTGAGACTGACTATTAAAATAAGTATAATAGGGACTTCCCTGGTGGCGCAGTGGTTAAGAATCTGCCTGCCAATGCAGGGGACACGGATTCGATCCCTGGTCTGGGAAGATCCCACATGCCACGGAGCAACTAAGCCCGTGCGCCACAACTACTGAGCCTGTGCTCTAGAGCCCATGCGCCTAGAGCCCGTGCTCCACAACAAGAGAAGCCACTGCAATGAGAAGCCCACTCACCACAACAAAGAGTAGCCCCCGCTCACCGCAACTAGAGAAATCCTGGGCACAGCAACGAAGACCCGACGCAGCCAAAAATAAAAATAAATAAATTTTAAATAAATAAATAAGTATAATAAAACGTGGTAATAAATTTTAGCTGGACATTGTTGTCTGCCAAGGCTCAGGCCCTTAGCCTTCTTTGTTAAAAGGTAGACTGTCCAGTGCTAGAGAGAAAACTAAGACCTTGATAGAATTGGGAATGCTGAAAGAAAATTGAAAAATAATTATATGAGTCAGTCTAGGGTGATTCTGGGCCTAAGCTTACTCTCCTGTATTTATCTTCCTTGCAACACTTTAGATGGGCCAGATATTTCTGGGGCCCCCAGGCCCTCATTGAGTCACAGCCATCCTCAGCATGAGGAGGAGGGTCAGGAGGTGGTGGGCAGCAACGATGTGGAGCCTGGTGGTGGCAGGGAGGCCCCGTGGACACTCACCCCTTTGCCTGCTCCTTACCCCCCAGGCCACTGCGTGGACCTGCCAGACACGGGCCTCTGCTTGGAGAGCATCCCTCGCTGGTACTACAACCCGTTCACTGAACGCTGCGCCCGCTTTACCTATGGCGGTTGTTATGGCAACAAGAACAACTTTGAGGGGGAGGAGCAGTGCCTTGAGTCCTGTCGTGGCATCTCCAGTGAGCAGGGCTGTGGGGGGCGGAAGATGGGGAGGGGAAAGGCTTAGCTAGAGCATTTGGCTCTGTCCCAAGGCCTGGGCTGGTCACACCTCGTCCTCAGAGCACCTGGAGTAGGGGTGGGAAAGGATGGCATTGGGTCTGGGGCACTGCTGAAGAGCAGCTGTGTCTTTGAACCCTTCGTATTGACTTGTCTCTCCACGACCCCTGCCCCCTCCCCCCACCCTGATCATTTTGTAGAGAAGGATGTGTTTGGTCTGCGGCGGGAAAGCCCCATTCCCAACACAGGTAAGCCCCCATCTGCCCTGTCACCACTGAGTAGGTATCAACTCAAGGATCAACTCACACAATTGGTTGTGACTGCCTAAGCCAGTGTTGAGAAGGATCCTGAGGTTGGCTAAAGGGACAGAGTGCCACGATCAATAGTGATATCTGCCAGGGGCAAGGGAGAGAAGCATAAAAATGCATGCCAGGTGTGTGTGCCTTCAGCATCCCGGGCCTTTCCCCACACTACCTGCAAGTAGAGCAACCTGGAGCCGAGACCCAAAGCCCATCAGAATCCCTCCCACCGAGCTCCCAACGGAGCTGGTTGAGCTGCTCACATGCCCGAGGGCCTTCCACACCCGGCATCCATTTGCCTTGGTCCCTTCCATACAGAGTGGGGGTGGGCGTCAGAACTGAGCAGGCCCTGGGAGCACCTCATTTGACTCCTTCTTCCTCCAGGCTCCGTGGAGGTAGCCATTGCAGTGCTCCTGGGCACCTGCATCGTGGTGGTGGTAACCATCCTGGGTTACTGCTTCTTCAAGCACCAGAGGAAGGGCTTCCACAGACACCGCCACCACCCTCCCCCACCCTCTACCCCCACCAGCACCAAGGTATCCACCACCGAGGACATGGAGCACCTGGTCTACTACCAAACAACCCGACCCCTCTGAGCCTGGGGCTCTAGAGGGCTCTGGCCAGTTCTCACCTGGCCCTGCTTCCTCCTTGCCAAGATGGAGGCCTGGGCTGAGGAAGACTTTGGGACCCGACTCCTCCAGCCTGTTCTGCCTCCAGGGCCAGGGCTCCAGACCCTCTTGGAGGTGTCTCAGCTAAGCTCAGGCTACTTGTTCCTGAGAAAGCTCAAGGGTCTGCAAGGAGCAGAAAACCTCTGAGCCAGGAATCCCACGCATGGTTGGACCCGTCTGCCTAGGACTTCAGAGGAAGTTGGAATTTTGCTTCCTGTTCAGAGCTGCCTGCCCCCATCCCATGACCTTGGGAAGGGGCCTGGGGTGGCGTCAGAGGCTGGAGGCCCCAACTCCGTCCTCCAGAGCTGCCCCTCCCACCCTGCAAAGTCCAGGGCTGGGGTGCGGGGGACGTCCCTGTATATTCTGTGTTGTACAGAGCTGCTTTCTGTTTATTTAATGCCGTGGCGGGTGGGTGAGAGGAGTGGAAAGCGGCTGTCTGGCCGCTGCCGCCTCTTCCCCTTCCCCGCGGAGTGAGCCCCAACCTGGCCTGGGCTGGCACACACAGCCAGATCTTCCGCACCCCCCAGGGCCCTACAACATCACACTCCCTCCTGCTCCCCTACTTCCCACCGGCCCCAGTCCACCCACAGTGTAATAAAGTGATTTGTCCTGTGAGTCTCCTGCCTCTGCTCTGTGGGCCACGAGAGGGACAGAGCTGCACGGGGAGATGCGACTGCCCCGTCCTACCGGTTCAGGCTTTGGTCACCCTGTTTAGCAGGTTTTCCCACCCTTCCCGAAACTGTCCTAGCCCCAGCCCCTGAGGGTCGGGAGAAGTGCCAAGTCTGACCGCCAGGGGGTGGGGAGGGGAGAAAGGGCCGTGGGAATAGGGGGGCCTAGGGAGGCCACGGAGCACTGTTTCTTCCGGGTTTGAGCCTGCAGTGTGTAGTTGAGGACGGGGGGCGGTGGGGGGTAAGGGGAGGGTGCATAGTCTTGAACCCTGGTTCTTTTTTTTCCCCCGCGGCGTTTGGGAATCTTAGTTCCCTGACCAGGGATGGAACCCAGGCCCCCTGCAGTGGAAGCACGGAGCCCTAAACACTGGACCGCCAGGGAAGTCCCCTGAACCCTGGTTCTTATCTCTGCTCCCTTTGGTGTGGGTGCAGGGGTCCCATGTGGCCAGCCACAGAAGCCTCTGCTTCTTTACCGGCGTGTAGTTGCTCCCCAGGCTCTGAGCAGCAGAGGAGGAAGGAGCCTTTAGCTGAGGTGCTTCTCTCCAACCCACACCCCTGCATTTGTTTGAGCTACCTGCCTCTTGGTGCCCCCCCCAAAAAAGAAAAGAAAAAATCATCCCTTTAATTCACTTCTTCATTGTCTTTTTTAACAAATTTTCTTTGTTTTTGGCTGCATCACACGACATGTGGGATCTTAGTTCCCCGACTGGGGATCTAACCTGCGCCCCCTACAGTCAAGGCACAGAGTCTTAACTGCTGGACCAGCCGGGGAAGCCCCCATTTCTTCATTTATTCAACAATTTATTGAGCTCCTATGTGCCAGGCACCACCAGTCATTAGAAATTTGGTTTTGTAAGATAAGCACATAGGAAGTACTATGTAAGTGCTTTACATATCTCAAGTGATTGCCTCAGCACACAACCCTAGGATGAAGGTACTATTATTAACCTCATTTTACAGGTGAGGAAACTGACTCAGCAAAGTTCAGTTCCTAAGGTCCTAGAGCTGGTACTGGAGGACTGATTTAAAACCTTACATTATGGCTCCAGAGTCTAGCCTTACAAAAGAGACACTTTTAAATTGTGATAAATGCTATACAGAAAAATCAAACGGCAGTGTGAAAGGTTGGGGGCTACTTTTAAAGGATTGAAGGGCAACCTAGGTGAATGTCCATATTTGAGTCCTAAGTGTACGGCTCAATGAATTTCTGTAACTGAACACACCCAGGAGCCAAGCACTCAGATCAAGAAGCAGAACCTTATTAGCAGCCCAGGATGGGCCTCCTTTTGATGGGTAACTTTCTCACACCTTTGTGTTCTTGTACCTGTTGTACTCAGCCTGCACCACCTCCCCCTTTCTCATCTTTCAACCTAAACTCTAGTTCTCATTCCTGAAATCCTCCTGCATACACACTGCTGGGGGGCACTTCCTACTCTACATCCCTGTGTCTGCTAACAGGACCTTCAGCACAGAGCACCCCCTTTTCCTTTCCATTTACTTATCTGTCTTCCCACTGGATTGTGGGCTCCTGGAGACACAGGTGGTATCTTAAGTCATCTCTGGGTCTCCAGCACCCCACACCCCCTCTATGACCTTAGTAAATGGTAGTAGTTCAATAAACATTGAGTAGATGGCAGGGGGTGGGTCCCATTACGGTGCTGTGGCTATTCCTATTTCATCAGGCACTGTATTTTTTTTTTTTTTTTTTTTTTTTGGCCGAGACACACAGCTTGTAGGATTTTAGTTCCCCAGCTAGGGATTGAACCTAGGCCCTCGGCACTGAGAGCACAGAGTCCTAACCACTGGACCGCCAGGGAATTCCCAGACACAGTATTTTTGATTCCTACCTTGCCAGCCACTCATCCATCCTTCAAAGCTCGAAATGGGCTCTATTCCTCTTCTGGTCTCCCCAGCACTGGGAACAACCTTCATTATCCCTTGGTTCTCTATGAGCACTTCCGGGCTGAGGTCAATTCTGTATCCCAATGCCTAGAAGAGTAATCAACACATAATAAAAGCTTAATAAGTGTTTGTTGGACCAAAGGGAGCATCCTCCTCTTAGGGAGAGGTGGAGATGAAGTGAGATGATGGCAGACAAAGCGCCTTCCCTAGGAAGAGCTGCTGGGAGGGAGGAGGGCAGGGCTGAGTCAGCTGGGTGACAGGAGGTGGGAGCGCGGAGGAGCCGCTAGGGGGCGCGCTCACCACTGCTGGGCGCTGTCTTTGCTGCAAGGGTTGGATCCAGAGTACACAGTCCCAGGCAGGTGTCAGGTGTGGAGCAATAAAAGCTGAGACGCAGTGCCTGTTCTTCTGCAGCTTACACTCTGGAGTGCAGGCAGAAGGAATGCAAATACTGTAACAAAACAATATGGTCCCCAAACTACTGAGATATCCCCAGCTGTTCTCTGCTCCATCCCCAGCCAAATGACTCCCTTTCTCAGAACTTTCATGCCTCCCAGAACTTCCCTGGTGGTCCAGTGGGTGAGACTCCACGCTCCCAATGCAGGGGGCCCGGGTTCGATCCCTGGTCAGGGAAATAAGATCCCACATGCGTGGGGCAACTAAGCCTGCATGCTCTAGAGCCCGCATGCCACACCTAGAGAGCCCACGTGCCACACTACTGAGCCCGCGTGCTCTGGAGCCCCCATGTCACAACTAGAGAGCACTGCACGCCACAACTCCAGAGCCCGCATGCTGCAACTACTGAGCCCGAGTGCTCTAGAGCCTGTGCGCCACAACTAGAGAGAAGCCCACGCGCGGCAACGAAGACCCAGCGTGCTGCAACTAAGACCCGACGCAGCCAAATAAATAAATAAATAAATATTAAAAAAAAAAAAAAAGACCCGGCACAGCCTAAATAAATAAGAACTGTCGGGGCTTCCCTGGTGGCGCAGTGGTTGAGAATCTGCCTGCCAATGCAGGGGACACGGGTTCGAGCCCTGGTCTCGGAAGATCCCACATGCCGCGGAGCAACTAGGCCCGTGAGCCACAATTACTGAGCCTGCGCGTCTGGAGCCTGTGCTCCGCAACAAGAGAGGCCGCGATAGTGAGAGGCCTGCGCAGCGGGATGAAGAGGGGTCCCCGCTTGCCGTAACTAGAGAAAGCCCTCGCACAGAAACGAAGACCCAACACAGCCATAAATAAATAAATAAATAAATAAATAAATAAGTAAGTAAGTAAGTAAGTAAGTAAGTAAATTTAAAGTAATTATTAAAAAAAAAAAAAAGAACTGTCATGCCTCCTTTCTTTGCACAGGCAGTTGCCTCCACCTCAAATGCCTCTTTACCCCCTGGAAAGCTCCTACTTACCTCGCGATCCAGCTCAAAAAGCCTTCGCTGTTTCACAGCTGTCCTCTCCATTCTCTCACAGCTCTGCTGCATACATATGACCCATGTTAGCATAGTCTACCCTCATAGGGACAAGGCTCCTCGGGGGCAAGGATGGGGACTGGGTCTTATTTATCTCAGTATCAACCGTGCAGGATCTGCTTGTGCATACAAGGTATCCCACAAATGGCTGTTGAATAAAACAGGCTGATCAAGCCATGGAGATTAAGAAAGAGGTTAAGAAATGGCTTCATGAAGGAGGTATAAAATGAAATGAGCAGGTGGGTTTGGGTGTTCCAGGCATAACAAAATCATAGTGAGCAAAAGCTGGGCAGGGGAGATCATGGGTCTTGTTTTGACTGGGGTCCAGCAAGCTGCTCAGTTTGTCTCAGGCCTTGAGAGGAAAAGCTGGGAGGCTGGTGGGTAGAGGTCATATTGGTGGGCACTTGGGGATTTGAACAGAGGGACAGGGGAAGGGGTAATCCAAACTCGGCTTTAAGGAGTGTAGAGGTAAACAGGCCATATCACTAGAGGTCACAACACAGGGAGAGGGGAAGGAGGAGGAAGCCGCACCAAGTAAATCAGGGAGAGTAACCTATGTGAAGTACACAGTAGATGTGCAGTAAAGGCTAGTTGGCAAGGTTGCACGATGGCAGCCAGTTGGGCTGTGACCCAAACAGTGGTTTAATTTCTTTAATTAGTCACTAACATTTAAAAAGTCAGGAAAGTTTATTTTTTAAAAATCCCATATCTCTAGCTTCTTGTGAAAACTTGGGAGACTGGCAATGGGGGCCCACATTCCTGCAGCAATTTAGGTCTTAGGTCCTCTTGAGCGCCTCAGGCTCTAACCCTCCCCATCCACCCTGCCACTCCCAAGGTCAGGTGCTTGCCTGGGCCCTCCAGGCATTCAACCTTGGGCCTCCCATCATCTGATCCCTTATAACCCATCCCCCTTTCCTCATATGGGGGAGTTTTATTCAAAACTTATTGGTCCCAACAGTTCAAATAAACACGGACAAAAACTGGGTTGTTTCTCCCAAACCCATCCCTGCCCACTTAAACAAAAAGCCCTGAATGAGGAGTGGTTTGCCCTATTGCACAAGGCCACTTCCTTCCCCACCACCGCAGCTAGACTGAAGCCTGGGAAGGCACTGCTCAGCTCCCCCCGCACCCCACTCCAGGGGCTGTGGTCAATGGCCCCACCTGGAAACCCCAAACCCGGAAGCCTGCTTCAGCCCTGGGAGTGGCCCAGACCTCCCCGCAGGCTCTCCTTCCCCACCTGCAGTAGCTCCTGGGGTTCCATCAGCTGAGCTCAGAACCAAGAAGAACAAGGAAATAGACTGGGAAGGAAACTGAGAAGCCCCCTGTCATGAGGCTTAAAAAACCCACTTTTTTTACACAAAACTGGAAAAAGATATTTACCCAAATGTCCACAGTGTTCTCTTGCCGTTGATAAAATTACAGGTGGTTTTTCCTGTCTTCTTTTTGTTGACCTGCATTTTTAAAATTTTCTACAATAAATATTTATTGCTTTTGTAATATGAAAAAATGTGTTTTTGGAAGAGGTATTGAGATCTATTTCAGAAAGAAACAAATCATCAGACGAGGAGGCTCCCAGGTGGGATAGAGACCATGGAGCTAGAAAAGGAGAGATAGCATCCTAAGCTCAGGGGAAGGGAGAAGCTCTGAGACCTGGTGACTGACTGGCTCATGCAGAGGGAGAAGCTGAGTCAGTGGGGCCTTCAGGTTTTCTGTCCTGGGAGCCTGGCAGTGCCACCAACAGAAACAGGGCTGAGGGGAGTGGGGGAAGCTTCAGGAGAACCAGGCAGAAGGTGAGGGATCATCAGGAACCAGATGGAGGCTAGTTTTATTGATTTTATTGCAGGTTACTTAGTTTTTGTTTGCTTTTGCCTAGCCTTACTGGGGAGGGATATAAAGGCAGTTTAAAAGCATCTATAAACTATGAGATAACCTGAGTATAAAGTAGGACCAAGATTAAAAAAAAAAGAAGAAGGAACATAAAATAGGGCTAGGAACAGGGTAAAAACACACGTGTCTTGTAGTCTTTGGGCCACACACTTAGCTCTGTGTCCCAGCTGTGGGTGCATCCTGGTGAGGCCCCGACACTCCGGAGGTGAGCATGTGGGCCTGGTGGAAGGAACGAGCCGTGTGAGGGTGAAACGGAGGAGTGGGGAGATTACTGGAAGAGGGAGAGAGCGGACCCAGAGAGGAGAGCGGAAAGTGAGGACAGAGGCTCCTCTTGGAGGAAGAGGAAGCAGAGGAGGATTAGTTGGAGGGGCGGCGGGAGACCCAGGAAGAGAGAGGCTCAAAGGCGAGGGGTTTCAAAGCCTGCCAGGGTCAGGAGAGGAGGATGCTGGGAATGAGGAGCCAGCTGACCGTCATGAATGGTTGAGGAGCCAGGTGGGAGCCTAGCGGGGGCAGGGGGCAGAGTCACGTTGGAGACTGTTGGAGAAGTGGGGAAGGGAAGGAGAGCTGTGGGTAAGGAGAGGCCCGTGCTGCATTTCAGGCCTGGAGGGAGAGGCTGAAGGTACAGTGACAATGGAACGCTGACGGAGTACAAAGGATGATATTGCTGCCCCACCAGCTCACTTGGGGTTGTCTTCCCAGTGGATTTTCTCTGACCCACATACCCTCTCTTGCTTGATCCTCTTTGCAACCAGTTTATGACCTCAGGTTAACCAGGGTTAGTCTGTGGCCCCCAGAAACCCCATAGTAGTCTATGAAAAGCAAAGGATTTGGACTAGATGGCGAGATCCTTTCTATCCCAAAACCATGGTTACAGGTTACAGGCTCTAGGACCCCCTGAATGCACAGCTGGGGGAGGCTGTCAGAGCCAAGCTGTTGAGGCCCAGAGAGGGGCAGTGACTTGCCCACAGTGGTTAGGGACAGAGTGGACTGGGAGGCCTGAGCCCCAAACTATTTGCTCTGACGTCTCATCTTCTCCAGACAACCAGACTCTTGGCTTCAGTTTCTGTCCTTTCTCTGGAAGTGGGACAAAGGAGCCAGGAGCCAGGCCAAGAAGCTGTCAGGGCTGTTCCCAAACCTCAGGAGGCTGGAATCCCAAGGTCCACAACCAGGTAAACACAGGCCAGCGCTGATACCTCTCGCTTGGCTCTTGATAGTTTCCTCCAAATCAGTTCCCCACTATTATCTTGCTTATAGTGGGCCCTGCAGGCCCCCTAGGAACCAGGGAGGGGCAGAGAGTACTAGCCCCACTTCACAACTGGGAGAAACTCAGACAAGGAAGAAGGCAGTAATTTGCCCAAAGTCGCCCTGCGAGTCAGGGATAGGACTGGAAAAGGAGAACCTGTGGGAGGGATGGTCCAGTGGTTAAGACTCCGCGCTCCCAGTGCAGGGGGCCTGGGTCCCATCCCTGGTCAGGGAACTAAATCCTGCATGCCACAACTAAGGCCCTGCATGCCACAGCTAAAAGATCCTGCACATGGCAACAAAGATCCCATGGGATCTTAGTGCTGCAACTAAGACCCGGGGCAGCCAAATAAATAAATAATTTTTTTTTTAAAAAAAGGAGAACCCATGGGAGGTGGGGTGGTCAGCAGAGCACATGGCCTGTTGGGCAGGGGTGGAATGGTGCCATGGGGAGAAAAATGCACACAGCCTCAGGAATCGAGGGTCCCCTGTCTCACCAGGAGAGTGATCTCGCCATCCCAGGAGGGAGACCTCTGAGGACAGGCTCTGCTTGCTCCCCAACCGGTGCGGGGTCCTGGGGGTGGGGAACGGAAGATGGGCAGAGGAGCGGAACATGGTCACAGAGAATACAGATCTGAGGGAGAAACTAATCATGGGTCAGGCTGCTTGCTTTTCTGCCAGAGTCAAGGGGCCCCAGGGAATCCCTATGCAGCACAGCGCCCAAGGCTCCCCTGCTGCCCCTCACTGCCGAGGGGCCAGGGAGTCATCTGGACACCTGGGGACAGAAGCAGATTGGTGCAGGCAGGGGTCAAGGAAGCCACAGAGCTGGCCAGTCAAGGAGGCCAGTGACTGGCTCTGCCTTCCAGAGGGGTTATGTGTAGGGTGACCATAAACCCAGGTTATTAATAGAGTTCGCATACAATCTCAAAACTATCCTGAGTCTGACAATGAATTCCACTGTCATCCCAATTAGGGGACAAATCTGTTCAGTGGAGGAAGCCTTGAGAACATTCCACCAGGAGGGCACGCCTGGTTCAATGCTAACATCTCTCCTCACATCCCACTTCCAGCCCTGTCTCCCTCTGCCCCGCTCCCGAGCCTAGGAAAACCTAATCTGTCCCCTAAACTATGCTTCCCAGCCCTGCCCTCTGAGAGATCCATTTCTAGGGGGCAGAACCCCCCAAGTGACACACCAGAAAGAATCTTGGACCCAGGGTCAGGCCCCAGGTGCAAGCCCCATCTGCTTCACCTTGGTCGTGTGGCTCTGTGCTTCAGTCTCCTCATCTGAGAATTGGAGCTAATAAGAGCCGTCTGGCCCATCTTGAAGTTCGGTTGTAAGAATGGAAGGCGATAATGGAGGAGACCAGGCTGCCTAAGCATTGCCACGTACAGGGACAGAAAGCAGTGGTTTCCTGGGACAGCCAGCACTGCCCAGGCCTGGGAAGTCACTCCCTACTGTTGCCATAGCGTGACTAATGTGGCTCCTCGGCTGGCTGGGTTCCGCTCACCGGAGGATCTGGCCCAGGCCCAAGGAGGGCGCTGACAGTGCAGCCCTGCTGGGAGCTGGGTTTCCTGGCAGCCAGGCACAGTGGGCAGGTCTGACCTGTGAGAGCCTGGTTCCCGCCTGGGGCCTGGGCTGGTTGCAAAAGGGGCCGGTGCTCCTGACGCACATTGCTCTCGGTCTCACTCTCCCAGGCTGGTTCCCAGGAAAATGAGGAGCTCAGAGGGTGTGTCACCTCTGCCCTGGGCACCACTCTGCTCCCAGGGGGAAAGGAAGCCAGGCCCAGCTCCCTCAGGTGTTCACACACTTACACACCAGCCTAGCGCGCATGCCCAGAACAAAGATGCACGTGGAGAGAGACCCCTCACACAGGCCCACACAGAACTGAACCTGGGCACACACAGACACATAGGCATACAGCCCTCAAGAAACGAGGCCCAACCTAGATGTGCACACACAGGCACAGAGACCAACTCACACACCCAGACACACACATAGAGTTGTGTATAATACACACTCCTAAGGGCAGACATTGTGTGGATACACAGACTTACACGTTCAGAGCTATACACATCTCACCTAGACACCCACATTTACAGACATGGATACACAGACTGCACATATATAGAATGATTCAGAGGTTTGCACAAAGGTGATACCCACTTGAAATACACAAGAGCAAAAACAGGGACACAGAGGAACGTACATGAACACCAATATGTCATATATACACACCTTGTCATCATTTAGTATTTACTGAACACCCACAATCTGCTAGTCATGCACCAAGAGAAAGAGCCCCCCACGAGTCACATAGACACAGAAACTCAAGTTCCCTCATAAGTGCCACTTGGGATTATATGGGGGCCCTGTCTCCAGGCCAAAGATGAAGGACATTTTTTTCTGTAGTTGGTCACCAACCCATGGTGGAAAAAATAATCAACTGTGGATATAGTCTTATTTATAAAAGAAAAAAACTATTTAAAGGAAAACAACCTAATTGCCCCCAAATGGGGATCTAGTTGAAGAAATTATGGTCAGGGTGAAATAGTAAACAAACATACATATATGGTTACAGATTCTGGTCAGAGTTAATAATGACACGAAAAAACGGTTAAAATTTTAAACAAACAGAAAAACACCCCAAAATACAAAATTGTATATACAGCATAATCACAAGAAATATTTCAAAAATATGCATAGAAGAAAAGACTGAAAGGAAGTACATCAAAACGTTATTACTGGGCTTCCCTGGTGGCGCAGTGGTTAAGAATCCACCTGCCAATGCAGGGGACACAGGTTCGAGCCCTGGTCCAGGAAGATCCCACATGCCGCCGAGCAACTAGGCCCATGCACCACAACTACTGAGCCTGCGCTCTAGAGCTGGTGCTCCGCAACAAAAGAAGCCACCGCAATGAGAAGCCCACGCGTTGCAATGAAGAGTAGCTTGAGCCCGCGTAAAGCAACGAAGACCCAATGCAGCCAAAAATAAGTAAATAAAATTAAAAAAAAAAAGACTGTTAGTACATTTTCAATCTTCTAGTTCTTCAGATTTTCCAATTTTTCTATAAACATTTATTATGGAAAAAGAAAATAGACATTTTAAAAAATCAGCTAAGAGTTGGTTAAAGAGATATTAAAAATAATTTACATTAGTAAGCACTAATGTAAGACTGTATATGTAAGAAACATACACTTTTATCCATTTAATATAATCAATGTTCCTTTAAATTTAGATTCAAGAGCAGAGAAAGCAGAGGAAAAGAGGCAAATGAAAGAGAGATAAAGAGGTAAAAACAGCCCCAGAAAAGTAGAGAGAGGCCGCATTATAGAGAGAAACAGAAGCAGAATGAGACAATGGTTTTGGAACCAGAGGTAAATCATTTTTGCTCTGCATGGGCTTGGGCCCCCATGCCTCAGAGGGCCTTTCCAGCAAGCCATTGCTTTTTAGGGCTGTCTTCAGGCCTCAGTGACACAAACCTGGAGATGAACTTTATCCTCAGGATCCCCTGCAGGGCTCACTGCTTGGCTTTTTTATCTTAGGCACTTAATGGCCAGCAGCAAACATTGCCTGAGCTCAAGACCCTGTGGGAGCACATGGGCATGAGTGGGACTTTTTCTCTGTTTAGCTGGAGAGATGTGACCAAATTCGGTGTCCCTTCAATGTGCCAAGAGAGCAGTGCGGACAGTAATACAGGTCCTGGAGAAGGGGAGTATTGATTGGAAAATGGTTAAAGGAGAAACAGGGCATCTGGGGGATTGGGGGGTGTGGAGGTGGGGCACTTTCTAGAGGATTTGGCAAAAGCAAAGACTTGGAGTCAGAAGTAAAAAATTATTGGGGATCAGGGAGTGGGGATCACTGGGACAAGCTGGCCTTGTCCGGGTTCTTGTCAGATTTGAGGTCCTGAGTACTGAAATGAGAAGCTGGGAGTTCATTGCAGGCAGTGAGAGGTAGTAACAGTCTTGAGTCAGGGAGGTGCCAGAGGATAAGGAAGCAGCGCTAGGGGGACTGGAGTGGGAAGCGGCAGTGGCAGAGATGTAGGAGCGAGGCTGACAAGGCTCAGTGACCCAGCAGGAGAGGAGACATAGTGACATGGATGTGCTGGTACCATCAGAGAATTAGGGAAGAAGTTGGAGGTGGGGCGGCCCAAAGATCACCTGTTGAGGCTTCCTCCCCTGACCCATGGCACCTCTAAGTCCCCTTGGAGCCGTTTGAAAACCTCTAATCCAGAGTCTTGAGTGTTTCATTTTGCAAATGAGGAAACTGAGGCACAGAGAAGGAAAAAAAAAATTGCCTAAGGTCATGGTTGATGCTAGAGCCTGAACTTGAACCAGGAAGGGAGTGTGCCAGGCTGGGTTGAGGTAACGGCAGGCCACGGAGCAGGGGTGTGAGACCCCCATCAAGGCCTGGCTGCAGTGGTGCAGCTCAGCACCTCCACCTGAGGGGGCAAGGGGACAAAAGGAGACAGGTGGCTGGAGTTCTGGGGGGTGGGCCCAGGTGGGACAGAAGCTGGACAGTCTTGGCTAAAACTAAACTTGGGGATTATCTGAGGTTTCACTTGGCTAGGGTTTCTGTCCCTCAGCCGTGCTCTTTCTCACATACACAACTTCCTGCAGAGGGAGCTGCGCAGGGAGAGAGTGCTCACCTGGCCCATTAGTTGCCTAGCAGGTGTTCCAGGTGTCCCAGGAAACACCTCTCCACATAAATAACACTTACCCATGTACCTACTCTGGAGTTTGCAAAGTGCTCTTGTAGCCACTTAGTAATAACATCTCACTTGCGATATTACCGTTGTTCTCTGAGCCTCTCTTTCCTTATGGGTAAAATAAAGTGGTGACCCCCTGCCCCCAAATGTGCCCATTAAAGTTCCTTCCAGCTCCAATTCCAGGGAATGTTCTCTGGATCCCTGCTCCCCTCCAAGTCCTCAATCAATGAATGCTCACTCTCAAAGGATTTCTGGGACCAATCTTCTATTTAAGTTGTTGACAACTGGCATCCTGACCTTCACTGGGTCCTTATGTGGACTTTGAGTGCTAAGGCTGAAGACTGGGTCCAACCAACCCAAGTCCAAGAAGTTTGGCCAGTGGTTGAGGTTTAAGCTGTATATGGGGGTCCCTTCATGCTCAGGGTCTGAACCAGGGGGCCACCCCAACCTGAGACCCTGGGCCCTGTGGACTGTTGGAAGGATCAGAGAAGGAAGGTTAGAAGGCTCAGGATTGCCCCAGAGCCCAGCGCTGAGCACTGTACTCTAGAAGGGAGGGGGAGAGGGGAGGGGCACCACCCGCCTGGTGAGGTCATGGGAAAGCAGCTCTGGCGCTGACACCTGGGGAAACCCGTTTCCAGGCTGCTTCCCACGCTAGCTTTCCTGGGAACCAGCTAAGCCCTAAGCGGGGAGCTCCCAACCCGCACCCCCCCCAGTCCAGTTCCCATCACACTGTCCCATCTAGTCCAGCCCGCACCTTTCGATCTAGCCTCATTCCTTTGGTACCCAACCTGCCTCCATCCAAACTGTTGGGCCTTGAGGGACCAATGTGCTGACCCCTGCAGGAAATGACACAGAGACAGCAGCTTCAGAAACTTAAGGCTTTATTTGCAGACTCCGCACTGCCTTATCTTCTAGGTTGTGACCTTGGAGAAAGCCCCTTCTTCCTTCAGGCTCCAATTTGCAGCTCCTCCCCCTCCTCTTGCTGGGCCTTGTCTCTCACTTCCTGCCCCACTCCTGGCCTAGCCAGTTTGGGCAGTGCCTAGGGAGCACTGAGACCCAGTTCTTCCCAGGGACCAGCCCTACCCTCCCTGGCCCTGGGGGTTGAGGACAGCCCAGGTGGCAGCCTTGCTCCTCAGCTGCCCCACTTCTCTGCTCTCCTTCTTTCTCTTCTTCCTTCCAAGCCTAGCCCTCTCGTCTGCCTCCTCCTCCCCAGCATGCCTCCAGTCCCAAGGCTCCAAGCCTTTACTTTCGGATCCCTCTCAATCTCTCACTGACCTCTGTCTTACCCGATCCATCCTAAACTTCTCTCCAATTCAGGGCCGGATGCCTTCCAGCCCTCCAAGATGCCCAGCTGTTCCCCAGGCTCTTCCTCACCCCTGTGCCAAGGAGCGGGTGGGGACCACCAGGAGGGGTCCTAATTCAGCCAGATTGACCTGAGGGCCCATGATAAGAAACTGGGTATTGGATCCCAAACTGCTTGGAGGCAGCTGACACTGTTAGGATCATCCCATGAAAATCAAAGTACTGGGATTTCTCTGTACTTGAGAAATCCAAGTCAGAGAAATCCACAGAAATCCAAGTCAGAGCCATCCCTCCTCCAGGCCCTAGGTTCACCCTGGCACATAAGAGTGGGCAGTTGGAGGCTGTGTCGCCACAGTGTTCAGATGGGAACTGAGTCCCATGGAGGTGGCCTGGCCCTGCCAGCAGGTCCCTCAAAGGCTCCGTGCCCCAGGTTCTAGAAGTCTGTGGCCATTGGCCTACTGATCATTTTGCTGCCACAGCTCTTCAAACAAAGCAGAAGAACTTCTTCCAGCGGCAGCGGGAGAGGGTGCGCACACCTTTGGCGTTCAGTTTCTTCTCCAGCCGGGCTTTGTGCTCAATGGCACTGAGAATGGCCGAGTCAAACACCTCCTTCAAGTTCTTCTGCGTCAAGGCAGAGCACTCCAGGTAGCAGCAGGCCCGGATCTTCTCAGCCAGGCCCTGAGCCTGGGGTTGAGGCACGGGGCCTTTCCGGCCTCCCTGGTCCAGCTGAATCAGTACATTGACATCGTCCCTCAGGTCGGCCTGGGTGCCCACCAGCAGCACGGGCGCCTGGGGGTTGTGAGTGCGGATCTCTGGCAGCCATTTCTCTGTGATGTTTTGGAAGGAGCTGGGCTGCACCACGCTGAAGCAGACCAGGAAGACATCCGTATCCGGGTAGCAGAGGGAGCGAAGGCGATCAAAGTCTTCCTGGGATGGAAAGGCCAGGCCATTAGTAGGGTTATTCCCTGCCCCTGGACGCGGGAATCCTCTTGTCATCTGAGGTTGGAGACTGAGACTCGTAACTAAGGGCCCAAGGCCTTCTCCATTCCTGATGGATCTGGGGTCCTCCCAGCCTCCAGCCCACCTCACCCCAGACCAGCAAAGGCCGCTCCCGACTTCTCTCACCTGTCCCGCTGTGTCCCAGAGCTCAATGCGCACCGGGGCTCCATCAATCAGGACTTGCACTGCAGAGGAGGGTCAGGGGAAAGTCTGAGTTAGAGCGTCCTGGATCCCACCAGGCCTCACCAGCGCCACCTCGGGGCCTGCTCCCGCCAGCCCCCCCAGCGGTTTCTGTGCACTCGTGCCTCGGCGCCAGCCCCAGCCCCCGGTGCACAACCCCACCCCCGGCCACGCGGCCGCCGGGGCCGTTGAACTTACCGGAGAAGGTGTCCAGCGCTGTGGGCCGGTAGCGCGCGGGGTACCCATTGCAGGTGTAGCTGACAATAAGGCTGCTCTTGCCCACGGCGCCGTCGCCCACCAGCACGCACTTGATGCCCAGCTCTGGGGACGCGCTGCCCCGCCGCGAGGGAGGGGTCGGGGCCCGGAGCGGGGACGACTCGGCCTCGCTTAGCTCCCGCGGGGGCATGGCCCGCTCCGGGGACAGCCGGGGACCAGGCTCCGCTGTGCTCGGTGAAGCAGCGTCCGTAGGCTGCCTCTGACTGAAATCTGCCGAGACCCGGCTCAACCGCCAGCAGCTACCCACGGGTATATGTGGGGGCCCCGCCTACCTCATCTGCATGTCTTGTGCGGCCTCGGGCCCCGCCCACCCTCCAGGCCTCCTCCGGGACCTCCCTCTGCAGCGCACCGCAAGAGGTCAGGCAATCTGTCACACCCGGAGGAAGAGAGGCAGGCCGAAAACTGACGCTCGGAGAATCACACAGGTACGAGGACAAAGACTCGCCCAAATGAGGCAGATCTAGGTATCTTGGCAGAGAAAGATATCCAGGATTTATTGTTAGGAGGAAGAAGCAAATTGCAGAACACATAATGCAGCATGTTCAAATTAAACTTTGTTCAAATTAAAACAAAAGACTAGACATATGTTTGTACGAGTATAAAAAAGTCTGGATAATAATTTTATTAATTAATGATTTTTTTTAAATATAGAGATCATGAAGAGGCAGAAGTTAAACTCAGGCGTGAACTCAGCAGGCAGGAATTTAACGACCCCCTTCCACCGAAGAGCTTCCTCTAGACTCAGCCTGAAGGCAGGCTTTAAACACCTTCACTCTGCTCCTCTAAAGGAACTCAGGGTGCTGGAGAAGCTAGCTGGGGAGGATCTTCAAGGACAGTCCTCCAATTGAATATTTTCTAAATCCCCAAAGTTCCTAATATTATCTTTATCATCATCATCATCAAAAGCACATAGTAATTACCTATTTTCTGATGCTGTTCTGGGCCGCCCACTGTCCTTGCCTTAGAAGGAGTTTACAGACAGAGACATGATATCCCAGGTAGCCCTAAGAAGGTCACCAAGAGAGCAAGTGAAAAATAGCCTGATGCTAATTTCATCTCTTTATTGCAGCCACACCAAGTGACACCAGGCCCAGAATCCTTTCTCTGAATTCCAAGCCTGTACAAAGATCTCAGCCTACACAAAGATCACTGAAAACACCTCATTCATGAGTCGTTGAAGGGAGAGTGTTGGGAGGCAGATAGGGCAGTGAATATTAAAGAAAAGATATGATCCAATTTTTCAAACAGTTGGTAGGATAAAAATCCCTAAGTCAAAATCTCTAAATCTCTTGAAAAAAGTCTCAGGACCCCTGGTTTTTATTTATTTTTCTTTTTTTCCCCCACTGTTGGTCAAAAGTTGAGGACAACTAGAACATTGCTGATTTAACCATTTAAAGCTTGACTGTGGGGAAATGGCAGGATCCCCAGTATCCACTTCTGCATCCCAATGTCTGCATCCTACATTCCCTATGTCTGAGTGTCTGGGGATGCTAATAACCCCTAATTATAGCCCCCAATGACTTCTCAGACACATCCACATAAGTTTATTCATCTAGCAAGTGAAAGAAGCCTCAAAGTGTTGTCTTGCCATTGTATCACCCAGGAGGTCTAAAAGCTATTCTTTTTGCTCTCCTGGAAAGGGAGGCAAGAATGGGGATTTGAAAAGACCTAGACATCAAGAGACGTGTCCCAGTATTCCTAGTTCTTCAGTTCATTAGCTGTGTGATTCCTGAGAAATCACTTGCTCCATCTCAGCTATAAAATGCCAGGTGAAGCATATTTATTTCTTAAAGTCCTTCTGGTGCTAGCAATCTGTTATTCAGGGAACCTAGGGAAGTTGCCTCAGCCCAGGTGTCTGGGACAAAATTAACACACACACACATACACACCCAACACAACACACACACACAAATGCTCTTCTTCACAGCACTCTTGTCCTTTTACACAAGCTTTAATAGTTTTATTGTAGCTGAAATTTGAGGGTAATCCTGTTTAATTCTTTCTGCAGGTAGAAGGGATATAAATAATACACAAATACACAAATGGGGGAGGTATCAGCTGGCCATGGTTAAAGCCCTAACTTGGCCTGCAACAGGCCATTCTTCGCTGGCCCCTTGGGTGGGGACACTTTCTAACCTAGGTCGCTCTGTCGGAGCTGGTTTAGGGACAGTCTTGTCAGCAAGAGGGGGAGGGAGGAGACAACCTGGGGAGCTGGTGAGTCATCTATTTCTCAGCTAAGGGCTTGTAATTCTGGCTGCTGCTGCTGGGAGAGTCCCCTCCCGAGGGTGGCTTGAGTCTTATTCCTGCCCACCTGATGGATTATCTGTCCCAACTTCCAGTCAGATACACATTTGCTAAGACTAAAACGTCGCCTTGACTTTCTCCTTGGAGAAATGATTGATTTTAGGATTGGAGTAGGAAATATACAAGATGAGCCTGGAACATTTTGTAGCACAGAAAGTAAGGAAGTGCTAAACAAACAAACAAAACAACAGGAAGGTGGAGATAAGTTAGAGGACACAGGGGCCAACTGAAAGAGCTTCCAAAGGCCAAATCTGGGACAGTTGGAGCAACAAAATAAACCAGTATTGGATTATAACCCAAAGTATAAAATAAATAGCTGCAAGTCTATTCTGATATAAATGATTGAATACATAAATAAATGGGGGATAATAGCCAAATCTCCTGTGAAGAATTCCAAATAATGTATGTAGATACTCCACGCTCAAGGAGGAGTGTAAACCAGCACTCTTGTGGGCTGTGCATAGTGATTTCCTTGCAAAGAGGACAGTCTGAAAAGGGTGGGGAAAAAAGTAACTTTACAGTGGAGAATCCTGACAAACTCTCCCTCAAGCAGGTGATCAAGATTAAGATCAACATTGATAAGTCAAGTTGATAGTATGTACCCTTGATGTGATGTGATGAGAATGACATTTTACCTCTGAAGAATTCCAGCCTAATCACGAGAAAAACATCGGAAAAGTTCCAACTGAGAGACATTCTACAAAATGCTGGCCCAGTACTCCTCAAAACTGTCAAGATCATCAAAAACAAGGAAAGTCTGAAAAACTGCCACAGCCAAGAGGAGCCTAAGGAGACATGACAATTAAATGTAATGTGGTATCCTGGGTGGGATCCTGGAAGAAAAATAGGACATTAGGTAAAAACCAAGGAATTCTGAATAAAATATGGACTTTAGCTAATAATAATATACCAATGCTGGTTCATTAATTGTGACAAATGTACCATACAATGTAAGATATTTATAATGGGGGAATCTGGGTGTGAGATACAGGGAAACCCTGTGCTATCTTCTCAATTTTTCTGTAAATCTAAACTGTTCCAAAATAAAGTGTATTAAAAAACAAAAAAACGGCTTCCCTGGTGGCGCAGTGGTTAAGAATCCACCTGCCAATTCAGGAGACACGGGTTTGAGCCCTGGTCCAGGAAGATCCCACATGCTGCAGAGCAACTAAGCCCGTGCGCCACAACTACTGAGCCTGCTCTCTGGAGCCTGTGAGCCACAACTACTGAGCCCCTGTGCCACAACTACTGAAGCCCACGCGCCTGGAGCCTGTGGTCTGCAAGAGAAGCCACTGCAATGAGAAGCACACGCACCGCAACAAAGAATAGCCCCACTCGCCGCAACTAGAGAAAGCCCGCACACAGCAACAAAGACCCAACACAGCCAAAAATAAATGATAAATAAATTTTAAAAATTAAAAAACTAATAATAAAAAAGTATGGTACTGGAACAAAAACAGACCCATAGATCAATGGAACAGAGTCTATAGAGCCCAGAAATAAACCCTTGCTTATACAATCAATCTACTACAAAGGAGGCAAGAATACACAATGCGGAAAAGACAAGCTTTTCAAAAATGCTGTTGGGAACACTGGACAGCTACATGCAAAAGAATCAAACTGGACTACTTTCTCACACCATATACAAAATAAACTCACAATGGATTAAGATTTAAATATAAGACCTAAAACCATAAAACTCCTAGAAGAAAACATGGGCAGTATGCTCTTTGACATAGGTCTTAGTAATATTTTTTTGGATCTGTCTCCTGGAAAGGGAAACAAAAGCAAAAATAAACAAATGGGACTACATCAAGCTAAAAAGCTTTTGCACATCGAAAGAAACTATCAACAAAACAAAAAGACAGCCTATTGAATGGGAGAAGATATTTGCAAACAATATATTTGATAAGGGGTTAATATCCAAAATATACAAAGAACTCATACAATTCAACGAAGAAAAAAACCAAAACAAAACAACCCGATTAAAAAATGGGCAGAGGACCTGAATAGACATTTTTCTGAAGAAGACACACGGACGGCCAACAGGCACAAGAAAAGATGCTCAACATCACTCATCATAAGGGGGATACAAATTAAAAGCACAATTGTTAGAATGGCTATCATCAAAAAGACAACAAATAACAAATGTTGGTGAGAATGTGGAGAAAAGGGAACACTTGTGAATTATCAGTTGGATTGTAAATTGATGCAGCCACTATGGAAAACAGTATAGAGGTTCCCCCCAAAATTAAAAATAGAACTACCATATGATCCAGCAATTTCACTTCTGGGTATTTACCTGAAGAAAACAAAAACAATAATTCGAAAAGATATATGCACTCCAATGTTCATTGCAGCATTATTTACAGTAGCCAAGGTATGGAAACCACCTAAGTGTCCATTGATAGATGAATGGATAAAGATATGGTATATATGAACAAAGGAATACTACTCAGCCATAAAAAAATGAAACCTTACCATTTGTCACAACATGGATGGATCTAGAGGGTATTATGCTAAGTGAAATAAGTTAGACAGAGAAAGACAAATGCTGTATGACCTCACTTATATGTAGAATCTAAAAAACAAAACAAAACGAAATAGGGACTTCCCTGGTAGTCCAGTGGCTAAGACTCCACGCTCCCAAAGCAGGGGGCCCGGGTTCAATCCCTGGTCAGGGAACTAGATCCCACATGCTGCAGCTAAGACCCAGGGCAGCCAAATAAGTAAATAAATATTTATTAAAATAACAAAAAATAAATAAAAAGAGAGTCATAATTACAGAGAACAAACAGGTGGATGCCAGAAGGGAGGAGGGTGGCAGGGAGTGAAATACTGAGGGGATTAAGAGATACAAACCTCCAGTTATAAAATAAATAAGCCATGAGGATGTAATATACAGCATAAGGAATATGGTCAATAATATTGGAATAACTGTGTGGCAACAGATGGTTACTAGACTTATGGTGATCATTTCATAACATATGCAAATGTCAAATCACTATGTAGTACATCTGAAACTGATGTAATATTGTATATCAACTGTATCAAAAAAACCCCAAAAACCTAAGCCCTACGTTAAAAAAAATTAGCTAGCTTAGGGAGAGTGTAAGATTAATAAAATAGTTTTAATTAGCGGAAAAACGAAACAAAACTAAAACAAAACTAAAACGTGGCCCTGACATTGAATCACGGCAGTCATAACCATTTTGTTTCCAAAGTGTCCAACACAAGGTGTATGGAGCTTTAGACTTGTAAAAGTGCTTTAGTTTGCCCTATCTCACATGATACCCAAGTGCAATTGCTGGGGTGTGTGAGGGGTGTTGGGGGGAGTATACAGGGGCCCAGAGAAGTTAGGGGACTAGCCTCAAGATCAAAGAAGCTAGTAAGTGGCAGACAGTCCCAGAACCAGCAATCCACAGGTTCACACTCAGGTGTGGTCAAATTCTTAGGCATTTCTGTTAAGCCCATATCTTATTTAAAATTACTGCATACATTGGAATACCTACAGCAAAACCTCAGCTCAATAAGAATAAACCAAAAGAAATCTACCTGTACCCCACCACCGTGATTTTTCTATTGCTGAAAAAGGGATTAACAAAAAAGAAAGAGTTTACTCAAAAAGTTCAATGCACAGGCTCTTTGTGAGTGAAATGCACCTCATGTAGCCTTTTTCTATTTCTTCTGCATACTCCACTCCAAAGCTTCCGAATCAGGCCTGCTATTCAGAAGGAGCCCAGAGACTCAATGGGCAGGTCAGAAAGCTTTGAAATAAAAAGAGGATGCAAGAAAAAGAATTTTATATCTAACACTTAATTTCTTTGTCCACCATACTTCAATAAACCTGGGAAGAACACTACTTATTTACCAACATACTGATGATAATACAATAATTAGACTGCACACTCACCAAGCTTTCCATTTAATTAATTGGGTTTTTCTCTACTCGGTGTACTTGTGTCCTGGGAGAGAGTTGGCGGCAAAGTCAGCGGCCTGGGCTGAGTCAGCCTCCTGGTGCCAAGGGAACAGGATCTTGATAGTCAACCCTCCAGCCCCTCCATGCCATCTGTCTCTAGGATCAGGCTGCCTCTGGGGCTTTGGCCCTGCCCTGCCCACTCCCCCGCATCCAGCCTTACTTAGCCTTTGCTTCTCCCTGCCTTTCTCTCCACCCCGTCTCCATCTACCCGATCCCAACTGCTACTGCCCCCCTCAGACAACTCTTTCCTGCCCAGACTTTGCACTCAAGCCCTGGCCAGTATTTTTTTCTTTTTCTTTTCTTTTTTTTAACTGCCTTCAGGAGTTGCCAGCTAAAAACGTTCATGTAAAAGAACTCCCCTCTTCTTTCATTAACAGAGTTCCCCTTCTAACTTCCTGATTTCTGACCACGTAGCACAATTCTCTCAAGCTAATGAATTGGAAGGAGTTGGAGCCGAATAGTCTCCAAACCTCCCAATGCACTTGGACTCCCTCCTCTCCATCCTCCTCTGTCCTCAGTCCTTTTCATGAAGTACTTGACGCCCCTCTTCCTTTTGGCATCCCTTGCCCAAAGAATCACCTCCTGCCTGCCTCCCTGGCTTTGTTTTGCTCATTTCTAGTGCTCTCAGTCTTCCTAAGACAAGTTTATTCTGTCACCCTCCCACTAAAGAACCTATAGTGAATCCCTGTTCGCCATCAGATAGACTGTACAAGTCCCTGCTGGCATCCCACAGCTTCTAATTACAGTACACCCCCAGGATGGGATAAATAGCCACTGAAATAATCCTTAAGAGAACTTCCAATGATGTAGGAAAATGTTCAAAATAATGTTAAATGATACAGAATTATATAAACAGTTTGAGCCCAAGTATTTTTTTTTCCAAGTATTTTTTTTTTAAGTGTACAGTTAGAATAAAAGAGAGTCCTATATGAAGGACATAGACCAAAATGTGGAGAGTCATTGCCATTGGGTGGGAAGCCTGATATATAATGAACACTTAACACATGTTAGCAATTAATATTATGTTGCTTTATCATCATTTTCTCTCCTTTTTCTACAATGAACATGTTATTTTACACCAAAAAAAGTTACTGGGCTTTCCTGGTGGCGCAGCGGTTAAGAATCCGCCTGCCAATGCAGGGGACATGGGTTCGATCCCTGGTCCAGGGAGATCCCACATGCCGCGGAGCAACTAAGCCCGTGCACCACAACTACTGAGCCTGCGCTCTAGAGCCCGTGAGCCACAACTACTGAAGCCCGCTCGCCTAGAGCCCGTGCTCCGCAACAAGAGAAGCCACCGCAATGGGAAGCCCGCGCACCGCAACGAACAGTAGTCCCTGCTCACCGCAACTAGAGAAAGCCCGTGCACAGCAATGAAGACCCAACACAGCCAAAAATAAATAAATAAAATTTAAAAAGTTACTGAAATTAAAAAATATATTTGTCGTATATTTAGAAAAAAAGAGGAAATGCACCAACATGTCAATGACTACCTCTGAATGGCAGGATTATGAATAGTTTGTTCTCATTCATTCCTTCATTCCATGAGGTTCTTTTCGAACCCACTGTGGGGCAGGCACTGTGGAAAGTGCTGAGTGCACATGGATGAACAAAACAGGCCTCATCTCTTCCCCCACCTTGCTCTACCCTACATTAACCTCCCTTCTCTAAACTCCTTGTCTGTTTCTCTCACTTTGAGAACATTATGTGTTTCCTGTGTGCACGTCATATACTTCAAGCAGCTGGGAACAGGGAGGGTCTCATACAACTTCTGGCTCTTACTACCCCAGTCCAGTGGCATCCCACTTAGGAGGAGCTTATTAACTCTTTGTGGAATGAATAAATGAATGGTGAGGCATGATTTGCCAAATGATAAAGAGACTGATAGGCAGGCAGCCCCACCTTCCCTGATGTCACAAGCACTTGTCCAAATGGCCAAGCCCTGGGTTCAGCCAAATCCTCAGTTACTTCTCCTCAAAGACTGGCTCCACTGGCCCAAAGCCTCCTCTTGAATAGAAGTTGGGGCCTGAGACCACCGAGGTCCACTCAGCTCCCTGGGGTTAACCCTAGAGTACGTGTTTTCCTTTGATGATGAGGATGATCATTATGAACATTAGCAACCTTACAAAAAGAGGACCCAATAAACAAGCATTCAATTAATAATGACATCTAAATTCTCTTCTTGGCATTGCTTATATAAATTCGCATTTTACATAGTTTTAATCAGGGACGATATTTACATTGTTTAGCAACTGGTATGGCTGCAGAGAGATGCTAGTCCTTGTGCTGGAGCAGCTTTTTAGAAGATCTCTAGTGTGTCTGATATTAACCCTTTAGTGGCTGGCTCCTGGTGAAGAGTGATGGGGAGGGGCACACTCAGGGAAGTGGATTTTTTTTTTTTTTTTTTTTGGCCACATGGTTGCGGCACATGGGCTCTAGAGCACGTGAGCTTAGCTGCGGCATGCATGTGGGATCTTCGTTCCCCGACCAGGGATTGAACCTGCGTCCCCTGCATTGGAAGGCGGATTCTTAACCACTGGACCACCGGGGAAGTCCTGGAAGTGGATATTTTAACAACTGGTGTGGCCACATCGGTGTGTACCTGCTGAACTTCATCAGTCTGGTTGGGTTTGGAGTGAGTGTGAACCAAGCAAAGAGGGCTTGGAAACAGCCTGCAGAAACAGCAGGAATCAGGCCCAGAAGGGAAAGAGTCTGGTCCATTTTGGAACTAAAACTAGCTCAGCCTGGCCGAGGATAAAAGTGGTGAGAAATGAGCTGGAGAGGGAGGCAGGAGCCCAATCCAGGTCACATCACAGCTTTTCTTTTCCTTCGGGGTTATTTCACTGGCGAACAGCTAGCCTAGGGTGACCAGGACTAGGAGGTATCCTGGGACGCAGAACTTCCAGTGCTAAACCCAGGAGGGCTGGTCTCCCTAACTAGATCTCTTTTTCCTCCTGTTAGTAGGTACAGCCTGCTCTTCAGAAAGACCACAGCAATTGAAACTAGAAACAGAGCAGGATTTTCCAAACCAACATGAAATCAGCTTTCACTATTTTTTGTAAAAGTGCTGATAGAAAGGTACTGGGTTTTGCTCACATTTAAGTTTGTATAAAGCTAGTATCTCTCAATCAACTTCCTTTCCCTGCCTTTATTGCAAATTATGCTTTTGTTAACAAGAGACAAGATAGCTTGACGGTTAAGAGCGTGGGCTCTGGGCCAAAGCACCTAGGTTGGTATCCGGGTTGTGTCCCTTAATAACTGTTGTCTTTTCTGGGCCTCAGTTTCCTTGTCTGTAAAATGGGATTGATTAAAATAGTACCTGCTTCATAGAATGTTGTGAGGATTAAATGAATTATGGAGAATGCTCAGAATAGTGCCTGTACAGAGAGACTGCTCTGCAAGGGTGCACTACTGTTATAATTATCTTCCTCTGGGACAGGGCAAGTTTTTTCAGATGAAGTCATGGCTCCACCTGAGACTGAACAATATAAATTTGTCAGATAAGGTAGATTCGGAATTTTTTCTTCTGTGACCCAGATAGGGAACACAAAAAGTCATCATACTAATACACTGGTGTTGTTATTATCTTTATAGGTGAGGAAACTGAGTCTCCATCGAAGTTAAGTGACTTGCCCAAGGCCTCACGGCTAAGACAGAGCCAGGATCGCAGAACCCCGTCTGTCACTCCACCACCACCCCCTATTCAGTCCTCCCCTTAAGAATGGTGGGCTAGGGGCTTCCCTGGTGGCACAGTGGTTGAGAGTCTGCCTGCCAGTGCAGGGGACATGGGTTCGAGCCCTGGTCTGGGAAGATCCCACATGCCACGGGGCAGCTAAGCCCACGTGCCACAACTGCTGAGCCTGCGCGTCTGGAGCCCGTGCTCCGCAACAAGAGAGGCCGCGATAGTGAGAGGCCCGTGCACCGCGATGAAGAGTGGCCCCCGCTCGCTGCAACTAGAGAAAGCTCTCGCACAGAAACGAAGACCCAACACAGCCAAAAATAAACAAACAAACAAACAAACAAGCAAACAAACAAATAAATAAATAAAAAAGAACGGTGGGCTATGGGGACTTCCCTGGTGGTCCAGCGGGTAAGACTCCATGCTCCCAATGCAGGGGGCCCAGGTTTGATCCCTGGTCGGGAAACTAGATCCCGCATGCATGCCACAACTAAGAGTTCACATGCCGCAACGAAGATCAAGTGTGCCACAACTAAGACCCAGCGCAGTCTTAATAAATAAATAAATAAATCTTGAAAAAAAAAAAAGGAGTCATGGGCTACACCATCAACGGACATGGTTTAGGAAGACATGATATATGTATACACACACACGCACGTGCACGCGTGCGCGCGCGCGCGCACACACACACACACACACAAAATGGAATATTAGCCATAAAAAAGAACGAAATATTGCCATTTGCAGCAGCAAATGGATGGACCTAGAAAATATTATACTTGGTGAAGTAAGTCAGACAAAGACAAATATTATGAAATCACTTATATGTGGAATCTAAAAAATAGTACAAATGAATCTATATACAAAACAGAAACAGACTTATGGACACAGAAAACAAACTTACAGTTACCAAAAGGGAAGGGGGGGAGGGATAAATTATGAGTATGGGATTAGCAGATACAAACTACTACACATAAAATAGATAAGCAACAAGGATTTACTGTATAGCACAAGGAAATATACTCAATATCTTATAATAACCTATAATGGAAAATAATCTGAAGAAAATATATACATAACTGAATCACTTTGCTGTACACCTGAAACTAACCCAATATTGTAAACCAACTATACTTCAATTTTTAAAAACATATTTTAAAAAAAGAGAAGAATTATGGGCTACAAAGCATGTTATCTATTGCTTTATTATCTTTTGTCTTATAAACTCAAATATCCATTCTGACATTTGGGCAGAGATCTTTTGATTTTTTTTAATTTTTATTTTTTAAAAAATATTTCTTTCTTTCTTTATCTGTCTATCTTGGTTGCACCAGGTCTTAGTTGTGGCATGCGGGATCTTTAGTTGCGGTGTGTGGACTCTTAGTTCTGGCATGTGGAATTCCTCTTAGTTGTGGCATGCAGACTCTCTTAGGTGCAGCATGCATGTGGGATCTGGCTCCCCAACCAGGGATCGAACCCGGGACCCCTGCATTGAAAGTGCAGAGTCTTACCCACTGGACCACCAGGGAAGTCCTGTGGGCAGAGATCTTTTTAAAATTTGATATCGCAATCAACTCTACTGAGATATCATTTACATCTAAAATGCACCCATTTTAAGTATATAATTTAATGAGTTTTGACCAATGTATCCACCTACATAATCAACACCACCACAATCAAGATACAAAACATTTCCATCTCCCCTAAAAAGTTCCTTCTTGCTCCTTTCTAGTCAATCCTCCACCCCCATGCCAGGTCCTAGGACAAACACTGATCAGCTTTGTCACTAAGGTTTAGTTTTTGCCTGTTTTAGAATTTCAAATAAACAGAAACATGCTCTGTGTACTCTCTTATGTCTCACTTCTTACACTCAGCCCATTTTTGAGTTTCATTCATGCTTTTGTATGTAAGGCTAGTTTGTTCTTTTTTTATTGCTGAATAGTATTCCATTGTATGGATGTACCACTATTTGTTTATTCTCTTATTGATAGACATTTTTAAAAATAAATTTATTTATTTATTTTTGGCTGCGTTGGGTCTTCGTTGCTGTGCATGGGCTTCTCATTGCAGTGGCTTCTCTTGTTGCAGGACATGGGCTCTAGGCACGAGGGCTTCAGTAGTTGTGGTGCACAGGCTTAGTTGCTCTGCGGCATGTGGGATCTTCCCGGACCAGGGATCGAACCCATGTCCCCTGCATTGGCAGGTGGACTCTTAACCACTGCGCCACCAGGGAAGTCCCTCTTACTGATAGACATTTGAGTTGTTTCCAGTTTGGGGCTATTATGAATAAAGCTGCTATAGACATTCGTGTCCAAATCTTCGTGTGGACATATTTTTTCTTTCTCTCAGGTAAATACCCAGGTATGGAACTGCTGGGTCATAAAGTCAGTGCATGTTAAGTGGCTGTGAGTGGTCACACCATTTTATATTCCCACCAGCAATGGGTTCCACGTTGCTTCACAGCCTCACAACACTACATACTGGTGGTCTTTTTGAACAGTTTGGATTTTACTGTTGTTGTTGTGTTGTTACTCTTGTTCTTAATGTAAAAATCTCATTATTTTTAAAAGTTTGAAAACAGTTTCTGCAAGAGGCCACGTGGATGAGTACAGAGGCAAGTTTTATTCAGACATATGCAGTGTGACGGCATGATGTAAATGCACATTAATGTGTCAAGTCATGCATTAACTCAGCAGGCACTTCCCAAGTACTTACAGTGTGTCAGGTCTTATGATCTATAAGGTTGGAGGCAGGATGAGGGCTGGTTGTTAGATTTTATTGGTTTTCACATAATCAGAGAAGGCTTCCTGGCTGAGGCATCTTTTGAAATGTATCCTAGACTAAGGGATAGATAAGGAGCATAGAAACTGGCTTGGAGGCAGTGCCCTGAAAGCCATTATTCCCTGGGCGCTGTCCCCAAGTGTCTCTAAATGGACTGTGAGAAGGGTTTGGCTTTCAGAGAACTACAGACTGTTAGAGATGGTCTAGTTCTACCCTCACCGTTTACAGTTGAGGAAATGAGAGGAGTTCAGAAGGGCCAGGTGACTTGTTCAGCAGCATCCGGCTGAGTTAGCTTCCATATCCTGAGAAGAAGGGGGTCTGGAGAAACAGCCCGGGAGGGTGGTGGTGGGGAGGGCAACGGCCAGCCTGGGAGGGGCTCCTGGCGAGGTGGTGCTGGTCAAAAGCATGCACCCCACCAAGACTCCCAGACTCCCTAGAAGTGTATAAAACCGTAGGTACTGACAACTAAAACTTTTCATCTTAAGACCACATAGCTGCAGAGAACGCCACTTGTAGCGTACTGTGAATAGTAACGCTTAAATAAAACTATGACCTCATTCTTTTACATATACACATTGGAATCTAAAATACCAAAGGAGTTTGATATTCTAACACATCCATTTAAAATAATGTGAACAAGCTCTACTTGAACAGTTGGAAAGTTTATGTTATTTGTTTTCTCTTTCAGTGCTCCCAGTCTTACTGTAATGTATGTTATGATTGAAAGTTTTATTGGTACTTTATCCTAATTGGGTGTAATTAGTATATACATTTTTTAACATTATAATGTTATATATCTGGTGACTTTGAGGCTCTAAGTCTTAACATTGTTTTCTTTTCAATTAAATTATCATTATAATTATTCAACTCATCAAAACATAAATATATTACACATTTTGATATAGTTACACATAAAAAGTAAAATTATATAAGAAATACATTTTTTGATGAGATGCATCAGACTTTTTTGGTTTTCTTTTCAATTAGTTTATGCATTCATGGATAGAATGCTTGAATGCGACAAAGTTCAGCATCAATTCTCTTACTTTTTTGTTTCGTTTTGTTTAATGTAAGTGCAGAGAAACCTTGTTCACATACATCTTTAGACGGGAATGGAAGGTTTGGTATAGCAATGTTACTTGATTATTTGACTCCCTTCCAAATTATATGCCAAAATGTTAGCAATTATTTTTAATGATGTTTTATTTATTTATTTATTTATTTATTTATTTATTTATTTTGGCTGTGTTGCGTCTTCATTGCTGCGCGCGGGGCTTTCTCTAGTTGTGGCTAGCGGACGCTACTCTTCATTGCGGTGCGTGGGCTTCTTGTTGTGGTGGCTTCTCTTGTTGCAGAGCACGGGCTCTAGGTGCACCGGCTTCAGTAATTGTGGCTCGCGGGCTCTAGAGCGCAGGCTCAGTAGTTGTGGCGCACAGGCTTAGTTGCTCTGCGGCATGTGGGATCTTCCCAGACCAGGGCTCAAACCCGTGTCCCCTGCATTGGCAGGCGGATTCTTAACCACTGTACCACTAGGGAAGTCCCTGTTAGCAATTTTTTTTTCAGTTAGCTAAAACTTGAATAGGTTCTCAAATCGTATTCGAATTAGCAAATTAGAAACTGTTCGATGTTTTCTTGTCACCTGGTTTATTCTCTTTGTGGGAACACCAACAATAATTCCAGTGGTCTCTTTGCGGGGCTCCTGGCAGATTTTTATGCTCTGAAGCAATGTACCATGGGGTGGGGTGGTTTCCATTTCACCATCCTGTTGGGTGAGTGGTGCACTTTTCTTCTGAAGAGTTAGGAGCAGGGGAGGTGGGAGGGGATATGACCTCGCTCCCAGGGGCCTTCTCCTGCTGTTCATTTTTGGCCCAGGGAAACTCTGGACACTTATTCCCTTAAAACTATTTGGTGTACTCTCCTTGGGACCTGTGAACCCCAGTTTGAGGACCACTGACCTGAGGATGCCTTCATTTCCCACCTAGAGAGGTGGAAAAAGTGTCCTATCCCCTCTCACCCGGTGGCTTCTCTGGGGTCTTCACAACCCTGGAAGGTGGTGGGAAGAAAAAGGGCAGGCTGAGTCTATACATGCCTTGGGCAGGGCTTTGTCACTCAGGGAGAGAAGGAATGACAGTAACAGGGAGGGTAGAAGGCTTTTTTGAGAACTGGGACTATTTTAGGTAGTTTTGGAAACATCTGGAAGGGAATCAAACAGGAAGAAGAAGAGATTTACCTCTTACAAAGGGTTATAAAGAGGTGTTCTGAGTGAGCCAAGGACCTTCTTTCCTTCAGCATATTTTAGCAGAAGCCAACAATGTGCCAGCCCTGCGGCAGGAGGGGGTCTGCAAGTCACCTGTCCCTGCCTTCAGTGAGCTTATACTGTACACAGTTGGCCCAGGGAGGGGGAGGGAAGGGAAGAGAGTGGGAGGGGGAGGAAGAAGAGGGGGGAGGGGAAGGAGGGGATGGAGGAAGAGGAGAGAGAGGTGGTGGGGGGAGAAGAGGGGGAGAGAGAAAGAAAGAGAGAGAGGAGTTACTAGGCAGTTGTAATGCAGGGCGATCATAATGTGGGGTGATCAGCACAGAGGGCTGAGGGAGCACCCAGGAGGGGCCCTGATCCTGGCAAGGGGAGGGGTACCAGGGAAGAAGCCAGTCCGGAGGGAGCAAACACCTAAAACCAAATACTCAGGTGTCTGGAGGGGTGGGGTGCATTTTGGGAATATCCTTAGATCAGCACTGAGAGATAAGAACAGACCTGATGAGGAGTTTAACTGGGTATGAGGCAAAGGACTGCTCTGTTTCCTTAATAAGTCTTAACAGCTCTCTCTCGCTCTCTCTCTCTCTCGCTCTCTCTCTCTCTCTCTCTCTACACACATATATTTAATCATATATATGATTAAAATAAAAAATTAAATTTATAAACAAATTCCTAAATCTCCCACACAGAAGAATTCCAAATGATTTGTACTTCACCCTCAAGTGAGCATAAATCTCCACTCCTTAAGTCTCGTCTGTGCATAGTAACTTCCTTCCAAAGAGTACAGTCTGGAAAGGAGGGGAAGAGTAACTTCACAGTGGAGAAACCTGACAAACCTCAGTCAGGGGATCAAGGTCAACATCAACAGTGATAAGTCAGGTTGATGATATGTACCCTTGATATGATGTCATGATAATGGTACTTTACCTCTCAAAACCCCATAACCCCAGTCTAATCATGAAAAAAAGATATCAGACAAATTCCAATAGAGAGCATCCTACCTACCCAGTGTTCCTCAAAATTGTCAAGGTCACCTAAAACAAGGAAAGTCTGAAAAACTGCCACAGTCAAGAGGAGCCTAAGGAGACATGATGACTAAATATAAGGTCATATCCTGGATGGGATCCTGGAACAGAAAGAAGATATTAAGTAAAAACTAAGGAAATCTGAATAAAGTATGGACTTTAGTTAATAATAATGTATCAATTTTAGTTCACGAATTTTAACAAATGTACCATAGTAATGGAAGATGTTCATAAGGGAAACGATGTGAAGTTTATGGAAACTCTCCATTATCTTCTCACTTTTTCTATAAATGTAAAACCGTTCTAAAAAAGAAAGTCTAAACAACAACAACGACAACAACAAAACCTCTTTTAAAAAAAGTAATTACTGGGCTTCCCTGGTGGCGCAGTGGTTAAGAATCCACCTGCCGGGCTTCCCTGGTGGCGCAGTGGTTGAGAGTCTGCCTGCCAATGCGGGGGACGTGGGTTCGAGCCCTGGTCTGGGAGGATCCCACATGCCGCGGAGCAACTCGGCCCGTGAGCCACAATTACTGAGCCTGCGCGTCTGGAGCCTGTGTTCGGCAACGAGAGGCCGCGATAGTGAGAGGCCCGCGCACCGCGATGAAGAGTGGCCCCCGTTTGCCACAACTAGAGAAAGCTCTCGCACAGAAACGAAGACCCAACACAGCCATACATACATAAACAAATAAAAAGAATGTAAGCAGACAAGAGTATCATTAAAAAATTTTTTTAAAAAAAGAATCCACCTGCCGATGCAGGGAACACGGGTTCGAGCCCTGGTCCGGGAAGATTCCACATGCCGCGGAGCAACTAAGCCCGTGAGCCATAACTACTGAGGCTGCGGTCTAGAGCCCGTGCTCCGCAACAAGAGAAGGCAGTGCAATGAGAAGACCACGCACTGCAACAAAGTGTAGCCCCCTATCGCCGCAACTAGAGGACAGCAACGAAGACCCAACGCAGCCAAAAATAAATTTAAAAAAAACAAAAAAAACCCAAACTACTTTGCAGCAACATGGATGGACCTAGAGATTATCATACTAAGTGAAGTAAATCAGAGAAAGACAAGTATCATATGATACCAGTTATATGTGGAATCTAAAAAAATGATACAAATGAACTTACTTACAAAACAGAAACAGACTTACAGGCATAGAAAACAAATTTATGGTTACCAAAGGGGAAATGTAGGGGGGAGGGAAAAATTAGGAATTTGGGATTAACATATACACACTACTATGTATTAAATAGATAAACAACAAGGACCTACTATATAGCACAGGGAACTCTACTCAATACATGGGAAAAGAATCTGAGAAAAAAATATGTATAACTGAATCACTTTACAGTACACCTGAACTAACACAACATTGTAAATTGACTATACTTCAATAAAAAAAAAAAAATCAGATCTACTATCAGCCTAAGGCTTCCTAGTCAGAAACAGTCTCAGATACTCTTAAGTAGAATAAAGAATGCAGACTATTTTTGGGGAATTCCCTGGTGGTCCAGTGATTAGGACTCCGGGGCACAGGTTCAATCCCTGGTCAGAGAACTAAGATCCCGCATGCCGCAGGGCCAAAAAAAAAAAAAAAAAAAAAAGAATGTAGACTATTTTTCAATGAAAAGAAAAAGACAAACTAATTACTCACTTAAGTCAATTAAATCATTACTTTTGGTCCAAGTCTTCATCCAGTCAACAATTACTACTATAGTTAACTTGTATTGAGCATTTTCTAGCTTTAGGCAGGCACAGAGTGACTTGCATAGTATCCTGTAATACAAAGCTACAAGGTAGATTTTTTTCCTTTTACAGATTAGAAACTGAAGTATGAGAAAGCTCATTCATGCAGTTGTTTAATAAACAATTAGTCAGTGAATGCCTCACAGGTGCTGGGTCTCTTGGAGTAAATACCCTGCAGGGGCCTCAAGTGCAACCATCCAGACTGAGCTCAATCATGTGACCTCTGCCCCACCCCACCCCCAGCTCCTTCCCTTCCCAAAGTTGTTACTACACCATCTGCCAGGTGTCTCAAGAGCAGTCCTGCACTGGCCTCCTACCTGGCCTCCCTCTCCCCAGTGTTTAACTTGACACTGAGCTCAGTGGCCCTTCCTCAGAAATGTCTCCTCAGAGCTCATCCTCTCTGATATGGACTCCACCCAAGCCTCCACCCATCTTTCCAGAACCCACATCAGATGGTTTCATCCCCAGCCAAAACCTTCTGATGGCCATTCAATAGCTTTCACAATGTGGCTACAACCGGTCCCATTTCTCCCACTGCCCTACTGTCAGTGCTCCAGCTTCCCCCATACCCACCTGCAACATCACACTATTTACAGGTCTTTGCTCTTGGTTTTCTTGAGGCCTGCTTAATGCTTTCCCTTTTTTACCCTTGGAAATCATACACGCACTTCAAGTCTTAACTCAAATTCATCAGCTTTCATACACCAGTCTTCTCCCTCCCTGGCCCAGCAGTCAGCCCTTACCTGTCTCATGGCAACTACCACATGGGTTTTGAGGGGTCAGAGCTGGTGGATCTGTATCTCCAGCTGTGAGTTCCCTAAGGCATCTCTGTATTCTGGTGCTCAGGAATGTTTGAGTTATTCCCCTCAGTCAACTTCTGTTATGTAAAAGCAAAATGCCCATGCTTCATAATTAGGTGCCAGTAGAGATCAATGCAAGGAAAGCCATAGCAGTTATGAGGGAGAAGTTGTGGTCCAGGGAGGCTTCATGGAGAAGGTGGACTTGAGAGTCCACTGTCAGATTAAAGCCATATTTAGAGTTTATTGAACACATGCTCTATGTTGGATTGTGCTATCGCAAGGAGCTTTCACCTAGATCGCCTCATTTACTCTTCAACACAGACCTACTAGGTATCATTATATCTATTTCTGTAGATGAGGAGACCAAAGCTAAGAGCATCAAATGCACACAGTGTCACAGCTACTGAGTGACTGGGCAGGAATAAGAAGGCTGGTCTCTGACTCTTACTCCAAAGTCCAGCCTAACATTAAAGAATGAGTATGTGGGGGTAAACTGCTGTAATCAACTCAACAGAGAGTATGTACTGAATCTGTAGCAAGCAAGGCCCACTTAGGTCCCACCCCATACATCCCAGAGAGCAGTGGAACCAAGAGGGAGACTCTGGGGACAGTGAGGAGGTGGCTGGAAGGATTCTGTGTCCCTGAGACACCCCTCCTATGCTAACCACTCCATGCAGGGGGAACACTCTCTCTGCACAGTCCAGACCTGAGGATCCAGTTGTATACACCTTCCCTCAGCTTGTACTGGCATCATGGAGAGTGTGGTGGTGAACCCTTCAGCATCTGCTTGGATTTGAATATTGCCTCCTGGCTTCCCCACTTCCTGGCCACATGACCTTGGACAAATTGCTCCACCATGTTGAATTTCAGTTTCCGGTTTCATAATGTGGGGAAAAGAGCAGTGCCTATTTCATAGCATTAGCGTGAAGGTAAGATGAAATAACAATGAATATTAGGAACTTAGTGTGGTGCTCGGCACATCGTCGGTAACTCAGAAAAGGTATTTCTGGTTGTTTGACCTCTGGTCCTATTTGTATTTCCCTAAATGCAGCCGGCAGGTGATCTGGGGTGGAGCCTTACGCACGAGCAGCTCCCAAGCTGGGATCACTACTCCCAGGGCGGAAACCTACTCCCTACCTCCCAGCTCGGGCACCCTCCCTCTTGGGACCTAGCCTGCCGCGCAGCGCCCCTGGCGGTACAGCCGCGTCGTGGCCGCAGGTTTCGGGCGGGAGAAGCCGACCCGGGAGCAGCGAGAAGTTATGTTGCACCACGAACCAGGCCGGGGCCACTGCAGGCCCAGAGAGCCTGCGGTGAGGGCTGGTGAGGGTCCAGTCCTCTGCGCCTATCAGGAAAGTTCGGCAAGAGAAGCATAACCACACAGTGTACGGTGCACACCTGGACGCTTTTGAGAATACAGGAGGCGCGCTTAGTCATTACTCTCGGGTTACCCGTTAAAGCCAGGACAGCGGTGACCCTGGCCTAGAGCCTTCACTTTAGCGAGGTAGCACGGCCCATGGGCCCCGGAAGGGAACAGACTCCGTCTGGGTCGCCTAGGCCGGTGGAAGAGGGAAACCCAACAGCAGTTGTAGCCAAACCCTCGCTGTTCCGCCGCTCTGGATTCCCCATCCGCCTCCAACATCTCTTGTCTCTCGTTCCTGCCAGGCTTTTCAGGCATTTCTTACCCGCTCCTGCGTGCTCCCGCAGCGCTGTGGCCATGTTCCTGGGTACACGTCAGGAGCATGGCTTCCTGCTGGCCAAGCCACCAGCTCTGCCACTTTCTGGAACTGGTGGGCCCCTGGATGTGGGAGAAGAGAGGCCAGTGCCTTGTGAAGGTAGGATTAAGATGGCGATTAGATTGAAGAACGGGAGGTTCTCTTGGGGACCTAGGGCAACGGGCTGTTTATTTATTTATTTAAAAAATTTATTTATTTTTAAAAATTTTTGGCAGCACTGGGTCTTCGTTGCTGTGCACGGGCTTTCTCTAGTTGCAGCAAGTGGGGGCTACTCTTCCTTGCAGTGCACAGGCTTCTTATTGTGGTGGCTTCCCTTGTTGCAGAGCACGGGCTCTAGAGCGCAGGCTCAGTAGTTGTGGCGTATGGGCTTAGTTGCTCCGTGGCATGTGGGATCTTGCCGGACCAGGGATCGAACCTGTGTTCCCTGCGTTGGCAGGCAGATTCTTAACCACTGCGCCGCCAGGGAAGTCCCCAACAGGCTGTTTTAAACGGTGGGAGCGGGAGCTGGACAGAGAGGCTGAGCAGTCTTCTGAGGGAGGGAAGCCTGGGCCTGAAAGGTGCTGGGGACCCGCTCCTTGTCTGGGGCTGGATTGTGCTGGGCGGGTGGGGGAAGGGGGTTTGAGAAAGCTGGCATTGCCTCCTGGTGTCAAAGCCTGGAACTGCAGCAGGGTCCAGAAGGGAGGGGCTTGTGTTCAGCAGGGCCCTCCCACCACCCAGCGTGTCTACAGCTCGGACATGTGCAACGCTCCCCCACCCGACTCCCCTCGAGAGCGGGATAGGCCTTGCCCAGTCCCCCACATCACCACCACCCCGGCCCCGCCCCCCCGCCGCAGTCCTCACCGCACCTCCCAGGGCCCGGCCTCGCGACGTTCCTGCGGGAGCAAACGTGGGCGTCTGAGAACCCGGAAGTTACGTTATAGGCGCGCGTCCGGGGGGCGGGAGTCAGCTGAGCTGCTCGGGCGAGGTTGGGATCACCTGAGTTCGGCTAGGGGGAGCCGGTGATCTCCTGGGGGCGGGAGTTGGTGCAGTACTGCGCCAGATTCAAGGGGGAGAGCTCCCCGGTCTTCTCGCTCTATAAGGCGAGAGTGAGAAGATCCTCAGGATTTTAAAGAGGAGGAGTCGGCGGCGGCGGCGGCGGATTGCCAGGATCTGTCAGATCCCTGTCGAGGCTGGGGAGTCGCAGCTTCCAATCCGGGGAGACGGGGATCCCTGGGGGGAGCCCTGTTGTAATCCCTGGGCCCAAGACGGAGGACCCACAGGCCGTGTACCATGGCGTCTATCCTGGATGAATACGAGGACTCCCTCTCCCGCTCGGCCTTCTTGCAGCCCGGCTGCCCCAGCGTCAGCATCCCCCACTCGGGTAAGGGAAGTGAGGGCGCCGCTGCACCTCTTAGCTCTCCTGGCATCTGCAAGAGAGGAACGGAGGGGGTGGCTCCAGGAGCTCGGGTTCCCCTCCTGGACGTGCAGTCTGGGTCTAGGCCCTTGATTCTCCTCAGGCTCTTATGGCCCCCAGCTGGTGGATGGTCGAAGATTGAAAGAGCAGCAAGAGCAGCCGCGTGATCTAGGCCCTGCCACTAGAGTCCTTCTAAGAGGGAACTGGGACTCAGATAAGGAAGTGTCTTGCGTAGAGGGCCGCAGTTGGGAAAACTGAGAACAGGCTCAGATGAGAATAGGCTTCATCTGATGCGGTGTTTTTCCCACCAGGCCCCTTCTGGAGGTGAGAGGAAGAGAGTGGGCAAAGAACTGGTGAAATGGGAGTGTCGTAGGGGAAGGAGGGATGGTCCTAGAGGGAACTTTGTCACTGAACAGGGGAAAATGAAGTACTTTAGGCTTTTGCTAGAGCTGTGTGCAGCTGGGCATTGAGGGGAAATTTTTGTAGAAAGTAGTACAGAGTTGGCAGAGGGGTCTGAAGCTCTGGAATATTTTGAGCAATGGTAAAGAATAAGAGTAAAGACTAGAGAGAAAGCACCAGCAGTTTGTTAACCAGCTGATTGGAAGCATTCCCCAAGGATCCCTCCACCCTCATTCTTCTGGAGACTCACTGAGAGTATTACTGCATGGGCAAGGAGGAGGGGAGAGAGCGGAACTAGACTACTTTAGTTGAGCTGGGATTGCTTGGCCAAAGATTGATAAGGGAGAACACCCAACCCTTCCCCGCCCACCCCATTACCACTGGGAGCAGGTATATCATGGTGTAACAGCATACCAAGGGTTCAAAGAATCAACCCCTCACTGCTTTCAGAGATGTGGGAAGAGCCCAGAACCCCTAATGTAGCCTAGGACTAATGTAGAGGTGATTAGCAAACTGCTTGATATATTGATATTCAGGTGTTGGCTACCCAAGGTCCTGGGGTAGCAATATGTTGGGAAGGTGGAGAGGAATATGTTGCCCTTCCTCCCTCTGTTCCATAGCTAACCTTTCCTTGGCTCCTCACCTAGGATATGTGAATGCCCAGCTAGAGAAGGAAGTGCCCATTTTCACGAGGCAGCGCATTGACTTTACCCCTTCTGAGCGTATCACCAGTCTTGTCATCTCCTGCAATCAGCTCTGCATGAGCCTGGGCAAGGATACACTACTCCGGTAAGTGAGGACCCAAAAGGTTTAGGAGTAGGGAGTGGATTGGTGGTATTTTGGAACTACTGACTGACCGGGCCTTTTTTCCACTCTGGGCAGGTTAAACAGTGGATTTGGAATTTTCAGGAAATATCCTATCCCTTCCTAAAGAGAACCAGTGTAGCGTAGTAGACCCGGACTCTGAGCTCAGCTCTCCCACTTAACAGGGATGGAATCTTGAGCAAGTCACCCAGTCTTTCTGAACACGTCCCTTCATCTGTTAAAGACAGTACCAACCCACAAGTTAGTCATGTAGATAAGCGGAACGGTCTAGAGTCCTGAAGTAAATACACTATAAATGGAAATAAAATATCTCAATAAAACTGGAAATAAATAGTATAAGTAAATGGAACTATTATATGACAAAGGTGTCAGCAAAATTGTTTATCTATCCAGAATAACCATCTGGGATGAAACAGAGCTAAACCTCTGTATCATAAAAATGAATTCTAAGTGAAATAATTATTTGAATATAAAAAATAGTGTGAATATTAAAAGAATATTTAATAAATTTCTATGTTCTTGGGGTGAAGAGAGACCTTCTTACTCAAGCTAGAAAATCCAGAATCTACAAGGGAAAAGGTAGATAGATTTGACCACGTGGTGATTGCTGTTATGACAAAATAAAAATAAAAAAGCATATGAAGCAGGTCAGGACAAAAGATGGTGGGAAAATAATGTTTTTCCACATATGACTGAAGATTTACTTTCCTGTTCCTTAAAAAGCCCTTAGAAATTAATAAGAAAAAGACAGTCCAGGGAATTCCCTTGTGGTCCAGTGGTTAGGACTCGGCGCTTTCACTGCTGGGGCCCAGGTTCAGTCCCTGGTTGGGGAACTAAGATCCCGAAAGCTGTGAGGTGCAGCCAAAAAAAAAGACAGTTCAGTAGAAAAGGGAGGGCAAACAATATAAACAAGCAGTTCACAGAAGAGGAACTCCAAATTTTCCAGTAAACATCTGAAAATAATTTTCAACCTGTGGGAAATGCAAATCAAAATCACAGTAAGATACCATTTTTTTTTAACCTTTCAGATTAGCAAAAATTTTAAACAGTAATATATGATGCTGATGAAGATACACAGAGATGGACTCTCATACATTGCTGGAAAGAGTATAAACTGCCACCATCTTTTGGAGAAATAATCTGGCAATGTCTGTTAAACACTGAAATATCTATAACTTTGACCTGGCAATCCCACTTTGGGGAATACATACCATAGAAAGAAAAGTACCAGTTTGCAAAGGTATAGATACAAGGATGTTGATTCCAGCAGTATTTGTGGTAGGAAAAACTGGACCCAAGCTGCATATCCATCAATAGGAAAATGATTAAGTTATAGTTCACCCATAAAAGGGAATATTATGCAGTTATTAAAACAATGAGTTAGCTGTATCTGTTGACCCAGTGGGATGTTCATGAAATATCATTAAGTGAGAAAAGTAAATTATAAATTAATATGCATACACACACATATATACAATGTGAAAACATTTTTGTAAAAACTGATAAAATAAGCTTGTTTATATTATGAACATGGAGAAAGATGTTAACATCAGTTTTTTCCATTGGGAATAATAGGAGTTTGGGAAGAAAATCATTAACTTTTTCTTCATACACTGTTGTATTGATTCTTTAGTTAGAATGAGCATATAATTTGAAAAGAATTTAATAAGGGAAATACCTTAAATAGGAAATAATCTTAAGGGAGCACCCCTCAAGGTTATTGTGAAGGTTAATTGAGGTCATACTAGCTCAAGCTCTTGGCATGGTGCTTGGTATATGGAAAGTGCTCAGTAACCATTAGCTACTATTTGTTGTTCCCTTTTTACCCCAGCATTCTGGGATACCCCTGCCTATCTTCCTAGATGCACTGGAGGTATGTTGAACAGAAGGAAAAGACTTCTGCTTAGTGACTTCTCAGAATGAAGTGGGGGTGTTCTCAGAGCTGAACGTTCTTAAGGAGGACCCCATATGTGTTTCAGAGTTCCCTTGGGATTGTATTCAGAATTTTATGCATCTATGTAGATTTCAGGGAAAAGAGGTCTGTGATTCAACAGAAGGATCTGCCCTTCTCTGGAGTGAGGCTGTGACTCTTGTCCCAACAGCATTGACTTAGGCAAAGCAAGTGAACCCAACCACATGGAGCTGGGACGCAAGGATGATGCCAAAGTTCACAAGATGTTCCTGGACCCTACTGGTAAGTGGTGGTAGAGTTCTGAGATGGGGGTTAGGGGGTGGGGGGTGTTGAGGGTAGGTCACTGCCTGGGTGGGTGGGATCTGAGGGTGGGAATGGCAGCATCCTCTAGGGTGTCATGCTCTCCCCCACTCCAGGCTCTCACCTGCTGATCGCTCTGAGCAGCACTGAGGTCCTCTACGTGAACCGTAATGGACAGAAAGTTCGGCCCCTGGCACGCTGGAAGGGGCAGCTGGTGGAGAGTGTGGGCTGGAACAAGGCCCTGGGTACCGAGAGCAGCACAGGCCCCATCCTGGTCGGCACTGCCCAAGGCCAGATCTTTGAAGCAGAGCTCTCGGCCAGTGAGGGTGGGCTTTTCGGCCCTGCCCCAGATCTCTACTTCCGTCCGTTGTATGTGCTAAATGAAGAAGGGGGCCCAGCACCTGTGTGCTCCCTCGAGGCGGAGCGGGGCCCTGAAGGGCGTGGCTTTGTCATCGCCACCACTCGGCAGCGCCTCTTCCAGTTCATAGGCCGAGCAGCCGAGGGAGCTGAGGCCCAAGGCTTCTCGGGGCTCTTTGCTGCCTACACTGACCACCCACCCCCATTCCGTGAGTTCCCCAGCAGTCTGGGCTACAGTGAGCTGGCCTTCTACACCCCCAAGTTGCGCTCTGCGCCCCGGGCCTTCGCCTGGATGATGGGGGATGGCGTGTTGTATGGCTCGTTGGACTGCGGGCGTCCCGACTCCCTGCTGAGCGAGGAGCGGGTCTGGGAGTACCCAGAGGGGGTGGGTCCTGGGGCCAGCCCACCCCTGGCCATCGTCCTGACCCAGTTCCACTTCCTGCTGCTGCTGGCGGACCGGGTGGAGGCGGTGTGCACGCTGACGGGGCAGGTGGTGCTGCGGGACCACTTCCTGGAGAAGTTTGGGCCGCTGAAGCACATGGTGAAGGACTCCTCCACGGGCCACCTGTGGGCCCACACCGAGCGGGCCGTCTTCCGCTACCAGGTACAGCGGGAGGCCCGGGATGTCTGGCGCACCTACCTGGACATGAACCGCTTCGACCTGGCCAAAGAGTATTGTCGAGAGCGGCCTGACTGCCTGGACACGGTCCTGGCCCGGGAGGCCGACTTCTGCTTCCGCCAGCATCGTTACCTGGAGAGTGCCCGCTGCTATGCCCTGACTCAGAGCTACTTTGAGGAGATTGCCCTCAAGTTCTTGGAGGCCCACCAGGAGGAGGCGCTGGCCGAGTTCCTGCAGCGAAAACTGGCCAGTTTGAAGCCTGCTGAGCGCACCCAGGCCACGCTGCTTACCGCCTGGCTGACGGAGCTCTACCTGAGCCGACTCGGGGCCCTGCAGGGTGACCCTGAGGCCCTGAACCTCTACCGGGAAACCCGGGAGCGTTTCCGCGCCTTCCTGAGCAGCCCCCGCCACAAGGAGTGGCTCTTCGCTAGCCGGGCCTCCATCCACGAGCTGCTCGCCAGCCACGGGGACACAGAGCACATGGTATACTTCGCTGTGATCATGCAGGACTACGAGCGCGTGGTGGCATACCACTGCCAGCATGAGGCCTACGAGGAGGCCCTGGCCGTGCTGGCCCGCCACCGTGACCCCCAGCTCTTCTACAAGTTCTCACCCATCCTCATCCGTCACATCCCTCGCCAGCTGGTGGACGCCTGGATTGAGCTGGGCAGCCGGCTGGATGCCCGGCAGCTCATCCCTGCCTTGGTGAACTATAGCCAGGGTGGCGAGGCCCAGCAGGTGAGCCAGGCCATCCGCTACATGGAGTTCTGCGTGAACGTGCTGGGCGAGACTGAGCAGGCCATTCACAATTACCTGCTGTCGCTCTATGCCCGAGGCCAGCCAGCCTCGCTGCTGGCCTACCTCGAGCAGGCCGGGGCCAGCCCGCACCGGGTGCATTATGACCTCAAGTACGCGCTGCGGCTCTGTGCTGAGCATGGCCACCACCATGCTTGCGTCCACGTCTACAAGGTCCTGGAGCTGTATGAGGAGGCTGTGGACCTGGCCCTGCAGGTGAGCCAATGAGCCTTGACCCTGTCCAGGGGGTGCTGGCTTCTCTCCCAGAGAGGAACTGTAGTATAGAGGTTAAGAACACAGACTCAAAAAAAAAAAAAAAAAAAAAAAAAGAACACAGACTCAAGTCAGGGTTTGAATTCTGGTTCTGCCTCTTACTAAGCTGTGTGACCTCTGGCTGGTTTCTGAACCTCTCTTTGCCTCAGATTATTCAGACGCAAAGTGGGGATGATGTTATAGTACTTCCCTCACAGGTAAGTTCTGCATACCTGCTAGCCACAATTGCAGAAGGGGAAAGTGCTGAGTTGCATTGCTCAAATCATGAATTATCACCTGCGTAGGATCGTGTGAATTGCTATTTAAAATTCGAGGGAATTCCCTGGCGGTCCAGTGGCTAGGACTCTGCACTTTCACTACCAAGGGCGTGGGTTCGATCCCTGGTCGGGGAACTAAGATCCCGCAAGCCACACAGCGAGGCCAAAAAAAAAAAAATTGAATTCCTGGGTCTGAACCCAGGACTTACTGAATCAAAATGTCTGTGGGTGGGGCCCAGAAATCTGCATTTTGGATATGCTCCCGAGGTGATATGTAAATTCACTAAAATTGCAGGCCCACCATCATAAGTAGCGTTTGCGTAGCTCTGACAGAGGCAGGCCCATTACTGAGACAGGTTCCTTCCCAGCCCCGAGAAGCCCCGTCTCACTTGCTGCCAGGAGTGCTGGGCCTCTGTCTTTCCCACAGACCCTGTCCTGAGTGGGACCTGACCCTAACACTCTCAGCCTCCCCACAGGTGGACGTGGACCTGGCCAAGCAGTGTGCTGACCTGCCCGAGGAAGATGAGGAGCTGCGCAAGAAGCTGTGGCTGAAGATCGCTCGGCATGTGGTGCAGGAGGAGGAGGATGTGCAGACGGCCATGGCCTGCCTGGCCAGCTGCCCCCTGCTCAAGATCGAGGACGTGCTGCCTTTCTTCCCTGACTTCGTCACCATCGACCACTTCAAGGAGGCGATCTGCAGCTCGCTGAAGGCTTACAACAACCACATCCAAGAGCTGCAGCGGGAGATGGAAGAGGCCACGGCCAGCGCCCAGCGCATCCGGCGAGACCTGCAGGAGCTGCGGGGCCGCTATGGCACCGTGGAGCCCCAGGACAAATGTGCCACCTGCGACTTCCCCCTGCTCAACCGCCCTTTTTACCTCTTCCTCTGTGGCCACATGTTCCACGCTGACTGCCTGCTGCAGGCCGTGCGGCCTGGCCTGCCGGCCTACAAGCAGGCCCGGCTCGAGGAGCTACAGCGAAAGCTGGGCGCTGCTCCACCCCCTGCCAAGGGCTCTGCCCGGGCTAAGGAGGCCGAGGGGGGCGCTGCCACCGGGGGGCCCAGCCGGGAACAGCTCAAGGCTGACCTGGATGAACTGGTGGCCGCTGAGTGCGTGTACTGTGGGGAACTGATGATCCGCTCTATTGACCGGCCCTTCATCGACCCTCAGCGCTACGAGGAGGAGCACCTCAGTTGGTTGTAGGAATGTGTCAACCCCGATAGGCGGGCAGGCGGTCGGGGGCTGTCCCTTCTTGGGAAGGCCACAGCGTCATCTGTCCTTGGTCTCATGGAGGCTGCTGGGCTGGGACTGTGGTGGGGGGAGCGGAATTATAGCTGTTGTCCTTGAGGGGTGAGCTGTGAGTGCATTCTGCCAGCTGCCCGTGCTGTTCTTCAGGGCTACCTTAGAGCTGCTGTTTTGCCAGGCCGTCAGCCTGCTTCCCAACAGAGGGCCTTAGCCTGGAGAAGTCAGAATTCTGCCCCATTACCGTCCCCCCTGCATCTAACAGCTCTTTCTTCCTTTTCCCTCCTCACACACATCATGTTCTCTTTCTGGAGCACTACCTACCATTATTCCTTTTCACTCTGTGGCTCTTCTCCCTCAGAAGCCCTCTCTTCTGTCAGCTTCTAGGTCCCACAGGTGAAAAGACAACCCCTCCAAGTCCTGGGCATCGGGTGGGGGGAAAGGTGGTGCTGATGGTGGGCATGCTCTTGTGCACACTGTCTGGGGCTCCAGTGTGAGGGGTACCCTGGGGCAGAGGGCCTCACGGAGGACTGGGAGATGGTGATGGGGTGGAGAGCATTAAACTGTCTGTGCTGGTGACTGTGGAGTTGATGGCTTTGTGTTGATGCTGGGCAGAGTGGTGTGTGAGTGATCTCCAAGAGGGGCTAGGGTGTCACGGGGAAGCTGCCAGGGCCCTGCATGTTCAAGCCTTGGCCCTTGCTCCTTTTCCTGGAGATGTGACAGGATGATTTTGCCATTTTCTGCTCACTTCTTTGCCTTCCACTGTATCCGTTCTGACTCCAGGCTTCGGTTGGGAATTAGGGCCCACCCTCCCAAGTCTAGGAGCAGGGACTGTTCTTCCCTTCGGCCAGCAGGTGGTGTTGCTCCCCACAGAACCCTCCACACTCAGGCAGCAGGGGGCGCTGATTTCTCAAGTCACTTTCTCTGCGGGTGCTTCCTTGGTCTCTTCCCTCCCTAGTTGTTCCCAAGAGTTTTCTGGTAATCGCCACTGCCTAACCATAAATCTAAGCCCCTCATTCTTCCTCCCTCCACTGGCCCTTACGCATGCTAGATTTTGCTTGCCCCTCTCTTTGCCAGCCTGCATCCCTTCCTTCTCAACTTCTGCCCAGTTTTGATACTGCCCTACCACTGTCTGGCATTAAACCATGATTTTTTTTTTTTTGGCCAAGCTGCGCGGCATGCGGGATCTTAGTTCCCCGACCAGGAAGCAAACCTGTGCCCCCTGCATTGGAAGCGCATGGTCTTAATCACTGGACCGCCAGGGAAGTCCCTTAACCATAATGTTGAGGTCCAACATGGAGGCGAGACTACCACTGCCACCATCCATGGCATTTGGCAGATATGTTTTCTCCCCATCTACCTCCTTTGACCTGCCCATCCCCCCAGCTTACAGTTCTTTAGTTGTGGCTCGAGGCTAAGCCCTGGGGAGTCCTGAAGCAGGGCCTTCCTGTGACATCAGCTGAGCACCCTTTGCTCCATGGACTGGTGTTCACAGTCCGCTGCCCAGGTTTATGGGTGTGGTCTGTCAGCTGCCCAGACTGAAACAAAGTAACAAGTGAGTATTCCTGGAATCAGGCTGGGGTCAGGTCACCTGGCTAGTGACTGCAGGCTTCTCTCTTGCCCCTGCAGCCTAATCCTCTTCCAAGACTTTTATCTTCTGCAGCCCTGGGAGAATCTTGCCCTGCTTATACTTCTCCAGCCACTAGAACAACAGGGTCTCTTCATGGCCCCTGCCAAGGGATAGGGCCAGAAGCTGCCCATCTTTGATGAGCCTCAGACTCCCCATCTTGCCTCAGAAGCCAGAGTGGAAGCAAATGGGGGGTAGGGTCCCACTGGGTGGGTAGAGGGCATTCTAACCCTGTTCCGTTTCCCCCGTTCCAGGAAGATTTGGAGGGCTCCTGCTCCCCATGTGGCCTAAGGCTCCCCTCACACCTAGACATGCCCAGTAGAGGGCTCAGGGTTATATTCCCCACTGTCAGTGAGTACTAGGTATAAACCTTGGCCCACCACTGGCATGGTCACTTGCTTACTTGGAACAGCTTGGGGCTTCTGTCTTTGCACATAATGGATGCCTAATACATGTTAGTTAAACAAACACTGCCCTATTGCTCCCTCCTCCCAGAGGACTTGGCTAAGACAGCTTGGGACACCCCTGCCCCTTCTGTCCTCTCTTAAGCCTGCCCATCTGGTCCTAGGCTGCTTCCTCTTTCCTGGAAAAAGGCCCCAGTCTTCTCTGGCACTGACAGAATGGGGTTCCGTTGAGTCAGGGCAACGGGAAGCCACAGCTCTTAGATCCCTAGAAACCAAGCAAGGCCTGGAGTGGAGGGGAGAGAGACGGCCCTCGGGGCCTTGGCCCTAAGCCTGGGGGAGGGCCAGGAGGGGGTGGGGTGGGGGAGCAGCTACGTGGGTAAGGGCCAAGATGAATGAGCTGCTCCTGGAGCGGTCACTGGAAATAGGAGGAGTGGCCACAGGCAGTGACGCTGGGATCAGGGCAGGAGGCCTGTAAACAAGGAAGCCACCTGGGGGAGATGCAGGGCGGCCACTGGTCCTGGGGAGCAGGTGCTTCCTGAGGCCCGCCCTTGAGAGGGCCCTGGGGGGCCGCCTGGCCAAGTCAGCGGTGGGCACTAGGGGGCGCTGTCTACTGGCTTCCTGAACTCACCGGCTCCTTTCCTCCGCTCCAGGGGGGAGTGGCCCCCGGAGGGTGTGCCCGCCCTACGTCTGTGGCCCGGGTGACCCGCTCGCCGCCCTTCTCCTGTCCCCAGGGCAGACTGGCCAAAGGCACCAACCCTGGCAGGGAGGGCGCGAGGCTCAGAGCCTGGCCAGCCCGGGTGTGAGCTCATTCCCCCAGGACCACCAACTCCCGCAGTTCCTGCGCAGCGCCCCCCTGCCCCGAGCTCCCCGAGCTCGGGTCACAGGCCGGGCACCCCAACCCCATTGGTTGGGAGGGGGCCTCCAGGCTCCAGGCTGCCCTTGGCGCTGGCCCCCCTGGCGCCAGGGAAACAAAAGGTTAGGGGGCCGAGAGGGAGTTATCGGGCCCCGCCACTACCACCGGGGGAGGGGGCCACGAGGGGCGCACCTCCTCCCCACTGCCCCAGCTCTGCAGATTCTTCGAGACACTTTCACAGGCGGAAATTCCCAGAGGTCAGAGGAGGGAAACGGTTAATTCCTTTTATTCAATGGGTCCCCCCTACACGCCTCCCCCCAACTTCCTCCCTCCACTTCCCGCCCCCCCCTGTGTGAACAGGAAGTGGAGAGGAAAAGGCTCTGAGCAGAGCAGCTGGGAGCAGGAGGCAGGGAGTGGGCGGCAGGCTTGGTGCCAGCCCTGCCCCTCACGGTTACTTGCTGGAGGGCCAGACCCACTGTGGCCTGGGAAAGAACCTGCAGTCCCGCTGGCGGGTGGCAGCAGAGCCGGGAAGCAGCCTTGTGTCGGAGCCCCCTTCCCTCAGCCTGCTTCCAGGTCAGAGGCTGCTGCACTGAGGGCGCAAAGCATCCTCTGCCCAAGACCCAGCTGCCCTTGCCACTGCAGCCCCACCCCCACTGAAGGCTGGGCATCCCGAGGCTGGCAGGCATCTCTTCAGGCAGCCGCCAGTCCTGGCAGTGGCTCCAGCCACTCAGCCCCTTGGCCCTGCCAGTTCTTTGAAGCTCATGCAGCGCTTCCTGTTTGGGGCAGGCGATGCCAGGGCCCCTCCCCCACCATTGTTCTGTAGAGACCATAGGTCCATCTGTTGCCCCATGGTGGGGCCCCTAGGGAGTGCCACAGGGGAGCAGCCCCACAAAGGACCCTGCTGGCAGCTTTGCTTACGTGGAGCGAGGCTGGGCCCTGCAGCAGGTTGAGGGTGAATGGTGGTCAAAGGCAGGCCCGGGATGGGTAGTGGGACAGAAGGAGGATGCTAGATGGTTCTAGTCCTTGGGCCACCTTCAGCTTTCTCCTCCACCTGGACCATGGAGATGATGATATTCAGGGAGCTATACATGCTGAAGCCACAAGGAGAGGGACACCATTCTTATGCCCAGCTTCCAAAAGGGAAAAGTGAGGCAGAGGGACAAACTTTGGCTAGGGATGGGCCATAAAAGGGGCACAAAGTAGGGTTCTTCTTTCAAGGGGATTAGCCCCTGCTCGCTGAATGCCCCCTATTGGGTGCTTTCCTCTCCCTGAGCAGCTTTGCCTTTTCTCAGCTTTCACCTTGAAGTAGCCCTTGAGCTGAGCAGTAGGAGCCATGAGGTCATGGGAGGTTAGGGTGGCCCTAGGTTGGTGACCAGCAACCGATGTCCACTGAGAACAAGCCCGGGCAGGCCTGTCAGAAAAGGAGAAAGGGGCATTGGTTTGGGCCCCAGGAAGGTGGGTGCTACACTTCTAGTTTCCAGGCTGCCGTGGCCAAAGGTCTATTTGTGTTTCCCAGGTGGAGAGGCAGGTGCCGTGTATCTCCAGCTCACCTCCTCTGTCGAGGCATGGTCTCATGGCTCTGACCTTGACCTGTTTCCTCCCACAGGGTTAGGACTCCAGACATGGTCTACTCCATTTTCCTCACCAGATCCTCTGGCTTCTCTCCCCAGCCCAGGACCTAAAACTGCCTAGATCACAGCTCCCGGAAGGTCAGAGCTGCAGAGACCTCAGATCGAGGCCATAGAGTGCTGTGAGACCTTTATTCAAATAAAAACATCCCTTATGGATGTCCAATACCTGAAATTGATATGCTGAGCATCCCTGGTGGGAGCTGGGCTGGGAAAGGGCGGGAAACGCCTTATTCACTGTCCTTTCCTCCTCCATCCCAATTTCTATGAGATGCCAGGATGCCCAGGAACCAAGTTTGAAAACCACTGAGCTGCTGATCCCACCTCCTGATTTTACAGATGCTGAATCCAAGAGAAATTTGTGGCTGACATGAGGCTCCATCCAGGATCCGGTCCCTTCTCCATGAGATTCAGCATCGGTCAGCAATGATCCCACATCCCCTGGGAGCCAGACACGGTCCTAGACCCTTCATTGTGCTTCCTTTCCATCTCCAGTCAAGTGGGTTGAGCTGAGGGACAGGGAGGTGACCTGGAAAGAGCAGTCTCTGCTCTGTCATTTACCAGCTGTCAGTTTAATCACACCCTCAGAACCTCCATTTCTTCACCTGGAAAATGTGAATAAACACAGCAGACCTTGAGAGGCTCACATGAAGTTTAGGGAGAGCAGTGCAGCACATCTGTGGTTAGCCCGGGGCCTGGCACCCACACATCCCTGATGGCTTGCTTCTCCTCCACTTTACTCTGTGCCTGTTCCTCTAGGGCTGGGACCCTGTGAGCCCTATCATGGTTCTCTCCTCACAAACCCCTCTGATCTCCTCGTGGAAAATCAGAGTGGAATTGGAAGAAAGAGGCTTACTTGAGAAGGTTTATCTGGTTTCTCAAAAGATGGTCGTTCTGGGGAAGAGAGGTTCAGGATGAGCATGAGAGAGGAAGCACTCAGGCATATAGAATGTGGCCACTGAGGTGGGACAGGGGTGCTACCTTGGGGGACAGGGTCCTGGTTTCCTGGAGGAGAGAGGGCACTACTCCAGCTCCAGGGGACAGTTAGGAGAGGCTGAGGGGACTGGGCCAGGCGTGGCTCCTCTGCCAGCCTGCCCTTATGGTCCAGCCCAGAGCTTGCACAACAGCCTGGCTGGCTGGCACTCCCCTGAGAGCCTCAGGAAGTCCCCCTTGTCCCCCCCTTGACCTTTGACCCTTTGGGCCTGCTGCAGGCCAGAATTCCAGGCAGCTGTCCTCCCTTTTACCTTCTGTTCCTGGCCATTTCCCTTTAAGGCTGGAACTCAGAGACATCCCAGACCCCCACCTTACAGCTCATCTTTTCACATGCTCTCAGTACAGACCAGCTGGAGCCTCCCCTAGGGCAGCTCCCTCTGTGAGCCAGTGGGGACCCTTGGCCACAAGCCAGCAGGATCCTTGGAGTCCGAAGGGCCCAAGCCTTATAGGAGAGCCTCCCAACAAGTGCTCCTGAACTCCAGACATCCACCCAGGTGCTGTGCCCAACTTTATCCCTGTCCCAAAGTCCAGGGGGTGAAGCCAGCAACAGCAGACAGAGCCCCTCCTCCTCTGCCGCCATCCTCTGAGCAAAGTCAGAAGAGCCCTTGATACTGTTCCACATTAAACCATGCTGCGCCTCACGGCACTCGGCTGCGCAATCAAATAATTCCCTTTGGTTTTTCTAGCGGACTTTTTGCTTTTATTTTTTATCGTTTCTCGGCTTTTTTTTTTTTTTTTAAGCAATCAGTCTAAATTTGTCATCGCACATCCCCCATTTCCGCCCCCAATGGCCTCCTTTTCATCCCCTGGAATCTGGAAACCATATGTGTGGGCAGAAAGCCCCCAGCATCCCCCGCAGCACCCTGGCTCGTCCTGACCTCCTCAGGGGCAGCCTTTTAGCTGCGGGAGAGTCTAGGATCCAGGCTGGGGCTGGAAAGGGAGTTTCTCTTTGGACCTTCCCAGCTCAAGCCATGGAGAAGCCGTGTGGTCTAGTGGTTAGGGCCGGAACACACGGGTTCTGTCCCCAAAAATCTCTTTGACTAACGCTAGAAGCCTGGGAAAGTCCCCTTGGTACCCAGGGGACTCAGTCTCCCCACAAGCTGAGAGGCTCAGACCTTCACCTGCTAGCTCATCTCCTATCTGCCTTTGTAAAAGAGTTTTTGATCCAAAAATTTTGCTCTGTCACTTACAAGCTGTGTGACCTTGACAAATGGCTTAATCTTTCTGAACCTCAATTTCCTCATCTATAAATTAGAGATTATTATTCTGCCTATCTCCCGGTTTTAGAGTTAAATAAGAAAACATACTCTCAAGGGCCTAGTGTCAGGCATGCTGTAAATAAAAAGCTCAATAAACAGTAGTTGTTATTGTTAACAATAAGTGGACATACATAATGAGATGGGAGTGTGTTCTCAGCAGGCACTGCTCTGAGGCCCAATCTGCCCCTGCCTCTCCTGCTTAGGCTGCCTGTCTGGACCTTCCTCGGGCCTCCTCCGGCTCTAGAAGGGGCAGGGATGCGTTACCAGTAGCTGTGGATCAGGGCCGAGGCCCTGCTGCTCTTCCCTGTCTCCATGACAACCCCAGCCCCTCCCCTCCTTCCTTCCTCGGGAGCTTTCTGTTTACTGTAAACAGCTGCCCCAGCTCTGCCCTAGCTGATCCCGCCCAGGGCCAGCCAGACCCTCTCTGAACTGGGCACTGGTTTGATGTGTGAAGGTCTGGGCACAGCGTCTGGGCTCCACACAGCCTTGAACGGGCTCTGCTTTGCCACCCTGACTGGAGGGGAGGGAGGGAGGGGAAGAGCCTGTCACTTCAGACTAGGGCAGCCAGAGCCTCAGAGACAAGGAGCAGATAGAGCGTAATTGAGGAGGACCGTGCTGAGAGAGCCTGGTAGAGAGACCTCTGGCTTGGCCTTGGACTGACCTGGGTTCAAATCCTCGCCTGGATTTGCTCACTGTATGACTTCAGGCTGGTCATTTAACTTCTCTAAATTTCACTCAGTTTATTATTTGTAAAATGGAGATTATAACACCTTCCTCAGAGGATTGGTTGCTATGTAGATTGGTGATAACGCATGTACATTATCATGGCATGTTGCTAGCCTGCATTGATGGTGGCTGGATTTATTATTTCACCTCTCAGATGCTCTCATGCTCAGGGACCTTGCGTGAGTCCCTACCCATTCCGCCGCCTCACACGCCTCAATCACACTAGCCTGCAAGCATGTGTATGTATATACGCAGCAAACACATACAAGCCAGGTAATGAAATGAAACTCAAAAGTGTCTGAGGCACAGGAGAATCTTCATGAAAGTGGAGGAAGAGTCTAGCTGTTTCCTAAGCCATTACTTGGGCCTAAGTGAGCCGACACTGGAGCTGGGACATCTGTGTGTACCACCATCACCAGGTCGCCACAACTGTCTAATTCTCTCTCCAAACAGCCCCCAGGATCACACCCACCCTCCTTGCCCAGCTGACCACAGTGCAGGAAGACAGGGAATGCTGTTAGGGTATGGCTCCCCTTTCCTGGGGATCAAGCTTTCAGGGCAAGCTGTCTGGGACGTGAGTCTCCTGGCTGCCAGCTCCCGAGGGGCTCACATTGGTTCCTTCGACTCTCCAGCACCTTTGTAAGTACCGGCCAGTTAGCAGAACCTTAAAGGGTGAGATTCAGACCTGCCATTCCCCTTACCACCAGAACCAGGAAAGGCTAGGGTTAGGCAGGGGCATTCATTGATTTGAGTCATTCCCCACAGGCCCATGAGTAAGAGTGGCTTTGGATTTCCAGGCCCTACTCCCCACCAAGATGCCTGTCGGGGTCTTCCAAGACTGGGTCCCTGTTGGTCCCAGGTGCAGTCCTGGGGTTCCGCCTTGGGCTTGGCTCCTTCCGGATCAGGGAGTAGCAGCTGGGGAGGCTTGTGGGCTTAGCTGACTCTGCTGCCCTCACACCCCTTTCGCTACAACTGGGCCTAACTCTGGAGTTTCTGTCCTCACCCGGGCATGGGCTGCATGAGAAAGGAGAGGAGCCCCCAGCACTAAGTCAGCCCCGTGGACAGGGCTGGAAATCCCCCACTTCTTACCTTGGCCGGTTGAGGAAACAGCCTCCCGGCAGAGGGCCGCCTCCCGCCAGGGACTTTTCTCCTGGGGGTGACACAGCATACAGGGCAGCTGCAGGGACCCCAGCCGCACTTCAGCCAGCCTGGGGTGAGGGGAGCAGCACACAGGACCACTCTCTCCCTTGTGGGAAGCATGGCAGCCAAAGGTCCTAGAACCCAACTGAGACATAGGCAGGCCCGAGAGGGTGGGCAGGGAGAAGGGAGGCCGCAGGGTTAGTGATGGCCCAGAAAGTCCACGCTGCTGGTGACATCCGGGAGTCTGACCGGGCCCAAGTGGTTCTGCACCCAGAGCTCACCAGCGCCTCCTCCATAGCTCCCTTCCCTCGCCCAGCACCCAATCTGAAACAGGCTTCTGATAGGCTATAAAGCCCTCACTGATCTCCCGGGGTGGTGGTCTTCAAACTTTTTTGATCATGAATATTTATGTATAGATTAGACAGTATAGTCAAAACACATTAAATATTATTAAAGTTCAGTTTACTTTTTAGATAAACAATGAATCTAAATTGAAATTCTCCTATTTCCTCCAGCCCCCAGACAGATGGCCTTGCTCACTCCTGCACGCAGCCCACAGAAGAGCCCACCACACTGAGAGGTGAAGGTAGGAGAGTCCCTCTCAGAGCTCACCATCCACTTTGCAGGAGGGTACAGGGTGAGGGGGGGGCTAGTTTTCTTAATACATTTGCAAACCACAGACAATAGAGTAACTCACAGCTGAACCCCTTCTATTTGCTGTTGTTGTGAACTTTAAAAGAAACTTGGGGACTTCCCTGGTGGTCCAGTGGCTAAGACCCTGCGCTCCCAGTGCAGAGGGTCTGGGTTCGATCCCTGGTCAAGGAACTAGATCTCACATGCCATAACTAAGAATTTGCATGCTGCAAGTAGAGATCCCGCCTGCCGCAACTGAAGATCCTGCACGGGGTGACGAAGATCCTGTATGTTGCAACTAAGACCCAGCGCAGCCAAATAATAAATAAATAAATAAAAGAAGCAATCGACTAGCTTCAAAAAATTTTTTAAAGAAAGAAAGAAAAGAAACTTGGTCATCTTAGGTAAGACCCTATTGCTGCAGTCGTGGTTATGCTGCAGCTCCCCACCCCAAAAGGCCCAGGCAGCCTGTCCCTAGAACCACAGCACCTGATGTAGAAAGTGAGTGTTTATCAAGGAAGAATGCAGAGACCCAGGATGTGTGTGTGTGTTGCGTGTGCATACACGTGCATGCGCGCCTGGGGTGTGCTATTCAGACAGAACCTGCCCCCTTGCAGTTGGGGGGTGGTCTGCCCTTTCTGCCCCACTAGAGGGAAGGCAAGCCCAGGACCCTCTCCCTGCCCTTAGATATGTGGCCCAGCCCATGAAGCAGCCCTCTTAGCAGGGAGCAGGGGCCCCTCAGGCAGAGGGTAGGGGCCTGACTTTTCTGCCAAGGCCAGAGTTGTCACTGGCTCCAACTGGCCTGGCTGGCTCTGGGGCCAGCGCTTCCTCCTTCATTCAAAAGCCCAGCCCTGTAAGGGTGGCAGAGAGGGAGGGTGAAGGGAGGGCTCAACCTCCAGCCCCCTCCCCCCTCACTGACAGCTGTAATCTGCTTGGGAAAATCTCTTTTTTTTCCGCACAGGAAAAAATATTAGTTGTCCCGATAACAAGGAAAACAAAATCCAGCGCAGGGCATCAGAGACTTCCTGAGGCGGGAAACAATGTCCAGGGAGCTCAGTGGAGAAGCCCGAGCTGGGAGGCTGAGGGGGAGCTGAGAGACGACACTGGTCCAGGCCTATCCGGCCGGCGGGGGAGGGGGATGACAGATCGAGGAACTTGGAAAAAAGATTTCCCCCCCAAAACCTTGAAGTCTGGGCTGTTGAGCTATATCCGGGAAATGATTCAGGACCGCTGCACGTCCCTAAACGGGATCAGGCCCCATCAGCTCAGGTGCTCTGAGTCTACCTCTCTTCCCTCCCAGTCCCCAGCCTGTTCTCCTGGGTACTGTCCCCCTCATCTGGGGGGCTGGGGATGAGGCAGGAGGGTCCCTTCCTGGGCACCTGGAGAGGCCATGGGCACCCCATGGGTGCACCTCTCCCAGTCTTCTTGCCTTGTCTGCCCACAGTTGCTTCCCTGGGTAACTTTCCATTGGGAGTGGGGGGTTTCAAGAAGGGGAGGACTTCTCCAAAGGCCCCATCCCCAGGTCTAGGGGACTCTGTTGCCCATTTTCCTCTCGGCCCAGGGCACCTGCACCATTTGGTCCAGTGGGTGTGGCCTCTGAGCACTATGGGCTCTGGGGAGGGGCGTGCTCCCAGCGAGCAGTAGTACTGACTCTGACTGCACACTGGGTCGCTTAGAGGCTTCTGGAAAATACCAGTGCCTCCTAGGCCTCATCCCAGACCAATTATATCAGAATCTCTAGGGAGCTGCTCAGGTGATTCTTATTTATTTATTTATTTTTAATATTTATTTATTTATTTTGGCTGCGCCGGGTCTTAGCTGCGGCACGAGGGATCTTCATTGTGGCATGTGGGATCTTTTTTTAGTTGCGGCATGCGAACCCTTAGTTGTGGCCTGTGGGATCTAGTTCCCTGACCAGGGATCGAACCCGGGCCCCCTGCATTGGGAGCGTGGAGTCTTACCCACTGGACCACCAGGGAAGTCCCTGCTCAGGTGATTCTTGTGTGCTTCATGGAGCGGGGGATTCTTGAGAACCCCCCCGCTCCATGAACCTGTGACCCTTTGGTCACTTGCTGGCTGGTCCCCTTCACCTCTAGCATCAGCACTGGCCTCTCAGTTTCAGATTGGAGCCCCTCAGAATTTACCACCTAGCCAGTGGCCTCCAGAGGTGCCTGCAGAGTTCCCTGACCAGCTGGAGGCCAGCTGCCCAGCCCAGTAGCAGGTTCTGGGTTACCCCACCCCCTCCCTCTGCTCCTTCTTCTTCTCCCTGGGCAATGACGCTTGGGGCCTTTGTTCTCAGCCAATAAGAGTGTGACCAGAAACCTACCCACAGCTTAATTACAGCTCCATTCACTGGCCATAGGCTGGCCACGGTCCACACTCAACCTGCCCAGCTCTCCCGCTCAGCATCCCCCACTCCCCCCAGCCTGTAGCCCAGGCAAGCCCAGCGCAGCTCCTCCCCACACCCCAGGGTCATCTCCAGCTTTGTTCTCAGCAGGACCCGAGATTCCTTCCCCCACAATGCCCTTAGCCCTTGCTCTGTACAAAACTTAGGGTCCTCAGGGAGATCTAGGCTCTGAGCCTTTGTGGCTTTCCCCAAAGGCTGGGGGGGGCCCCGCCAGAGTGCTGCTGCTGTACCATGCCACATACTGAGCTTACACGGGCTTACTCTGAAGTCAGACTATTCCTGGCTCTTTTTTTTTTTTAAATTTTCCTGGTTCATTTTTGATTGTTCATAAGCATGTTCCAGTCTCCTACGGGCTATGTCTATAGGGGAGTACGTACACTCAGCAGCCACAGTCCCTCCCCTCAAAGGCCTTCTCAGTACAGAGGGAAGGACTGTAATGAGCTATCACAAGGTAGTACCATTTGAATTCCTTGAAACCTTCTCAGGAATTCCCCACCAGCACAGTGCACGGAGTATTTTGGACACTCCAGAAATGTTTGTTGAACGAATATTTGTTTCTTAAGTGGCGCACAGTACGTCCCTCCCCTAGCAGTACACATAAAAGGAGATATCTCAGGGGTCAGGGACAAGATGGCGTTCCAGTTGCATCAAATGGGGGAGAGTGGAGGGTAGAATGAGCTGGGGCCTGTGGCCTGGCTGAAGAGAACTCACGAGGGTCCTTTTTTGTTCCTGGCCAGGTTTTTACCAACTGAGGGGCTTGCAGGTCCTCAAGGTCTGTCCAGAGGGCCAGTGGGTTACCAGTCCCTCTGCCCCAGTTGTCTTGCCCACCTGGAGAATCACCAGAGATCCTGAGAGGCAGGACCACAGAGCAGGCTTCTCCCTTCTCCTAAGGGGGCCTTCTTGGCCTGGGATTCCCAGGGGTCTCCCCTTTCCCTCTGAAAGAGACCATCCTAGCTCCCAGCCTTCATCACAGCATTTTCCAAACAGGTGGAGGATATTGTGGACAAGTGGCCACCTGGCTACAGGAGAGGGGAAGCCCCATTGCTCATCCCTGGGGCTTCATCCTCCCCAGGGGGAAACGGTTGGCCGAGAAGCCACTGCCTGCTCCCCAGAAGCTAAGGATCTGACCCTTGGCCTGGGCAGTGGGCAGCAGGCTTCAGGAGCTTGGGGTGAGGGGGCTTAGAAGGGAGGGGCTCCAGTCCCAGCTGCCTAGCTTTGGGTACTAACAGGCCACGCTGGGGGCAGCCGAGATTGGGGGGGAGCACCACCACCTGCTTTTCCTTGTTTTGTTTTCAGGGCACTAATTACTGTGCTGAGCTCCGAGCTGCCTAATGAGGCCGTTTGGATTTCCTGTTGTTCTGGCTTCCCAAGACCCTTAAAGGGCCAGCATCGCTCTAGGAGCGTGCCGGGTGGGACACCAAGCGCTCCGGTGAGGGCGAGCACAGAGGGGCTATCCCTAGGCTTGGCCTGAATGCCAAGGGCAGTGAGAGGGGCTGGTCCAGTACTTCCCGGCCGCCCTCACGCCCTCCAAGAGGACCTGCTCAGAAGTGCCCGCACCGGAAGCAAGAGCTTCAGAACTGTGTAGCCTGGCCAGAGCATGTGATTGGGGGGAGGGGGAGGCAAGGAGGCCAGGGCTGAGGAAGAAAGGCTGGTGATGTCACCAGTGCCCAGACTGTGAGAACCACTGCAGCACCAGGCAGGAGGGAAACGCCGTGATGTCCTGTTCCCCCCTCACCCTGGAAAATAAACACTTGTTGTCTGAGTGGCCAGCGCCACTTCCGAAGGGGCAGGCTGGCCGGGCTAGAGGCTCAGAAACGGGCCTGAGCCCAGCTTTGAGCAAAGGCCTTTGCCCAAGATGCGCAGAAAGGCCTGTGGGTCAGGCCGCCCCGAACTCAGCCCCGCTACAGCACACCACCCAAACGGGGCTTAATGGGTGCATTCGCCCCCTCTGCACCTTAGGGCTCATCTTTGCACATGAAGGAGCTGAGAACAGCTAGGGATGCCAGGGAACCCCCTTCCACACTTGCCGGGGCTGCAGACCAACTGGCAGGGCAGGTGTGGGTGGGGGGCGTCTGCCTCCTGAGTCTCCCTCAGATGTGAGTCACAGCCTAGGCCCTAGGACCTGTCCTAGGTGCCCCTCAGGCTGCCCCGAACTGTGGGTCCCCTGGGCCCCAGGAGGCCTGGCCTGCAGCGCCCTCCCCCACAGACGGGGTGACGACATTGTTGTTCTTATACGGGGCCTTCCGCCTGGAGTTCCGGCTCCGCTAAATGGTGGGAATGAGGGTCCCAGGGACAAAGCCAGCCTGGTTCCCGCAGCCACCTCAGAATGGACGGAATCCCCATTGTGTGCGGGCGCCCTGTGCCCGCCCTCCCCTTGCCCGCGCCGGACATGCCAACAAACAGCTCATTGAGCCCGGGGGAGGGGCGCAGGAGACAACAATGTCCCCCAGCGGGCCAGGGCAGTGAGCTCAGCTGGGGGTGGGGGCTGCCATGGAGGCCGGAGGGCGATGATCTCAGCCTGGGGAGGGCCGGCCTGTGAGACCGGCTGACCCTGGCCTGGCCTCCCCGGTGAGGCTGAGAAGGGCTGACGGGGCTGGCCTCGCCCTTGCTGCCCCACCCCCTGGGCCGAGCTGGGAACTGACCGGCGCTTCTCATGCTTAAACTGCCCCCGCCAAGGGCACACAACAGGCGCAGCAGGGGGGCCCACAGGACCCAGCAAGCCACCCCAGACCCGAGAGGCTGGTGGACCCTCCCTCTAGTGGTGCCAATCCAGAAGCCCCTCAGCAAGGCCCAAACAGAGCTCTCCCACACCACCAGCCCACACTGGCCACAGCAGGACTTTTGGATCAAGAAGTGAATGCACTTTCTACACCCAGAACCATCTAAAGAGCAGGCAGCAGCCTGAAGAGGGAGGGAGGGTCCTATCTCTGGAGGTATTCAAGCCCTTGGCTATAGAATATGGGGTTGGTCTAGGTGCCCTTGAGAGCTCACCTCACCCTGAGTTTCTAGGTGTAAGGCCCCAGCTCATTCCCTTGAGACACCTCTGGATTCCCTTTGTGGGTTTCAGGCCCGAGGTCGGATGAACCTAGGCCTGATCCAATCCTTTATCCTCTTCCAGCCAGGCTGCCAGGCAGGGCCTCAGGACTCTGAGGGAAAGAGTAGGAAAGTAGCGGGGGGAGGGAGAGGAGGGGTGTGGAGAGAGGTATGGCCAAAGCAGCCCCCACACTCAGTATAGGAGCCAGGGAAACCCTGAGGCTGGTCGTGTGTGCAGGGCTCTATCTGGAAAGCCAGGGGTAGAAGAAGAGAGTGGCTGCTGGCAAGGAAAGTGTGGGGCCTGTCCCAGCAGGTCCTCAGGGGTCTGGCATTCTCAGGTGCCCAGCCATCTCAAGGACAGGACCCAGGCTTCGGTGTATACCTGGCCACCAGCCACAGATGCCTCTGGCCTTCCCTCTGTACCTCCCTGCTCCAGACGACCCTGCACCCCACTGCCAGATGGTGGCTGAACACCCTCCTCAGCTCAAGAACCCACAGGTTCCCTAAAGCCCATCAATCAAGTCCGAATTCATCTGTCTGATGATGGCTCTCCATACCCTACCTGTCTAACCTCACGTCCAACCCTGCACATGCAAAGTCTGCTCCAGCTATACCTACTTCATTTCCACTCTGATCCTTTTCCTCTCTCCATTACGCCTAGCAGGAATGCCCTCTCTTCTCTTTTTCTAAGTTCTGCTCTTTCTTCCAGGTCCAGTGCCTTCCCCTCATCCCCCACAAAGCCTCCCCCATCCCTCTCTGAACCCTGGTTCTGCGGATCATCACATTCCTTTTCATGACCCTCGATTTTACCTCCATGTCCCATTAGGAGCTGAATCGGATGTTCCTTTTGGCCTCACTGACCTTAGCCCAGTGCTAGGCACATGGTCGACCTCATTCACAACTGGTTGACTAATGGACCAAACTCTGGGTATGCACGTGGCCACACACACAGGCCCTGACCTAGGAAAACTAACCACGGGGGTGCACAGAGACATGCCCCAAATGGAATGCATCTTTTGACTGCATTCTCTTCTTCTGATGGCAGTTTGATAGACCCACCCCAGGTCTCCCCAGCTTCCTCCTTACCTGGAGAAGGGTTCTGATAACGGGGGTAAGGGATCAAGCCTCTTAGGAGAGGAGGGGAAGCAAGAGACGGGGGAGTTGGCCACGGCCACAAGGCAACACAGGGATCTCAGTGGCAGAATGACTCCAGCAATGGGAATGTTCATGATGCCCGAGCAGCACTCATGAGAGTGGGGTGAATGGGCACAAAACGCGGTTGAAGCCTGTCTGTTTCTAAACTTACAGAGACAGCTGAGGCTGTTGCTGAAGCCCCTGGTGTTGGAAACCCTGAGTATTCATTTTTGCTCTGGAAATTCTCTGTGAGCTCCCAGACCTTAAATTAAGCCTGTCCCTTTGCTGCAAAGTTAGTGTGGCTGGACAGCTCCACAGGGCTTGTTCTGAGAGCAGCAACCAGAGGGCTGGGGGCAGGAGAGGCAAAGTGACATGGACTCACAGTGGCCGAACCTGCCCAAAAACCCCTCGGGGCTGAGAGGAGGCCCAGGTCCTGGTGCCTCTCAGGCCTCTCTGGATTTCTTCCTTGGGGATGGTCTAGACATAAGGAGAATCCTCTGGGTTGGAGGTTCTTTGCTAATCACAGGCAAGGCAAGTTACTCATTAGCAAGCATCAACATGCAATTCTCATCAACTCCAGGGGAGAGTTCAACTTGGATTAACAACTGAAATACATAGTGTAGACACTGTCACAGGAAGTTCTCCCATATGTCTAACCTAAATCCTTCCTGCCACAACTGAAGCCCATTTCCTCTCATTCTGACTGTGGTGGGAGACGGAGACAGCCGGTCACCATTCTCTGTTTAAGACCCATCACCTACTTGACCATGGCAGTCAGATTCCTCCTCAGCCTTCCTCAGGGAACAGTAACCTGCCTGCTCAGGCAGCTATTCACAGAGCTGGCACGTGTCCCCGGTTTCTTTCTCTGTGCATGAGAGTATTGAAGCACAGCACTTCCTGGTTCTGCCCTGACCCTTCCTCCCAGGGAGGCTGCAGGGGACCATGGCCCATCTGAGTAATCCCCACTCCCAGGTTCTGGGGCTGCAGAGAAGAAGTGTGACCCCATCCGCTATCTCTTACTTGCTTCAAGTCCTGGGTGGCAGCTGGGATCAGAGATCAGAGGTTGTGTGGAGAAATGAGGACAGGTCAGAGTTTCTTCCAGGAGACAAGTTGTTCAGCGGAAGAAGGTGAAGTGCACGCAAGGACCCGGAGACATGGAGGGGTCAGGTGCAGTGCTGGGCCTGGATGCTAAAGGGAGGCCAGAGCCAGAAGAGGGGAGTGAAGGCTTAGCAGGCAGGTGGGGCTGGAGAGAGCTTCCCACCTGTCAGAGTTTCCAGAGAAGAGAGGTTTCAGGGACAGGTGAGCTGTATGCTGGGGAGGGGACAAGAACAGAGGACAGTGGAGGCTAGCACAGTCAGGGCAGAGGATGAGTGGATGAGAAGGAAGAAAATCCTTGGAGTAGAGAAACCAGTCCAAGATGGAGGACTGAGGGGGTGCCTGAACCTTTACTTTCAACTCAGGCTCCGCTCCCCCACCCGACCCTGTCCTTCAGTATGGCTGGCAGAAGGTTCTCTTTTGGCCCCATCACTCTCAGCAATGCCTTTGCCCTGTGCTCTCTGTTCTCTAGCCCTGTAAGCCCTCTCAGAGTCCCCTCTGTCCTGAGAGACTGGGGCAGGAGGCAAGGGCAGGCTGGGCAAGGCCTGCAGCCTGAGGGTCTCCGCACAGAGGCCTGCCTGAGCCTTCTCTCCCTTCCCCTGGGCCTCCCTCCTCACTTGCTAGGGTGGGGACAGGAAGGAGCTAGGGAAGGGGAAGCCAGGGGCTCTGGGAAAGTTGCCGTGGAGGCTGCCCTAAACCCCGGACTCCTCTGTGGCTGGAAATACCCGCTGCGTGGCTCCTGGCCCTAGCTTTCCAGGTTTCCCCTGGGTTTGGCAAATGAAGCTGGGGAGGCTGCCGGGTTACCACCAATGAAGGCCCTTGCTTCCAGCCAGCAGGTCTCTACCCTGCCCCTCCGCTCTCGCCTTCTTTCCTTCTAACCAGCAGACAGGAGGCCTAGGGAGCACTTCCTTCCTACACAGTTAAAAGAGGCTTCTCAGGTCAGGGGCCCTCAGCTGCTTCTCTCTTGGGCCCATGGTCTCTTCAGGCCAAAGCTGTTCTCATTGAGAAGGAGAGGGCTCAGTCCACAGCAGCTGCCTCAGCCCCAGGCACCATCTGCCCCGGCCTTCTGAGAAGGTAAAGGAGACAGAGTATGGGGCTAGCCTAGGCCCTCAGGCTCCTGGGAGCCTGGCAGAGAGAAGGTGGGAAGCCCTCCTGATCTCATGAGAAGGCAGAGCAGGCACTCTGACTCATGTTTAATGGTCTCACCCACTTGGACATCCTTTCCTTGGGACATTTGGGTCATCAGTCATGAGCCATAAGCCAGTGGACAGCCCAGCCCAGACTGTGTGCCCTCTTGGTGACGTGGGGAAGGCTGAGACCCCTGAGCTGCCAGGAGCCTCAATGACCAGGGCAGTTCAGAAGTTGACTTCTCCTCCTACATGCCTCTGCTCTGAAACATCACCGTGAAGGAGGAAGGGTGCCAGCTTGAGACCTACATTTGGCCCTGGTTGGAGGGTCATCTGGCCATGGGCGATTGGGTCTTCCAAACCATCTCTTATCCAAACCCATTCTCAAATCTCCGGTCTTCTCCTTCCAGTTGAGAACCGTGTCACAGCCTCTTCCCACAAAAGGCTCCCACAGGGCCTTTAACAGTGGAGGTTTTCCAGTGTCCATCTCCTTTCCATGCCCCACCTAGCTTTCCTCTCTTTGTTTCCATCCTCTGCTCCTTTGCCTCATCCTTTATAACTGTTTGCCTTCAGCTCTCCTTTTTCCTTTCTTCCCTCCTGGAACTCATTTGCAAATGCATAATCAGTCACCCTCCCAGGTGGCTATCATTATTATCCCCACTGCACATATGAGAAAACTGAGGTGTAGAGCTATAGTTAAATTACAAGTCCAAGACCCTAGGGTTGGGAAGGGCCAAGAGCCAGGTTTATGTCATGCTTATTCACTCGACTCAAGCAGAGTGTGGGGAGAGGCCCCATTCCATCTCAACCCTCCTGGGCTGCCTCGCGGAGATTCTTCAGAACTCAGTGGCTATCAGCGCCCATGCCCCAGGTGCTACCCCTTCCTCCTTCTCACAGGGGCTCTCACATCTTATCATCAGCCACTGCATTCTGTTCTCCCTGTGAAGCCCACAAATGAGTCTTCAAGGCCACCACCAAGTCATCATCTTCCTCTCTCCTCCACCAGCCTCAGGCCTGTCCTATGGGGAACCCACTCTGTCCCGCGGGAAAGACCCAGAGCAGGCAGTTCCTTGTAAGGACTCCAGAGAGGGGTGAACGCGGCCCGGCGGGGCGCCGCCTGCCGAGCGGGAATCCCGGCCCTAACCGCTGGCGCCCCTCGAGGGGAGGGGCGAGGGCGGAGGTGGTTCTGCGGCGGCATCTGTCCCAGGCGGGCGGGAAGCTGCTGCATTAAATTGTAAAATCGATTTATTGACCGGCAGGTGCGAGCAGCGGCAGATGGAGAGTAGCGCTGCTGGGGCGCATCTGCGGGGAGCGGCGGCATCGATCCTGGCCCTCCTCCGAAACCCGTCGGTCCCTGGTCCTTTCACGTCGGCTCGCTCCCAACTGCAGGGCCAAGGTCCGCGAAGCTGCGGCGCCCGAGCGGCTAGGGTAGCTCGCTGCACGCCCCCCCCCCCTCCCCCGCCCGCCCTCGCCTGGCCTCAGGGCCCGGGCTGCGCCCCCACGGCTGCCAGGCCCTGCCAGCCCCACTGCCCCAGTTGGCATGCGGCGGGCCGGGCTGACGCGTGGCAGCGCCCTGCGGCAGATGAGGCACGCGCCGGCCTCATTTCAATGTGAATGGATCGAATGGAGCAGCCATGTGGCAGCAACAGTTTGCAAATCTCCCCGCCTTCTGTGCAGCTCCCCGGCCGCCGCTCCCTGCACGTGGCCCCTTCCCCGCAGCGACCGCAGCGGCGCCCCTCAAGGCTTAAGCGCCCCGCCCTAGCCAGGCTAGCTCCCCCTCCCCTGGCCTGCCCGGCGGGCGCTGTAGCCCGGCCCCTATCGCGCTCCTACCTGGGTGCAGTTCGTCCCGCGGAGAACGCTGTCCCGGGGGTCGGAGTGCAAAAGAGCGCTGGAAGCCGGGAAGATGCGACGGCAGCCCTGGGGAGGGCGCGTAGGCTACCAAGTGGGGGAGGGGCCCCGAGGCCCTGCTCGGCCCCAGTCGCACCCTAATCACCAGGGGTCAGCTTGGGTGCAAGGCTGCGAGACAACCTTGGCGCTTCCTGGCCCCAGGTGCAGGTTCTGCCTGCTGGGGGGGCTGTATGCAGCGGCCAAACGGAGAGGACGGCCGAAGCCGAAGGCCCCTGGGGCGGAGGTTGTGGGCCTGCCTGAAGCCAGGCCTCGACCCTGTGGCTCCAGACGCTGGGCTGTGTTGCGGGTGCTCGTGGGGATGAGGATCTGTGGACCATCAGAGGGCCCACAGTCAGTCCGGGGAAGCCCAGGTTGGTGGGACCTTGCATCCAGGCCCCCTCTCCAGGGCGTGGCCGAGCATCTGCGGAGGCGCAGGGTCGTCAGACGTCCACGTGGGTCCAACCCCACTGTGATTTGCGGCCTCTGATCGCCTCACAGCCTCATGTTCCTGGGGGCCCCCAGGACACGTGTTGGGTCTTTCCTTCCACAAGTCACGAGTGGGAGAAAAGTGGAGGAGTCCCAGTTGTGGAGCCTTCGCATTTCTATTCCCCGCCTGCAAAGCGACCCTCTCCTGCTCAGCAAATGTGGGCAAAGCTGGACCCCAGCAGGTTGGAGCGCTAGTGGGTAGTCAGGGCCAAGGGCGGCGTCCTAGAGTCCTAGGGGAGTAAATGAACTTCTGGGACAGCACCGCGTAGCAAATAGGTGCTTCATGAATGCCTTTGGATGGTGAAGAGAATTTAACCCTTTCCCCCTACAGGTCAGAGGATTTCTATCTCTGGGATCCCTTTCAAGAATTCTTGACTCTGAGGGTAATGATAATACTTTTGTTTGGTCCTTGACTGTTTGCAAAGTGCTTTTGGGCACATCAGTCCGGATGTGTGTGAGGGATAGAGAGTGTTCCAGATCTACCAATATTGAGCGAGATGTCTCCTGTGGGACTGGATGTCTCCCTTGAGGGTCAGACAAGAGCCAGATCCAGAAAAGGAGTGAGTTTTTTATGAACTCCCAGGCCAGGATTTGGGGGTGGAAGCGGACAGAACTAGGTAGGGCTGGATGCCAGCTCAGAGGAAAGTGAGGGGCACTCTTTGGCACCCTAGGCAGGACTAAGGGATCCGTAGAGGATGGGCAGAGAACCCACTGGTCAGGATCGCTGGGAGGCAAGTCCTGGGCTCCTCCTCCCTCGGGCCTGGGGACTCCGCCTGTCCATAACCTACATTAACTCTGCAGCGCAGCCTGGGCCCATCTGCCGGCCCCCGCCCCACCTCGGTTCCCCACGCCAACCCATTCGCGCCAGATGGTGGCTGGGAGGGGTGGCCGTGCGTGGGGGACCCCGGAGCCCGTCTCCTCACCTCACCCCTCCCCCAACCCACGCTCCCAACCTCTTGTTTCTCATGCTTCTCCCCCAATCCTTCACCACCACCAAGTTAAAAAAAAAAAAAAAAATCAGACCATGCTCGGCCTAGGCAGCTGTTGGGCTCCGCGCCGTGCCCCCCGCCCCCCGCAAGACTCCCCCGGGCCCGCGCCGCGTCCCTACTCCCCCCAGCGCCGATCTTATCGCCCGACGACAGCCATCGCTGTGCGGGCGGGCTGACAGCTGAAGCCACAAGGCCCCCGCCGCCCTCAGCGTCGCGGAGAGAGACCGCTCCTCTGCGCCCCCGACACTGAGAGAAGCCGGCCCTCCCCGGTCTAAAGCCTCCGGGGATCACGCCGGTTCCGGGAAAGCAGCTGCACTGCCGCCGCTCGGAGAAGTGGGGCCACCCGGGGGAGCCGAGAAGGCGAGACGGGTGAAGCCGCCTGAAACCCATACAAGTCCGCGCGCTTCCAGTTCCACCCTACATTTTGCCCTATGAGGAGAGGACCCGGGTCTGCCCGGCCTCAGCCCCTGGACTCTCTGGTGGCTCGAGCCAACTCTGCAGTCAGGAGAGTTCCTCCCTGCCCCAACGGAGCGACAGGACGCGGGCCGAGGCTTGAGGCTGCTGGGGGTGGAGAAGGTGGGCTCTGGAGCTGAGGCTAAACCCAGGTGAGGAGAGGCGCCGAAGGCGGGGCCAGACCCTTATTACCATACAGCTGAGGACGCGCCCCCCTTCTTCTACCTCGGGGACCACGCCCTCCTACCCCCAGCATGGGTACCACGCGTCTGGGGACTGGCACGCGCGGAGCCCAGGCGGGAGGCAGAAGGGAGGAGGCACGCGCTGGACACGCCCCCCATAACTGGGGAGGGAGATGCCCACCAGGTGGAGGGGCCGAGCCCCCGAGTCTTAGATGCTTGGCCCCTCGCCCAGCACGGAGTGTCCACAGAGAGGTTAATGCGTCCTCTGGCTTCCCTGCTGCGCGCGGGGGGGGGGGGCGGGCGGGGGGGTGGACGCTCACAGGTTGGGGGCCGACGACGCCAGGGCTCCCTAAGTTCCGGGAAGGTGAAGGAGACCGGAGTCCTTTAGCACTGGTTTCGCTTTCTGAGCTTAAGTTCTTTTTACCTGCTCGAGGGCTGCAGGTAACTAACGCCGGCCGTGGTCACACCGCCGACGGGGACTCCCCCGTGTCTCCGCCCCTACGACCATCCGGGAACCACTCGCTCACCTCCCGCCCCATTCCCCCTGGCCCTCCTCCTGTCCTCCCACAGCCGGGGTCTCGGCCTGTATCCACGCGATTGCGGAGAACTGGTCACCTCGGCACTCGCTGAGCTGGGGGACCCAGGGGCTGAGAGCGGCACAGAGGGGCGGGGACCTGTGCCTGACTGGCTGGCTGGGAGGGGGGAAGGCGCGGGCGGAGGCCCCCTCCGGGCGGCGCTGGGGCTGTAGCAGCTAGAGGCCCGAGGGGAGGGGAGAGTGACCACGAGTCTGAGTGACAGGCGGGTGAAGAGAGGAGCCAATATATATAAGGAAAGCTCCCGCGAGCGCAGGTTTCAGTAGCGGCGCTGAGCGCAGGCTGGGAACGCGAGGCCAAGAGCTGCAGCTCAAGCCGCCTCAGTGCAGTGTACCCGGACACTAGCCTGCTTACAGCCCCAGGATTAGCCCGAGGACACGTCCTCAGCGCAGCCGCCACCCAGCCGCCCTCACCTGGATTACCTACCGCGGCAGTTGGAGCGGAGCTAGCGAGAAGGAGAGACGGGAGGAAAACCCCGAGCGGAGCCTGGCTTTTCAGGGACCCCTCCGGCGGTTGGACGCGTGGGAAAGGTTCACAACCGGCGGGTGGAGAGAGCGACGCCCCAGGGAATGGCAGCCGCAACCCGTAGCGCCTCTGGCTGGGCGCTACTGCTGCTGGTGGCACTTTGGCAGGAGGTAACTTCCCGCGCCCCCTCCGCCCTCTCCCACCGTGCCCTGGGCCTGAGCCCCTGGCGTCCACCGAGCTGACCGCTCTCCTTCTTCCTTCCCTCGGTCCCTGTGCAATAGCGCGCGGCCGGCTCGGGAGTCTTCCAGCTGCAGCTGCAGGAGTTTGCCAACGAGCGCGGCGTACTCGCCAGCGGGCGGCCGTGCGAACCCGGCTGCCGGACCTTCTTCCGCGTCTGCCTCAAGCACTTCCAGGCGGTCGTCTCGCCCGGGCACTGCACCTTCGGCAGCGTCTCCACGCCTGTGCTGGGCACCAACTCCTTCGCCGTCGGCGACGACAGTAGCGGCGGGGGACGCAACCCTCTCCAACTGCCCTTCAATTTCACCTGGCCGGTGAGCACAGCCTGGGCGCCCTGGGAGGTCATGAAAGCCGAGAGAAGGGGTTTCCCTGGGACCAAAGCCTTCTCCCTAGATTGCCTCGCTCCCCTCCAACAAAAGGGGGGGCACTCTCTTCTGATCCTTCTTTCCGACTCTTTCCTGGGACCTCACCCTCCTGTAGGCTCTCACCAGTCTATCTCTTCCCAGTTCTACGCTCTATCTTCTCCCAGTGCTAGGGATACGATTTTCATCACCTACAACCCCGGCGCGTGCTCCATCTCAGAAAGACTCCCGCGTACATTCCCTCATCCCTCAACTCTCCTCCTACCCGGGGTTCTCTCGCCTTCCAAGCTCGCGCGCGATGCTGAGTGCAGACCCGTTACAGAGACCAGGGCGCAGTAACTGTATCCTGCAATTAGATTAATTAAACCGGCTGCCGAAAGGCACCCCCACCATCCCCTGTTCATCTCGCTCTCTCTGTCTTTCCCCGCCCCCTCCTTTCCGTTCCCAGGGTACCTTCTCACTCATCATTGAAGCTTGGCACGCGCCAGGAGACGACCTGCGGCCAGGTGAGTAGCTCGCTCCGCGGCCACAGGGGGGCGACACGGCGCAGCGCCGAAAGAGTTAATCTGTAATAGGCGGGGGAAGTGCGGGGTGGGGGCGTGGGGGGCAGGACGCTTAGCTAGGCCGGGAGCTGCGCCCCGCGCTGGACGCTCGGATTCCGCCCGCTGCCTGGACTCTGAGCACAATTGCGTTTCCTGCGGGTTATTTTTGGCGTGGGAACGCGGGGAGCACGGCGGTGAGAAAGGCCGAAGCTGCCAGCGCCGCTGACGGGCCCCTTCCTGTATTTTACACCTTTCGCGAATTCCGCTCCTTTGGAAAGGGAATAATGGCTTTGGGATGTTGTTCTGACACAGAGGAAAAGGATATTTCAGCAGCACAACAATTCTCACTTTGCAAAGGAAAAAGAAAAGCATTACCCATCTCTGAGGGCAGAACCCCTGAATGGGCACCAGAGGACCCCTTGCTCCCAGGGTCCTCAAAGGCCTGGAGAGCTTTTCTTTTTCTTTTTTCTGCCCCCCCTCCCCGATTTTGACCTCTTTTCCTCTTTCCCCTGCCTATCTGCCTCCAGAACATTGGGATATCTTAACATCCTTCTATTGTCCCCTTTTTGAATGGTATCAGGCCCTCTGCACATGCACACACAGAGCAGCTAAGCAGTGGGACACTTGGGTTCCTCTGGCCTGCGTTTGCTGGCAGGTGGGGTCATCTGGACAACTGGTTTGATCCAGCAGTTGCTGGCACTCTTGGGGACTGGCTGCCCTTCCTTGACCTGGCCCTCTGCCCCTTCAGAGGCCTTGCCACCAGACGCGCTCATCAGCAAGATCGCCATCCAGGGCTCCCTAGCTGTGGGCCAGAACTGGTTACTGGATGAGCAGACCAGCCCTCTCACAAGGCTGCGCTACTCTTACCGGGTCATCTGCAGTGACAACTACTATGGGGACAGCTGCTCACGGCTATGCAAGAAGCGCAATGACCACTTCGGCCACTACGTGTGCCAGCCAGATGGCAGCCTGTCCTGCCTGCCCGGCTGGACTGGGGAGTACTGCGAACAGCGTAAGCAGCCAAGCTCCCACCTGCCTGGAGGGGGGTCCCCGGAACAAACACAGTGGCATCTTTTCGGCTGCAGCCTGCCTCCCTTGGAGAGCGGGTCTGGGCTGTCCACTAACTGGGCCTCAGTAACAGCTGGGGATGCTTAGGATGGGCTTGGACTCTGCCCTCCCTCTTCTTAGTGCTCCTCCCCGTCGTGCTAAAGCCCACAAAGACCCCATAATTGCATTCCATCCAGCCTGGATTCTCCTTCCCTGTGCCATCATTTCTCTTTAAGACATCCATGGCTCCTCTGGGAAGCCAGGAGTGGGAATTGAGCCCAGGAGAGCTGGGGGGCAGCCCCAGGGCCAGGAGAGGGAGAGTGGGACTTCAGAGTTGTTGTCATCCCACTCTCACCCAGTGCCACTTTCTCTCCTCAGCTGTCTGTCTTTCGGGCTGTCATGAACAGAATGGCTACTGCAGCAAGCCAGCAGAGTGCATGTGAGTAGCGGACAGGAAGCGGTGACGGGGGAGCCGTCCCCTGTCCAGGCCCTCACCTCACCCTCAGCTTTTCTTTTGTTCTACAGCTGCCGCCCAGGCTGGCAGGGCCGCCTGTGCAATGAATGCATCCCCCACAACGGCTGTCGCCATGGCACCTGCAGCACCCCCTGGCAATGCACTTGTGATGAGGGGTGGGGAGGCCTATTCTGTGACCAAGGTGAGTCAGGGCAAAGAGAGGGGACGGAGAGCTGGGCAGGGCATGGGAACCAGAGTTGTCACCTGGACCCTTCCTACTCGATGACTGCTGAGTCGGCTTTCCCATTATCCTTCAAGGAATTTGGGATTGTAAGGATCTTAACAACTGGCTTAGAACAAGATGGTGGGTCCTTCTTCCTTAGGTGCTGGGAAGGAAGGGTGGCTGGAGAAGCCAGGAGGGTGACATGTTGGTAACCTGAAGATTGCACTCATAAATTCCAGCAAGGCCAGAGAGAGGGATGCCGGGCTCAGTTCCTCTTTCTACCTTGTAGTTACCTATTAACCCCCTAAGTGTTTGCTTACCTACCAGGGCTGTTTGAGCAGCTCTCCCCTAAACAGCTGTCTGGTGGGGTGTGCCCACTGGCTGCCCTGAGGCTGTGGGTGAGCTGGGCCTCTGGGCGGAGTGACATCTAACCGCCTTCTCGGTGGGGCAGAAACAGCCTCCCTTGTTTTCCCCAGTAGCACTTGCCAGGCAGCTGCCCAAACCCACACTGTCTTCCTGGTGTTCAGGGGGCTGGTCACTCTTTTGGCTGCACAGGGGTCTGCCAGCCCCAATGATGGGGGAGGGGGCCTTTTTTCCTTCATCCTCATAGCCAGCTGCAGCACGTGCCTCCCATTTTCAGGGTCAAATGGGGTGGCTGCTGCCATGGAGACACCAGCACAGGCCTGGGTAGGGTGGGCAGGACGCTTGCCAGGATAGAAAGGACTTGCCTGGGCCCTGACTTGCTGGCAACAAGGGGCTTGGAATTCAGCCCCTGTGTTCTTCGTATGTATGTGTGTGTGTGTCACTTTCTCCCCACTCCAGTCGCCCCAAACACACACACACACACACACACACACACACACACACACACACACACACACACACACACACACACACACCACCCACACCTGGCTCCTGCCCTCTCTCTTTCCTCTCCCCACATTTGCTCCCAGGTGACACAGTCATATACTCATCTTATTCAAACAGAGCCCTTACAGTCCCTGTATTTGCTCTGTCTGGTTTTCCTTCCCTGTCCTTCCCAAATAAGAAAACAAATACTTATATTTCAGAATACCCTCGTAACGCATTTCGCTGTAAAAAACGCCTGGCAACCACTTATCGTGGCTCTCGCCTCCCCTCTACTCTTACCACCTGTTAAAATTGTAGCCCCTTTCCAGGCTTACCTCAGCTGCCCCTCCTCCACGAAGCCTTTTCTGACTTCCTCCTCAACATGTGGCCTTGCTGTGCCTCCTCTTCTTTACCTTTATTCTCCCCTGGCTGCAGTGCTTGTGAGCTTACCTGTGGGCAGTTAACTGTCCAACTGTGTTTTTTCAACTTTGATTGATTGCACTCCTCAGATGTGGTTCCAGGTGCTTCAATATACCCGGTTTCACTGGGGGAAGAGGAAGGGTATTTGGGCCTGGAAGACTTTGAGTTGAAGCCTCTGGGCCAAACATGGACAGTGAACTTGAACTCCAAGGAGCCTGGAGGTTGGGACCAGTCTTTGGCTCTGCTCAGCCGGTCGGTTCCTGTCTCCGCAGATCTCAACTACTGCACCCATCATTCCCCGTGCAAGAATGGGGCAACGTGCTCCAACAGTGGGCAGCGGAGCTATACCTGCACCTGTCGCCCAGGCTACACTGGCGTGGACTGTGAGCTGGAGCTCAGCGAGTGTGACAGCAACCCCTGTCGCAATGGAGGCAGCTGTAAGGTGAGGCCTAGGCCAACGCAGGAAGGCAGAGTTCTGGCCAGGCAGCGCCCAGGCATCCCCACCCCAGGCGGCCAGTGGATGTGCACCCGTGGGCAGGCATTGTGGGCAGGTGGGGCCTAGCCCCCCGCCAGGAATCCCTGCCCCCAAGGGTCTGACTTTGGCCCCTTTCTGCTCTCTCTCCAGGACCAGGAGGACAGCTACCGCTGCCTGTGTCCCCCGGGCTACTATGGCCTGCACTGCGAACACAGCACCTTGAGTTGTGCCGACTCTCCCTGCTTCAATGGGGGCTCCTGTAGGGAGCGCAACCAGGGGACCAGCTATGCCTGTGAATGTCCCCCCAACTTCACTGGCTCCAACTGCGAGAAGAAAGTGGACAGGTGTACCAGCAATCCATGTGCCAATGGTGCGTCCTGTTGCCTTGCTAACCTGGTGGACTGGCCCTGGGGCCAAGAGAACTTTCTGGTGAGGGAGGGTCGAGAGAGGAGAGAGGCCTTGTCTGTCACTCTGGGCAGGCTGAGACGGATCCCCATCTGCTCTGGATGGTGCAGAGCTTGCTTGATCATCTGGGTGGCTTTGGAAGAGGAGCAGGTTAGCAGTGGGTGCACGCCTTTGGAGATGGAGCGGTATGCACCCTGCCTGGCTTCCATTCCTAGTCCCATGTCCTGACCTGGCTGGGGTGGCCTCTGACCCTCCCCAGGAAGTCCTGGGCTAGAGAGAGGGACCTTGGAGGCCTCGTGTCCCTCCTTGAAAGAGGCTAGCACGGTGAGGGCCCTGCTCCTGGAGGCCTCACCTCGCCCCACGGCTACAGTGAGCCTGGCACAGCATAAGGCGTCTGGAATGTTCAGCATTTTGGGGGGCACCAAGCATGTTGGTTATCTTTGTCTCCTTGGTCTTCTGGTGACCCTCTGTGAGGCAGGCAGACAGCACCGTGCAGGAGAGAAGCCTTAGGAGCTGCAGAGGGATTGGAAGGGCTGAGATGGAATCTGCTCTCTGGCTAATCACTTAGTTATCATCACTGAATGGGAAAATATAGAACCCGTCCTCTGTCTTTCATGTTGCGAAGATTAAATGAAACAGTAATAGATCTATTTGAGCATTTACTGTACACCAGGTATGTGCTCCTGCCTTCATGCATCACCTTACCTAACCTTCAGAGATCTCCTATAGAGGAGACAGCATTCTACTTCAATTTAACAAATGAGGAAATGAGGCTTAGAAATAAAATAAAGCAACGGGTGCCAAATCCCCAGCTAGAGAGAGACAGCTGAGATTCAAACCCAAGCATACCTGTTCGATTCTACTGTAAAGCTCTGTAAGATGCTGGTAGTTCTTATACACGAGCCCACTGAGGCGTAGAGGACCAGGCTCACCCTCAACTGCAGGTCTCCTGACTCTTTGTGCAGAGCTCTTTGTATTGGGATCTGTGAATGCTGGCCGAGTTCCTGGACAACCTCGGTTCTCGGGATGGGGCACCCTCTGCACTGGGGGGGGGGGGCGGGGGGGTCCAAGGAGGTTGCTGACTTGTGGCCCATGTGTACCCACAGGGGGCCAGTGCCTGAACCGAGGTCCAAACCGCATGTGCCGCTGCCGTCCTGGATTCACAGGCGCCCACTGTGAAATCCACATCAGCGACTGTGCCCGCAGCCCTTGTGTCCACGGCGGCACTTGCCGCAACCTGGAGAACGGGTTCGCGTGCACCTGCCCTGCTGGCTTCTCTGGCCGGCGCTGCGAGGTGCGGATGCCCACCGACGCCTGTGCCTCGGGACCCTGCTTCAACGGGGCCACCTGCTACGCCGGCCTCCCCCCGGACAACTTCGTCTGCAACTGCCCCTACGGCTTTGTGGGCAGCCGCTGCGAGTTCCCCATGAGCATGCCCCCCAGCTTCCCCTGGGTGGCCGTCTCCCTGGGTGTGGGACTGGTGGTGCTGCTGGTGCTACTGTGCATGGTGGCAGTGGCGGTGCGGCAGCTGCGGCTCAGGCGGCCCGACGACGGCAGCAGGGAGGCCATGAACAACCTGTCGGACTTCCAGAAGGACAACCTGATCCCCGCCGCCCAGCTCAAGAACACAAACCAGAAGAAGGAGCTGGAAGTGGACTGTGGCCTGGACAAGTCCAACTGTGGCAAACAACAGAACCACACATTGGACTATAATCTGGCCCCAGGGCCCCTGGGGCGGGGGATCCTGCCTGGGAAGTATCCCCACAGTGACAAGAGCTTAGGGGAGAAGGCGCCACTGCGGATACACAGGTGAGCAGCACCCGGAGGCCCAGGGCTCACCAGCGACCCCCTCACGGTACTGCCTGGGCTCCCCCAGGACAGGTGGGAGGCTAGCACCAGGCCCTTGACTGCTGCTAAGCAAACAGGGGCTCTTGCTGCTGACAGGAGGATCCTCCGACAAGATTTCTGCCAGGCTCCCTTTGTCCCTCCTTCCCATTCACTCGTTCATTCATTCACAGATGTCAAGTGTCCACACTGTGTCACTTGTGACCCCCATCTTCCCACGGCATGGCTTGCCTCCAGTGGCAAACTGGCCTTTTCCAGGCCTGAGACCCTCTGGGAAGGTTGGGGTCCTGTGGCTCTCTTACGGCCTGTAGCTAACTGCCCGCCAGGCTAGCACTGGGCATCCCCAGTCCCCGTGTCTTCTCCCAGAGCCACCTCTACCAGTTCCCTTTGGGTCTCCGGGGTCCAGGTTAGCGCCCCACCTCCCTCCAGCCCTCTCTCCATCTCTCCCTCACCGGCCTGTCTTGTGTTCCCTCAGTGAAAAGCCAGAGTGTCGGATATCAGCGATATGCTCCCCCAGGGACTCCATGTACCAGTCTGTGTGTTTGATATCAGAAGAGAGGAACGAATGTGTCATTGCCACAGAGGTGAGTGCTAGGCTCTCCTTCCCTTCTAGCATGTTCCCTCCTGCCTTTAGGGGATGAGAAAGTGGTCCGGTTACTCTTGACCTTAGGGGCCGCTCCTGAAGGGTGGGTCGGAACCCCTCCTTGGCAGGCTGGGTTCAGTGGCTCTCGGATCCCTGCTGGCCTCGTTGCCACAGAGGGTGTGAAACAGGAGCCGTGGTGGTGAGCCAGCCCGGTCTCTTCCTGCTGTGTTAGTGCTGGGCTGGGCGGCCATGGCACCCGGCCAGCTCTCAGGCACTGCTTCCCAGCTGCTGGTGGGTGAGGGTGGTTGCCTTGTGCCCCTCCTGCCCCTACTCACTGGCTTCCTTCACTGGCCCACCTCATGAGCACAGTCTTCCAGGCATGTGTATGTGTTGGGGCAGAAGACTGGGAAGGCTTTCCCACCTCCTCTTCACCCCACCTGCCTCACTGACTTCTCTCAGGGAGGCCCAGGGCAACCATGGAGGGAGTGCTTGTACCCCAGGGTAACCCACTTTCCTGCTCTCCACATGCTCCCCAGGTATAAGGCAGGAGCCTCCCCAGGACATCCCAGCTTTGCCCCAGCAGCTGGACCTTCCTTCTGCATTGTTTACATTGCATCCTGGATGGGACATTTTTAATATGCAACGTGCTGCTCTCAGGAGGAAGAGGGAATGGCATGAACTGGACAGACTGTGAACTTGCCAAGAGATGCAGTACCCTTCCACATCTTTGGGTGTTTGTCTGGCATCAGATTGGCAGCCACGCCAGCCAGCGGAACAGAGGAGAGGAGAGGTGCCACTTGGACCCGCCCTGCCAGCAGTGGCCTTCAGAGGGCTCCTTTGGGGCTCTGGCCTATTTTCCAGAGAGAGTGGCAGTGGCCCCGTGGGGCCCGGAGCTGCTGTGGCCTCCACTGGCATCTGTGTTTCCAAAAGTGCCTTGGCCCAGGCTCCATGGTGACAGCTGGGTCCAAATCAGAGAGGAGAGAGGAGGCCAGTAAGGGCAGGGCTGTCTGTGGGCCAGGAAACCATCTGGTGCGGCTCTTGGCAGGAGTGTCCCTGCAGGTGAGGTGAGCGCCCTGAGAGGAGCGGGAGGAGCGTTTTCTGCCCCGTGCCTCCAACCGCTGCATGTGGGCCTTGCTCCTAACACCATCCCTGCCTCTCCCTGGCCCAGGCTGTCTGGGGAAGGATGCTGGTAAGCCTTACCTGGCTTCCACAGCCTCTGGCCCTGGGTGCCTTGGGCTCCTGTGAGCAGATAGGTGGAGGGCCTGCCCCTCTTCCCAGCCAGAGGCAACAGGCCTAACTGGGGAGCTCAGGGCAGTGATGATGGAAATTCCAGTGAGGGAGAAATCGGGTGCTGTCGCCACCTAGGACCTTTCCTCCCTCAAGCCCATTCCTAAGGCCTCGAGCCTGGGCTCTGCCCACACCCACTACTGCCCCCAGACTACCCTTGAAGCCGATCTTCAGAAATCAATAATATGAGTTTTTATTTTGTTTGTTTTTTTTTTTTGTAGTTTATTTTGGAGTCTAGTATTTCGATAATTTAAGAATCAGAAGCACTGACCTTTCTACATTTTATAACATTATTTTGTATATAATGTGTATTTATAATATGGAACAGATGTGTACAGGAGTTTAGTACTTCTTGGGTCCTGTCTTTGTGATGGCAGAGTGGGAATCCTTCTGACTCCCCTTCTTATATTGCTGCCGGCTGCCCCCCCGCACCCCTGGCACCTGGGTGCACTTGGACTTGGCCTGCTGTGCTCTAGGCCCTTGTCCTCTTCTAGTTCTTGGGGAACCTGGCCTCACCCATTTCGTCCCCAGCCTGGGCCAGCCTCCTCTGTCTTATGGCTTGAGGTTGGCTGCAGCCCCCCTTCCCCCTCATGCTCCCACCATTCCTTGGGGGTTATGCCCCCTGACCTGAACCTATCCCCCTTTTCTCTCTTCAAGTCTGAAAAAGCTTATGGACACCCTAGTCAGCCTGGGGGATACAGGAATTTGGGGGAAGGAGACAAACCTGCCTGTTTTCCTCTTTTCGAAAGGATTCTCTTGTCAGAGAGCGGGGTCTCCGACCATGATGACATCTGGGCTCTTCCTCCTGCTATTGCAGGGTTTTAGATGGACTGGCAGCCTGCTCATTTTTAAGCCCTGGCAGGGCACTGGTCTTTGTGCCAGGGGGATCTGCCTTGGGTCTGTCCTCCTTGCAGCTGGGCAAGAGAGCTGGCTCTGGGCGCCTGGTCTGCCCAGAGCTGCTCGAGTTGATTGGAGACTGTAGAGAGGGGAGGAGGAAGAAGAGGGAGGCTTGCCTGAGCCCGGGTTTCTCTGGCTGAGGCACTATTGAGAGAGTTTCCAGTCTCTACTTCACGGCTAGCTTCCTCTAAGGCGTAAGATGGTCCCTATGGTGCCACAGTCTTCCCTCTACAGCCACAAAAATACCCCATGGAGAGCAAGTGATGAAAAAATGAGCCATCGACAAAAAGCTGAGCAGATGCTCCCAGCTCTCAGCCCATCCAGTAAAGCAAAATAGACCCGGCAGATGCCCCCAGTGGAGTCCAAGTATATGCAGCGCTACTTGCCTCCCTTTTCCTTTCTCCCTGACACATAGAGCATGCCCGCCCCTAATCTGGGTGCTTATGCCAGAGACAAGGGAGCAAGAGACCTAGGGTCATCCACACTCACCCAAGTGCACACGTTCCACGCCTCACCCATTGCTCCCTGTTCCCCTCACTGCACACACAGGGTATCAAACAGGAAAGCATTCAGGGAACCGTTCCCACAGCCTGAGCCGGCAGCAGGGGGAAGAACAACACGACCTCACTCTTCCTGCCCAAAATGAAACAGGAAAGCAGCTCCCGGGCCCTGGGGGGCGGGGGAAACTGGGCTGGGACACGAAGGCGAGATGACGAGGCTCCCATGTGGGGGACAGGTAGGACACCCGCGGGCCTGCACGTCCACACCACCAGGCTGTGCTGGGCTGCACGGGCTGCCAGCTCCTCAGAGAAGAGAGCCCTGGAGGGGAGCTGGCTGGCTAAACCCACTCACCGGCTCTGATACCACGGCAGCTTTCTGGGAAAAGAGGGGATCCCTTCATGGACTTGGTCTGGGCAGCTCCAACCTGTAGCTTGCGCCAGGTTCCACCTCTAGTGACATGGCAAAAGCTGGGCCAGGCACTTGGGGTGTGAACAGGCCACAGTGGAAGCCCTTCTCTCTCCAGGATTTCCAGGTCACTCCCTGAGGGTCCAGCCCCTTCTCATAGGTAAGGTACCCAAGACTTTCCTGATAGAGTGTTCAGGTGTACAGGAGAGGTCCTAGGCTTGGCAGAAACAAGGCCAGATGATAGCTCTAGACTCACTGTGAAGTGCTCTCCCTGGCCTAGCAAATACGCATGTTTAATCTGCACTGGTATTTCATAAGAGAATTCAGAGCATAGCAGTTCCTTAGCCTGGAAGCAGTGCCCTGTCTAAAGGACAAGTCTGACCCCACGGTGACCGCCAGCTCTGAGGACAGCTGCTTTTCTAGAGCCCACTGGCTGGTAACCACCTGGATATCATCGTGGGGCGTGAGGCAGGGAGAGGCTGTGAAGAATGCCTTTATGCTGCTGGCTCAGCTAGGGGTCCCTCTCCTGCCTCAGGGCCAGACTGGTCAGGGCGTAGAAAAAAAAGGACAGTGGTTCCTACCTCCCCCCATCCCGGGCTAGATAAGGCCACTAGGTCACTAAACTCAGGTCGCGCAGACGCTCCACCTCTCACGGGGACCCACAGGGCTCTCCCCTCCCTGCCGCTTTCCCCGCCTCTCCCCGCGGGTCCGCAGGATGGCGACCCAGCCCTCCACCCCACGTGGCCCGCCGCATTCCGGGAAGGGATGGAAGTGATTCACTCAGGGAACTGTGAGTGTCCCTTCCCGGGGAGAGGATGCGCCTGGGAGGTCCCAGTGGCCTCCCTCAAGCGGCCGCGCCCTCCCTCGCGCCCAGGGCGCACGGCACAGCCGGATCCCGGCGGGCCTGGAACCCCCAGCGGCGGCGGAAGAGGCAGGTGCGACGCGCTGGCCCGGGTCAGCCCTCCACCTGCCGTCGCCCCGGGCGCCCCGGAGGTCCCGCGGCTCCCCGCCCCCCCGAGCTCTTTGTTACAGCCCGACTTCCTGTTTGCGGCCTCCCGACCCCGGCTCACTTCCCGGGCCGGGAAGCCGCCGAAGGCCGCGAGTTTCTCGGAGACTCCGCGCCCGCTCGGCTCCGCCTCCTGCAGCCCCGAATCCCGCCCCCGGCCTGGGAGCCCGCGCCGGGCCGTGGCCGCGGGAAGCCGGCGTCGCTGGCGGGCCAGCGGGCGGGACCGCCCGGCCCCGTTGCCCAGCACCAGGGGGCGCTGCGCGGCCGCGGGGCTGCTCCCGCACCGGGGCCGCCGTCACCCCGCAAGGCACGGGGTCAGCCCTTCTTGGCCCTGGGGGCCACCGGGACGATCCGGAGAGGGAGCAGCCGGACGCGAGTTCAGTGATAGTCTTTGTCGCGCAGAGCTCTCTCCGGCCCCCGGGCCCCCAAGTAGAGGGAGTAAACTGGAGAAAGCTCAGAGCGATGCTTTCCCCTAAATATGTTAGAGGGTGTCCAGAGAAGCGGCCCATTACCAAACTCTGAGCTGTCGGTGCAGCCAGCGCCCTCCCCACCTCGCGGTCCTCTGCGCCCTCCCATCCCAGCCCGCACCTTGAATGGAAGGGAACGGGGACGGGCTGGAAAGGGCACCGGGTTTGAGTTGGGAGGCTGAAGCTCCCTTCCAGCACCACCTCTCATTGCCAGGTGACCTGGGACAAGTTCATCCATTTCTTCATTCCTTCCACACTGATTGAGCACCTTTTATATGACAGGCATTGGCGATGAAACATGGTCTCTGCCCAAGGAAGCTGGCCGTCTAGTTAATTATCTTTAACCTCTCAGAGGATCATAATACTTCTTGCACATTACTATGAGGTTGAAATGAGTTAGTGTATGAAAAACTATTTGTGAGCAACGAGTCCCCCCCACAGGTTGTTTAATCCTTAAATTTATGCCAGCAAACCACTTTCGGGAGCTTTCACAATCCAGCTCACAGGATGGGGGTGGGTTAGAGAGGAGCTTGGAGTCTGGCTGGATAGTCCCAGCAGTAGCCCTAGAACCAAGAAGGCAGCTGAGATGCCGGCTTGCCTCCACCATTTCTTCTCTTTGTGTCCCTGTCTTTAAGGAGCACCACTAGTCTAGGTCAACCTCCTCTGATGTGGGGAGCAGTGGAAGGGAGACCCAGGCTGTGGGAAGTGACAGCAGGATCCCAAGTCCTCAAGAGTCCCCGTCCCCTTGGAGATCCGCCACAAGTGGCTTTTGGCCCTAGTGGGCTCAGCACGTTCCCTTCATCCCCAAAGACCCTCTCAGGCCATGACGCAGGGTCCAAAAAAAGCCAGCTGCGGCTACGGTCAGACACAGGGTAACTAGCATCTCAGGAGTCTGGATTTAGCAACAGGTCGGCTCTGGGCCCAAGGCTGTCCTGTGTCATGGCACCCCCTGCAGGGCAGAGCCAAAGCCCTGCCAGGCATGTCCAGCTGTCTATTTCCAGTGATCCCTCCTCCTGACTCAGGTTGGAGGCAAAGAAGGCCCTGGCGGTAGGCAGACAGGTGCATGCCACTGCACCTGTCGGAGGATTGTTTTCCCTTTCCCACAGGGGCAGATGTCTGGGCCAGGCCCGTCCTACTATGCCTGGACTGTTCAGTTTCACCTCCACCAGTGACTCCCTTCACTCAGGGCGTCCTCTTCTAACTCTCTGATAAAAGAGATCTAAAAGGTTCTGGGATCTGCCCATTTGCAGTAGGCCCCTGGGGATGGTGTCCTAGCTGCTGTCATTTAAGGGGCTTTACCGCCTTGGCTCTCAGAGTCTGCCTCCACAGTCAGGCCCATTTTGTGCAGTCATACTTCTCCACATGGGCTGTTTTTCTAGGTTCTCTTCTAAAGCCAGGTCCTACCACACTCCAGCATTTCTGTGGGGTCTGATGTTCGACTTTGACTCCATGGGTCTCCCCTCTGTGCAGCCCTGTCACTCCACGGAAGTGCTCCCCACTGCAGTTCTCAGCCCTGAGCCAGCCCCTTCCTGCCCCCACAGACTACACCTTTCTTTCTCCCTGGAATTGGGAGAGGGGCCCCACCATTCCAATGCTCTGTTGGAGCCCTGGCCCCTCACCTTCCAGGACCAGGCCTGAGGTCAGGGCGCCCTATCAGCTGTGTCTTCCTCCCTCCTTGGCAACTAGAAATGGGCAAGGAGCCAGATTTTCCCACTATCCCATGCACCCCTCTGCCAGGACGTGAGTGAACCCTTACAGTCCCTGCTTTTGTGGGCAGGGGACCAAGTAGTCTTCCCCCCCTTGGCTCTGGATTCAGTTGGTATAACCAGCAGAGCAGCTGTCTTCTCTTCTCTCCCTCTTCTGAGGTGGACTGTATCAAGGCATTCAGCTACTCCTTCCCATACTTTTGCCAGAGAATTGGTGAGACCTATGTTCCTTTTGCACATGGGGCAAGGACCTGAGGATACATTTATTTCTCAGTGGTTTGCAGGAGATATAGCCCCTCATAGATGGGGATTGTTTTATTTATTTGTTTGTTTATTTTAGCAACCCCCCAAGCACACAAAGAAAATCCCTCTCTTCGCTCAAGCAACTATTCTATTAATAGTGTGCTTGGATTTCTTTACACTAACAATGAAATATCAGAAAGGGAAAGTTAAAAAAAAAACCTCTTTAAAATTGTGTCAAAAAAATACCTAGGAATTGGACTTCCCTGGTGGTGCAGTGGTTAAGAATCCGCCTGCCAACGCAGGGGATACGGGTTCGAGCCCTGGTCTGGGAAGATCCCACATGCCACGGAACAACTAAGCCCGTGCTCCACAACTACTGAGCCTGCGCTCTAGAGCCCATGAACCACAACTACTGAAGCCCACATGCCACAACTACTGAAGCCCATGAGCCTAGAGCCTGTGCTCCACAACAAGAGAAGCCACCACAATGAGAAGCCCACACACTGCAATGAAGAGTAGCCCCTGCTCACTGCAACTAGAGAAAGCCTGCGTGCAGCAACGAAGACCCAACACAGCCAAAAAAAAAATTATAAAAAGCTTTTGCACAGCAAAGGAAACCATCAACAAAACAAAAAGACAACCTATGGAATGGGAGAAAATATTTGCAAACAGTGCAACTGACGAAGGGTTAATATCCAAAATATACAAACAGCTCATATAACACAATATCAAGAAAACAAACGACCCAAACAATAAATGGGCAGAAGACCTAAATAGACATTTTTCCAAAGAAGATATACAGATGGCCAACAAGCACATGAAAAGATGCTCAACGTCTCTAATTATTAGAGAAATGCAAATCAAAACCACAATGAGGTATCACCTCACACTGGTCAGAATGGCCATCATCAAAAAGTCTACAAATAAATGCTGGAGAGGGTGTGGAGTAAAGGAAACCCTCCTACACTGTGGGTGGCAATGTAAATTGGTGCAGCCACTACGGAAAACAGTATGGAAGTTCCTTAAAAAACTAAAAATAGAAAAAAAAAAAAAAAAAAAAAAAACTAAAAATAGAGCTACCATATGATCCAGCAATCCCACTCCTGGGCATATATCCGGAAAAAACGAAAACTGTAATTCGAAAGGATACATGCACTCCAATGTTCATAGCAGCTCTATTTATAATAGCTAAGACATGGAAACAACCCAAGTGCCCATCAACAGACAACTGGTTTAAGAAGGTGTGAGATATATACATATATATAACACAATGGCATAACAGCCATAAAGAGAATGAAATATTGCCATTTGCAGCAACATGGATGGGCCTAGAGATTATAAATAAGTCAGATAGAGAAAGTAAGTAAGTCAGATAGAGAAAGACATATTATATGATATCACTTATATGTGGAATATAAAAAATAATATAAATGAATCTATATACAAAACAGAAACAGACTCACAGACATAGAAAACAAACTTATGGTTCCCTAAGGGGAAAGAAGAGAAATTAGGAGTATGGGATTAAAAGATACAAACTACTATACATAAAATAGGTAACCAACAAGGATTTACTGTATAGCACAAGGAACTATATTCAGTATCTTGTAATAACCTATAATGGAAAATAATCTGATATATATATATATATATATATACACACACACACACACATAAATAAAACTGAATCACTTTGTTGTACGCCTGAAACTAATACAGTACTGCAAATTAACTATACTTCAATTTAAAAAATAGTGTGCTCGGGGCACACTATCACCTATTCTGCCTTTTAAAAACTCTCATTTAACATCCTATTTGCTGGTACAATCTGTGAATTGTATGGTAAGAATGGAGGGTGAGAGAGCTGGAGGTTTCCACCACTGAATCAAAAATACTTACCCTGGGGGACTTCCCTGGTGGTCTAGTGGTTAAGAATCTGCCTGCCGGGGCTTCCCTGGTGGCGCAGTGGTTGAGAATCCGCCTGCCAATGCAGGGGACACGGGTTCGAGCCCTGGTCTGGGAGGATCCCACATGCCACGGAGCAACTAGGCCCGTGAGCCACAATTACTGAGCCTGCGCATCTGGAGCCTGTGCTCCGCAACAAGAGAGGCCACGATAGTGAGAGGCCCGCGCACCGCGATGAAGAGTGGCCCCCGCTTGCCACAACTGGAGAAAGCCCTCGCACAGAAACGAAGACCCAACACAGCCATAAATAAATAAATAAATAAATAAATAAATAAAAAAAAAAGAATCTGCCTGCCAATGCAGGGGACGTGAGTTCGATCCCTGGTCCGGGAACTAAGATCCCACATGCTGCTGGGCAACTGAGCCCACATGCAGCAACTATTGAGCACTCAAGCCACAACTAGAGAGAAGCCCGCGTGCTGCGACTGAGACCCAATGCAGCCAAAAATAAATAAATAAATATTTAAAGAAAGAAATTGAATAAAATGTTTAATACTAAAAAAAAAAAAACTTACCCTGGTCGCTTTCCTGACCCACTCAGTTCTTCTGAGCTGTGTCAGACTGAGAGGTCGGGCAAAGGAAAACATGCTCTTCTGTGCATCTCCTCCACTTTCAATCCCCTACCAGCACTACTTCATTTCTGATACCAGACCTGGGGGTTTTCCACACAGCAAGCACTTCTGCAACACCAGCTGGGTGTCCTACAATTTAACTCAAGCCTGGCACTATCTGCCTGGAGATAGCATCAGATCCCACAGATCAATCCCACAAGACTGCCCCCACTTCAGATGCCGATTGCAAGTCCAGGTGTTACCTGTCTTTCTAACTGAATGGCTGTAGATCACAGGTTCCTATGACCCTCTCTTTGGGTTAGATTAATTTGCTAGAGTGGATCACAGAACTTAGGAACACAGTTTACTACTAGATTACCTGCTTATTAAGAATGATATGGGCTTCCCTGGTGGCGCAGTGGTTGAGAGTCTGCCTGCCAATGCAGGGGACATGGGTTCGAGCCCTGCTCTGGGAGGATCCCACATGCCACGGAGCAACTGGGCCCGTGAGCCACAACTACTGAGCCTGTGCGTCTGGAGCCTGTGCTCCGCAACAAGAGAGGCCGCGATAGTGAGAGGACCGCACACTGCGATGAAGAGTGGCCCCCGCTTGCCGCAACTAGAGAAAGCCCTCCCACAGAAATGAAGACCCAACACAGCCAAAAATAAATAAATAAATAAAAATTAAAAAAAAAAAAAAAAAGAAGTGACTACCTGAAGGAACAATAGGAAAGATTAATTTGGGGAAGTTTCACAGAAGGAAGACGCCATGTGTACATCATGTGCAAATCATGTGCAACTCTGCAAGGTGGAAATGATACTCTCTCATCACCTCTTGTGAGCTGGTACCTCTGTGGGCATGACATCTGCAGCCCCTCCCTGAGGGAATTTTAGGAGGAAAGATGGGATGGTTGCTGCTGATGTTGGAGAGGAACTGGCTGAGGTGGATGGTTTACTTCCTGGGAGTGTCCCACTGGGAGGGAAGGAGATAGATGTTGGCAAGGATAAGCAAGGAATGGGAACAGGTGAGACAAGTTCCTGGGAAGGTGGCCGAGACCTCAGGGCCAACTTTTGTGCAGATTCTTACTTTGAGAGGGTCAAGGTTGAGCCCTTGTCTTGCAGGATTCCTCCTCCTCTGAACCCCAGGGTGCCCTGGCCTTTTCCAAGAGTTTTACTTCTTCTACCTACCTTTGCAGAGAACCTTCCATGAGCCAGGACTGTGTTGGTTCCCCTGGACCTTCAAAGATGAAGTCTGCTTTCTGGGAGCTCTCAAGTTTGTGGGAGGTAGGATGTCAAATGCTCAGCAACAAGGAGGCTCTGGGCTTGGACTGCCTGCCTTGGGCCCCAGGCTATACAACTTGCTGCTGCGTCACTGTGGCAGGTTACCTAAATTTCCTTTGTTCCAGTCTGCTCATCTGTGAAATGATATTTACCTCACAAAGCAGCAGAGAAGTTTATAATTAGAATGGATGTAAAAGCACTTAGCAAACTGCCTAGCTCATGGTAAGCACTCGATAAATGTTTCTGTTATAAGCATGAAGTGGAAGGGACAGAAGTGAGGTAAGCAGTCTGGGAGCACAGAGGAAGGAGTGCCTAACTCTGCCTGGAGCAAGAGCTGGTTACTGATGACCTCACCAAAGGAGTTATTTAAACCTGGGGCTTTGGTCTAGTTGGGAGGAAGTCAGAGAATGGGCATTTTGAAGATGTTGCCCAGGTGATTCTGATATGCTATCTGTTCCTGAGCCACCAAGAACCATTAACTACTCTTTAAAAGTAACTTTATTGTTAAAAATTACATTTCATAAGCCTTGCAAAATAGAGAAGAGTCACCATACCCCAATCCATCTATCATTAGTATATGATGCCCTCTCTTTTTCCTCATGAATCTTGTTTTTGTTGTTTTAATCGTTTTTAAAAAAAATTATTTATTTATTTATTTATTTATGGCTGCATTGGGTCTTCGTTACTGCACGAGGGCTTTTCTCTAGTTGCAGCGAGTGGGGGCTACTCTTCGTTGCGGTGCACGTGCTTCTCATTGCGGTGGCTTCTCTCGTCGCAGAGCACAGGATCTAGGCACTTGGGCTTCAGTAGTTGCGGCACGCCGGCTCAGCAGTTGTGGCTCGCGGGCTCCAGAATGCAGGCTCAGTAGTTGTGGTGCATGGGCTCAGCTACTCCACGGCATGTGGGATCTTCCCAGACCAGGGCTCGAACTCGTGTCCCCTGCATTGGCAGGCGGATTCTTAACTACCGTGCCACCAGGGAAATCCCAATCGTTTTAATCATAGTGCATGTGATAGTTCCTGTTTTGCATGTTTGTCTTACTATGCAATCATAAGCATGTTCACTACATTGTTTTCCTAATGGATTTTTACTTTAAACTGTTTTTCCTAAATATAAGTGGTTTATGTTCTCTTAAAAAATTCCCAGTCTGAATTGGTATTAAAAATAAAGTGCAAGTCTCAATAGTCCTACTACTCAGAGATAATCACTGAGCATTTTTACGTGTTCCTCTAGATTTCTTTTTTTTTTTTTGGAAATAAACACATATATACTTTTTAAGTTTAAAAAGTTATTTTAGGTTATTTTATAAGCTGTTTTTCATTTAATTATATATGCATCGTAGATAGGTTTCCAAGTCAATAAGTATAGTCATACATAATTTTTTCTAATGACTGCACAGATTTAATTTTATGTCTATATCAAATTTATGTAACTACTCATTTATTGCAGGATTTTTAAGTCGTGTATACATGTGTGTGTGTACTTCTCCACCATGTGGATAATTTACTTAAACATTTAGCTATTTTTGGATATTTAAGTAGCTCTTCTTCTTTTGTTTTGGCTATAATAAGTAACAATGCATTGAAAAATCTTGAGGAATATGGCTTTTCCCATATTTTGAATAATTTCATGGAGTGGAAGTATTGGGTCAAAGGGCAGGGACATTTTGTGATTCTTGATTTGTATCACCAAGCTGCTTTTTCAAAGGGTTGTTTGTGCCAATTCAGATACTTTCAGCAATGTGTTAGTACCAGTTTCTCACCTCCCACCCCACTATCAAAGGTGGTAGGTGGAGGGGGGATATTTTCCCTAAGCAGCAGAGGAGGTGGACTAAAGGAGACAGGATAGAGAGAGGAGAAGAGGGGAGAGTGAACATGGAGAATGGAGGGAAGGAGAAAGGAATAACCAGAAACAACCATGTGCCTGTAATTTTTTCCAGTGGGAAAAGTAATTCATGCTCCTTGTAAAAAACCCAAACTTTTCCATAAATATTTACATTTAATATGGAAAGTCCTCCTCTGGTGACAGGCTCTGCTAACAGTTTATGTATATTATTCCATATTATTTCTTTTACTAATATTAATGTATAACTTGTTTTTAAAGATCTAGCTTCATACTATACACAACATAGTGCAGCATTCCTACTGGAGATTATATCTTAGGCACCTTTGGAATGATTACTTTAAGTGTGCAGATAATTTTTAGTTTAAATATCTAATTAGAATCGAATGAGAAGCAATACTGCCCCTTTTCCCTGCCAGAGGGCTCTCCCTGTTCCTCGTCAGCAGTCCCCTGACCTCAGCAGCAGTCCCTCGGAGCCAGTTCTGCGAGGTGCAAGCCTTCTGCTGCCTCTGTTTCCCTTTCCCCTGGCCGCTGCTTAGGGGGTCAACCCCAGGCGACCTGCGGACCTTCTGTGGGTCGGGAAGCCAGTAGCCAAGGGCGAAGGCCGGTAAGGGCCCTCCTTGCCCTCCACTCCCAGAACCTCGGTGCCTAAGATTAACCCAACCATTGTTGCAAAACTCTCCTGTCCGGGCAGAACTAAACCCATCGCCTTGGGGCAGGACTGACCTGACTTTCCTGTCTTTATGGCTTCTCTCCGCAGGTCGGGCCACCACTGCCAAAGTGACAACGTCAGTTCCAAGCGCTCTGACCGGCTTTTCCTGGAGCCAATTTGGGCTCAGGCAGTCCCACACCTGGCCTGGGGCGTAGCCCTCACGTGACCCGCAGGCTCTGAACGTCCGGTCTGACTCAGTCTCTCAGCTTCCGCAGAACACCTTGTCAGCCCCGTGACTCAGTTTCTCCATTTGCTCACGCGCGCCAACAGCGTGAGGCACCTGTACGGAAGGCGGAGGTGCCTCGGACAGCTTCTCCAGAGTATGTGCTCCCAGGAGAAACCCCAGAGACGGGCATTTACGCCGCCCAGAGCCCTCCTTCTGGACGTGTCCTGCACTGGACCTGGTAAAGAGTCCGTGCTGCCTGGGGTGGCAGTGACTCGGCCAGGTGCACTGGCAGGACTGCTTGAGAGACACCCTTCTGGGGCCCGCCAGCCATGGTTCTTGAAGGGCCCAGGCCGTAAAGGGGCTGATGGGGAGACGACCGGTGCCCTCGTCCGTGCCCACTGCCGGCCGCCTGATGCAATCTGAGGCGTCCTTGCTGCACGCCTGAGCTGGGGAAGCCTCCCCAGCCGTTGCATCACTCCTGCCAGGTTTGCTACAGAGGTGGAGCCGAACCAATCAGCGGGCGCGCTGGGCCCGGCGCAGGACGCGCAGTTACCCATTCAGGCGGCGGCGCGGTTAACCGGGCAGCAAAATCCGAAGGTGATTGGCCAAAAGGGAATTTGCCCCGCCCCAATAACCGCGGCAGCGGGCCGCGGTGGGTGGGGCTTCCCGGCCGGAGGGTTTAAAGGGGACCTCGGACCGGGCAGCGCAGCTGGAGCAGCAAAGCAGTGCCAGGCCAGGTGGGTACGTCCGTGGTCCTTCCGTGCCCTCGCCGGAGACCAGCCCCGGAAGCCGCCCGGGCCCGTCGCTGTGTCCGGCACCATGAAGCAGGAGTCTGCAGCTCAGAACACCCCGCCCGCCTCACCGCCTCCCTCGCAGCACCCCCAGGACGACTGCGACCCCCAAGCGTTGTGGATTTTCGGGTACGGCTCCCTGGTGTGGAGGCCCGACTTCACCTACAGCGACAGCCGTGTGGGCTTCGTGCGCGGCTACAGTCGCCGCTTCTGGCAGGGAGACACCTTCCATCGGGGCAGCGACAAGATGGTGAGCATCTGCCCATGCCCGGGTGAATGACGGGGGTGGGGACAGGATAGTGGGCACCGTGCTGGTGCCCTGGAATGTCAGGGTCTATCTGGGCAGACGGTGACTCCGTCGCGATGGGGGAAATATGTAAACCTTGCTTACATATTTTGGCTTAAATTTGTGTGCCCAGTGGGTCACTGTGTGATGGCTATAGGCTGATCCTGTGGATCACCGTGTTGATGAATATTTCTGATTATCAATCTGGGCCACTGCCATGTGTCTACTTCTGTTGCATCTATGCATCATCCCCCTGGATGAGTGGGGCTCTCTGAGGCCTGGGACAGAAGGGTTACTAAGAGTTTTCTCTACCAATGATGGCAGAGCTCATTTCTAATTTGTTTTTTTTCAAAATCTCTCTTCCCCCCCTAGCCTGGTCGTGTGGTGACCCTCCTTGAAGATCGTGAGGTAAGTGCCAGAGTCAAGAAAGAGACCCAGCATGGAGGGG